>NC_143577.1:74365482-74688009 GCF_048544385.1 Mastigoproctus giganteus
CATATGAAAAATTCCTGTATGCCATTGACAGAAGTCCCATGAGCTGTCCTAGTAGCCTGTCTGCATTGCTCAGAAAACTTCATGTCCGATTACAATTACCTCCAGGACTTTCCAATGCCTTCAATACAGTACCACCAATTGGTATGGTATCCTTGGATTATCGCTTCCCATATGCAGTACCTTGCATTTGTCATTGTTAAACTTCAGTTGCCACCAGAATATTAAACTTGATGTCTTCAGTCAATAAATACTAAAAACAGCAATAGACCCAGCATTGAACTTTTACGGACTCTACTAATAACATCAGTCCAAGATGAGCAAGCCCATTGATAACTACTCTGTCTTCTCCCACTCAACCATCTCTTTATCAATAGCAGTAACTTGCCCTTAATGCCACATTAGGGGCAAGTTACAGTTTGTACAGCAGTCTTGCATGTGGAATAGTATTAGAGGCTTTCCTGAAATCTAAGAATACAATGTCGAAATTGTCTGCATCATTTTCTTTGTTACTGTATTATAATAGCTAGTCGTACTGGATAGATAAGATCCCTGAGAGAATCCTTGCTGTGATTGCCGCTTAACAGCCAGTCGACATGGCCGGACAGTGTAGTGTTGAGTCAGTTTGCTGTGACATAAGCACTGGGAAAGCAAAATCGAGAGTAGGAGATAGGCCTGATTACTCTGAATATAGTAAACAACTATACAGAGAAATAGTGCGCCAGTTAATCACAGTGTCTTATAATGGGGGATTTTAATTTCCCAGATATTGACTGTAATTTGTGGGTTGGTCACTCACACACTAGCAAGGCTTTTGTGGATTTATTGGATGATTGTTTTCTACAGCAACATGTTCGAGGGGCAACTAAAGGGAGTAATACTCTTGATCTGATTATCAGTAGTGATTCTTCATGCATTAAGAATCTGCAGATAAAGGAACCACTAGGTGGCAGCAATCACAGTGTGCTGAAGTGGGATTTATTCAAAGAGGTAACTACCATCGGTGGTGAAGGGAAGGGTTTTTGCTTGCGTAAAGGTGACTACGGTGGTCTGAGACAGTATTTAAATTCTGTACGGTGGGACTAACTGATGATGTTACCAACAGCAAATTCAAAATGGGAGGCATTCAAAGAATTAATCTTGGAGGCTACTAGGCTTTCCTTACCAACTAAGAAATATTGTTCAAGGTTTAGGCCTAAATAGATGTCAGATAAACTAATTAGACATGTGGCAGAGAAGAAAAATACATGGGATACATATAAATTATCAGGTGACACGGAAGCCTACTATAGATATAAGTTGGTCTGTAACCAGGTCTCAAATGAGGTTAGGCAGGCAAAGGCAGATTACGAGAAATCTTTGGCAAAGGATGCAAAGAAAAACAGCAAAGAGTTCTTTGCCTATGTAAACTCTAGAAGGAAAGGAATGAATCAGATTGGTCCATTTGATATCGATGGTTCAACTGTGGATGGTCATGCTCAGGTAGCTAACAAACTAAATGAGTATTTTGCATCTACATTCACATATGAGGAGTTATTCAGGGAATGCCAGAGGTGAATTAAACTCTGGCAGTGAGCTAGAAGATTTTTTAATAACTGAGAGCAAAATGGAGGAGAAATTGTTGAAGATAAACATAAGAAAGGCACCTGGGGTGGATGGGATCTATCCAGTTATATTAAAGGAGGCAGCAAAGGCAGTAAGCAAACCCTTATCCATAATTATGAGAGCTTTCTTGGACTTAGGAGAGGTACCCATGGACTGGAAATGTGCAAATGTGACCACAATTCACAAAGGAGGATCAATGGGTGACACAAGTAATTACATACCTCTTAGTTTAACTTCTGTTCCAGGGAAATTAATCGAGGCATCGGTTAAAGAAGCACTGCAGGATCATCTAGACAAGACTTTAGTTATAGCTCGGCAGCAGGGGTTTGTTAAGGGGAAGTCTTGTCTGACCAATTTGATTGTATACTATGATATGGTCACAAAGGAACTGGATGCAAATAATAATTTTGATATCATATATTTGGATCTTAGAAAAGCTTTTGATACTGCTGCACATGAAAGACTGCTGCACAAATTGGAGCAGTGTGGCATTGGAGGCAAATTGCTGCTATGGATATAGGGATGGTTGAATGGGAGAAGATAGAGAGTGGTAATCAATGGACATTGCTGTTCGTGGACTGTTATTAGTGGAGTCCCCCAGGGTTCAGTGTTGGGTCTATTGTTGTTTTATGTATTTATTGATGGCAGTATATCAGGTTAAGTTTCCGGGTCTAGCATTACTCACTGCTCCCTTTGATCCACCTTTGTGAATAAGGGAGACATTTGCATATATCCAATCCATCGGGCCCATTCTGAAATGTTCTCATAATTATGGCTAATGATTTGCTTACCTCTTTTGTTGCTGATTTTAATATAACCTGGGTAGATCCCACCAGAACTAGATACCTTGTTTACTTTTAGCCCCGATAATTTCTCTTCCACTTTCCTAAACTATTCTGCAATCAATTCCATCCTTAAGCATTTCTTCATGCGTGGATGTAGATGCAAAATTTATTCAGTTTTTCAGCAACTAGAACAGGATCATCAGTAGTGTTATGCCATTAATATCTAGTGGAACAGTGTGGTTCATTCCTTTCCTTCCAGTATTAACATAAAGATCCCTTTGTTGCTTTTCTTCACATTCTTGACCAACGGCTTCTCGTAATCTACCTTAGCCCTCTGTCAAGTTCCCTTTGTAACTTGATTGCAGAATAGTTTATATTTACTATATATTTCTGTGTCTCCTGATAATTTATAATCATGCGATACGTTGTTCTACTCTGTCACTAGTCTCATCACTTAGTTCATCTGTCACCATTTAAGTCGGAACCCTTGAACAGTATCTCCTGGTATGAAAAGCTTTGTAGCTTGTACCATTTCTTCCCTAAATGCTTTCCATTTTGAATTTTCAGTAACATTATCATTTTGTTCTACCGAAAGAAACAAAAATTTTATATTTTTTCTTCTCCCATTTAATGTTATTAAATTTATGATTATATCTAAAATCCCCTTGCATATCAAGAAGTGTGTAGGGTGAGGTTCAATAGTTAACTTTCTTCCTTTAGAAGAGGAGCTCGTCTTTATCTTAAAAACTAGCAAACGCAGTGTATACAGGGTGTTTCAAAAATGATGGTCAATAATTTAAAGGTGAAAAATACAAACTAAAATAAGCAAAAAAGTTCCAGTGAACATCGAGCCGTTTTCGAGATAATGCACATTTTCTGTCATACTTTACGGACTACGTGATAAAGTTAAGTTATTAAAACACGTATGTGGTGCTATAAATAATAGTTTATAATCTTTTTTTGATACTGATTACACTGCTACAAACTACGTAGAAACTTTCAGTATCTGCTATATCAGTACTAAAACAATGACGGCAGAATGCGAACGTTCTTATCAGTACAATATTGAAAGTAAAAGGAGGGTTCAAAAAGATTTGTATTCACCCAGAAGTAGTTGTGATAGAAGGCTGAAACAGACACCATTATTACACTTTTTCAACATAATCACCTAAAAAATTAGACGTTTTTGTCACCTCTCAATACACTTCCACAGTCCTGTATTTCAAACCATGATTCGGAAGCAGAAATCATCTCATCATCAGCAACAACGTGTTCGTCAATAAGAAGGGACTTCAGAGCAGAAAGAGGAAGAAAATCCGTGGGTGCAAGGTCGGGGGGTATAAGCAGGATGCGGCAATATTTCGAACTCGCATTCGTGGGAACACCCCACTGCAGCAAGCGAGGAATGCGCAGGGGCATTGTAGTGGAGCAGCCGTACACCTTTTTATAGCTTTCATCGTCTTTTTTTTTCTTTTATAGTAGCATGTAGCTTTATGTGGAGGTTGGAATAATATTTTAGTTCACACTACAGACCCTTTGGAGGTAATCCGTTAGTTTTTACACTATGCTGATCCCAAAAAACTGATAGCATCACCTTGCCAACAGTCGATTGCACCTTTGCCTTTTGGGGGGATGATTCTACATGCTTCCACTGGTTTGACAATTGTTTGGTTTCGGGATCATAGTGGAGGATTCAAGTTTCATCCACGTTGACTAGCAGTGGGGGAAAAAAAACTCCTCTTGCTTTTCCTGGAACATCGACATTTCGTGTACACATCCCTTTTCTTCAAGTATGGGATCATACTTTAAGAGATCAGACATTTTGGAGCCCATGTAGCAGACGCTTCACTCATATGCAACTGCTGATGAGCGATGTTCTCCACAGAGCCTACACTAATTTGGAAGCTTTATAGCTATTTCTTTGACGTTAATACGGCGATCGTTCAGGATTAATGCCTCAAATTTTGCAACACTCTCTTCTGTTAGAGCAGTTGCTTGGCGTCCTGGAATTTTTTGCACTGATGTTGGCGCATTCATAACCTTGGTAGCTACATGACTTTATTATTTGAAAGGAAGCAGAGGTTTTTAGAATTTATGAGCGGTTTCCCTAGGCTGATGCTAAAAAAATTTTAGCATCAGCCTCTATGCATCCACGTATGGATTGCAATGCTCAGACAAGTACATGTCAAGTACACAGCAGAATGACAGCTAACATGTTAGTTGGCTGTCTTTCTGCTGTGTATAGCCATCTAAGGTTATATGTACACTCTGACCTGTCACTTTCAGCTACTAATTTAACACCCCTTCTGTAACATCACTGCCATTTTGAAATTGCGGCGCAATTAGTATATGCACATATCAATTATCGTAAAAAGATCTTTATTATATAAAGAATAAATGCTAATACAGGTATCTTACACGTGGCCAAAAAACAACAGAACAAGACACATGCTTTGCAGACATTAGGTATGTTCGGGGTCTGACGGCACCTGGGATTTCTCCCATCTCCGCGTATGTTCTCTGTATCGGACAAGCCAGAGATTTAAAAGTGTGTGGGATATGTACTGTGTAGTTTGTTGTGCTCATTGTTCATCTGGCCTGTTAGCCGCCGGGCCCCTAGTGAGACCCGACGTTACCAATACCTGCCACAGGGAGGCCGGCCGGGTATTACCAATATTTGTACTCTGGCTGGTCTTGCCACTTACTTTCCTGGGACTTCAGTGGCTAGGACCAAAAAAAAAAATAATAATAATTATAATAAATAAATAAATCGAGGTTGATATTAGTGATACTTAGCAAGTTAGTATTAATAGTACGCGACGTGGGGCTGTGCGGTGGTGTGCTTGGCGCATTATAGCCTCAGTCGCTGATGCGCCAATAAAATACAAACAAACAAACAAGCTGTGCGGTGAAAGTGAGTTTTAAAATCCAAATAGGTTCGGGCAAGAATTTTGATGTTCTCTTTTGATTTTGAAATGTAGGGCTAAACGCTGTGCAAGACAAAAGTTTGGGGGAAGGATGAAGACTGGGGGGAAGAAGTTGGAAATAAGGGGCCGACAGAGTAGATAGCCCCTGCAGGTAGTGAGGCATGCCCGTGCCCCACCAGAGTGAGAAAATTGGGGAGGCAAGGAGAGGCAAGCCTCTCCTCCCCAGGAGTTTGGAAAGAAAGATCCGCTCAAGAGAGTGTGGATTTGGGTCGCCAATAGGCTGTTCCGGGGGGAGAGTGCCACCGTATGTCGTCTCCATCAGTTTGCAGGCCCTAAAAAGCTGGCCGTTGAGTCTCATCTAGGTGGGACACTAATAGGGGGTTAAATCTGAGATGTCATCCTTCCAGACTGCATGTGGTCTGGGTCCTATTTTCAGGTCATTATCTTGGGGTCATAATCAAGTCTACTGGCTGTCATTATGGGGTTTTATCCCTTCCGTGATGTTTCATAGTCCTCACACTACCTTTTGTCATTATATAGTGGGTCTATGCTGCAAGGTCTGGGGGCAGTGTCCCTTTGTTCTGATGTCACAACTATTTAAAGGTGTTTTTTTTTTTTTTTTTTTTTTTCGCTTCCATTGGCGGTAATCATGACTCTTGTGGTTAGACAATATTTTGTCACTTGTCTTTTTCCAGTTCATTATGTACTCAGTCCAAGGTCTGTATAGTCGGCTCCTCTGTGTCATCTCGCTGCTATTTGCAGGTTTGTTTTGTCTCATTCCTTTAAGGTCTTCTGTATATGGCGGTTAGTGTTTGGCGCCTGGTAAATAATCCCTGGGCAAAATCAGTTAAGGCTAAATATTCCTCTTGTGTATCTAGTAGATGTGACTCAAGGTCCCTCGGTAGATAGTGAACTCTAGTTATTAGTCTGCATCTAAGGTCTTCGTATTGGGCACACTCAAACATAATGTGCACCCAGCTTTCTTGTTCCCCGCAAGTACAACGCGGATCCTCCACTATTCCCAATGCTGTAAGCTTTGCATTGAAAGCCCCGGGACCCGTAAGGAGGTAAGTCGTGTAAAGTTCGGGTTGCAGCCAGGTTGAAAGAATGGGGTAAACTCTGTCTACGTCCGGGATGAACTTTTTGGTGATATTCCCTTTTGTTGTGTTTGTCCAGCGGGATTGCCAGGTTTCTTTTAAGTATTTCTGCAGCCTGTTCTTTTCAGCCTTGTGGGTTGCACTGTTATCCACTGTGTAGTCTAGGTGGGTGCAAGGCATTCCTTTGTTTATATAATAGGCTATTCCAGTACGTATGATGTCCAGGTCAAGGGGAAGGGCTCCGGCCAAGACCTGTAGGGCAACAGTGCTAGTGGTGCTGCAGGCTCTGGTAATGGTTAACAGGATAGTTCTATGGATTGAGTCGATTATGCGTCTATTTGCGGCGGTTGATGCCTTGTGATACCAAACCGCAGAGGCATATGTTATAGCTGGTAGGAATGTCGTTTTATAATATAAGGAGAGTACGCGACGTTTAAGTCCCCAGTCACGACGGACCACACGTGCTAACAGTGCAGAGTACTTCCTTATCTTTGTTCTTAGATGTGTGAGATGCTGCTTGAAGGAAAGATTACAATCTAATATCACCCCCAGGTACTTAAGCTGGCTTTGGAGTTTCACTGTGGTGTTGTTCACCTTTATTGGAGGCGGCCTGTGCAGGTCAAGGGTGCCTTTCAGTAAGATTGAGGATGTCTTAGTTGGTGAGATTTTTAGGCAGTGTAAGGTGGTCCAGTCCTGTAGTATCTTGATGGCATGGTTTGCTTTTACCTCCAACTGGGTTCTACTGTCGGCAGCAATTTTCAAGATTAAGTCGTCGGCAAAAGCTTGGGTTTGGACGTCACCAAGGTCCATGGCCAGGAACTCATCCAAGACAATGTTCCACAACAGCGGCCCCAGGACAGAACCTTTGCAGACATAACATCATACTCATATCTGGCCATTTTACAGAATTCTGCGTTCATTACAGTGTACCATGGCGGAGTTGAAGTAACGTATAGGTGCCGCCGTACATAAGACACAACACATGTCCATGCCTATCTATCTGGAAGTGCTCAGTATTGGACTATACCGACGACTGAACAAATGTATATCAACCGAGACTGCTGGAAGTCAACTAGACAATGCCAGTCAACCCAAGCAGGAGAGAGAAAAAGAGAATTGCGAACGATCTGCAGTCATTGCGGCAAGAAAGCTGGAGAAATACCACAAAGGGTGCAATAATTAAGAAGTTTATATCCTTAGTTACACTGACTAGCCCAATGCCACCTTGGTACTCCCCTGGCTTGCATGTGACATTCTTCTTGACAAGAAATGGCCCCTTTCGACAGAAATTAACTGCGCTTGGTATAGAGAACAACCCACTTTGGTATAGTAGCGTCAGGAGTGGAGTTACACAATGATTGGTTCTTGGACCACTGTTGTTTCTCATTTTCATAAATGGCATCGATGAAGGGATAGAAGGCATGATGTCAAAATTTAGATGACAAAGATTGGCGGAGTCTTTAATGATCTGTGCCCAGCAGTGCTCCTTCGGGATGACTTGAACAGGCTTCAAAGACGTCAATGCTGCTAAATGCAACGCTTTACACTTAGGGAATAGCAACCCACAAATAAATTATACACTTTGGTGGGGTTGAATTAAAAATACTGGAGGAGGAAAGGGATTTGGGAGTTAAAATACGGGCAGATATGAAGTTTTCTGAACAGTGTAAACGGGAAAGCCCATGGTGTCCTATTGATGATTTATCGAACGTTATCCAGTAGAGATAGGGAGGTTATAATCCCACTGTATAAGGCAATTGAAGACCACATTTGGAATACTGTGTTCAAGTATGGAGACCTTAACTGAAATAAATCGGTCAACTGCTGAGTGGTTATTAGTGTAGTATCTGAAATAGAGAGCTTTATGGTAACTGAAAGAAGTTTCTAGTACCCCGGCTTGGCCTAAAACTGAGGAACTAACGAAAACGTCGTATATTTTAGTCTTTCCAGTTGTGAATGACGAGGGTGGGAGAAGCGACTCCGACTTCTTCCTGGAGAAGCGATTAAAGTCTTCGGGGAGAAGCGACTGGCAGGTGAGGGCCGTGCAGTACTCCGCGCAGGCGCCTGTCCACCACCTCTGTCTCTCTGAGTACCGCCTTGCCGGGACAACTCCAGCTTTGAAAATTGTTAAAAAATACTTCTCTTCGCAAAATTTATAAATGACCTTTATAGAATTATTAACTAACTATTTAGCAGCCTTTTTGTCACCAAAAGGGAAGTTACATAGTAAAAAGAAGCACGCTATCGAAGTGCAAGAAAAAATAGTTTTTTTAATTTTAACACAAAAAGTAAATGATAGATTTAAATGGGAATAGTTTTTCCTTGATAAGCATCGAATAACACATAGCTAATGTAATTTTTAGCTCCATTAGCGACGGAAATAGAGGGGAGAACACGAAAATTACTCACATTTTCCTGTTTGGTTCCGCCATTTTTAATCTTAAAAATATTTAAAATTATATTTTAAACCTACTCGTTGAACTCTTTCCATCAGTGTATAATAAGCTATAGGTTGTCGACAACATTTTTGTCCCCACACATTTTACCCCCCATTTCTCAGACAAATTTTTGTCGACAACGATCAATATGGCGTTATGTTGGCCCACACGATGTATAAACACTTGAAAATTTCAAGTCAATAGGTTGAGTGGTTCCAGAGATACAATGCCGTGACAGACAGACAACCGAGTGCCGACCGGGCTAGCCGGGTGGGTAAAGTGCCTGCCTGGCACCCCAAAGGTCGCGGGTTCGAATCCCGCCTCGGGCTTGGATCAAAGTACTGCAGAAACCTTGAGAGGTGCATTATGGCCACAGATGCGCCAACAACTACAAAAAAAAAAAAAAAAAAGAGTGACGTTATAAGGGTCCTTCGTTAGAGTACGTACCCTAAAAAGACATTGAGCGTCTTGAAAGGGTCCAAAGAGGGGCTACTCGAATGATGAGATCGGCAGAAGTATGAGGAAAGGCTCCGATTATGTGGGCTGCAGAGCTTGGCAACTAGGCACCTCAGAGGTGACCTGATTGAGGTTTACAAGGCTCTGAGAGAGATTATTAAAATGAATGACGGTGAAATTCTCATTGTTATAAAGAAAAAATTCTCATTGTTATAAAGAAAAAAGAAAAGAATTACAGATCTAGAGGCCATAAATTTAAATTACAGGGATTGAGGTTTAGATTAGATTGTAAGAAGTTTTATTTTAGCCAGCGAGTCGTGGATTGCTGGAGCAAGTTCCCCTCGCAGGTAGTTGAGGCTGACAGTTTGAATAAATTCAAAGGTCAACTGGATAATTACTGGTATGAGGAGGGAAGCATATAATTTGTGTTTTCTTATCTACTTGGTTTTTTTTTTGTTAGTTTTTTTTTTTTTACCAGTGCAGCAAAAGCCTGTGGCTTCCTTGCACTATAGGGCGAATACTATTACTGTGGCGTATTTGTATCCCACACCATACAATAGTCACTCCAGTTAATCCACCCTAAGTAAAATCCCATCCCATTATAGTCCCTCTCTTGAAATTGAATTTCTCGGCTTTACTTTTGACTACATAGGTTTCTTTAGACACAATCCAAAGTATGGTATTGCGGTCACTAATTGTTATTAGTTCCTTTACTTCAAGTTTTTGATACAGTTAGCTCCGCCCTCGTGGGTAGCACAGTTGGTATAATTACCTTCACTCGCGTATCCAGGTATCATCGTAAGGGGAAGCATGAGGGCCAGGTTTTTGATTGTTTTTTTTTTTTTTTTTTTGTTTTTTTTTAGATAGACCTAGGAACACTTATACGCATGGTTAAGGGGGGAGCATATGCCCTTTCTGCTCTACCCAGAATATGTCCCTGATTACCGTCCTCCTCACACCGGATGAAAAAGACCCAAGTTCGAATCCTGTCAATAACGCCTGGAATTTTTATGGACCTTTTTCACAACGTGGCTGAGTTCGTTCGTCTCAGTCAAGGGCGACATGGTTTTTTCCTGGAAAGTCGGGTTTTTTGCCCAGCACCCAGTAAATCGATCACGAGAAATTTTCGGAAATTTTATACGGCGCAATATGGCCTAAGCTACTGATACACCTAAAACTGTACTACAACAAAAACAGTTACTCCTTTGTGAGAATTAGATAGAGATTATTTGAATCCCTAGTACACTCTCGAACAGGTTTGTATTGGTAGCAATCATCTAGTTTGTTCAAAAGCCTGTTGCCGTATAGTGTATTTCCGATTGACTTGTTCCAGGCTTATAATAGGTATATTGAAGTCACCCGAATTGAGATTGTCGTACTTGCTAGCTCATTCAAATTGCCTGAAGAGTACCTCAGAATCGTTTGATCAATAACATATCCCTATCCTCTGCCCTTTATTGCAAGTCATTTCACGCCCACAAACTCAACATACACGTTACCTTCGGCAGTTATTGATCATAAGCATCATTCGTTCACCCATCCGTTCTTTCTTATCCCTCTGCTTTTGCAGGTTGTTGTTGTAAGGTTTTTAGGCGTATCAGCGATTAAGGCCGTATTGCTCTGTATATGTGACCTGGACTACGAAAAGGTAGTTAATGTGTCAAGATATCGATTGAGGTTTAGGTAATTTTTGTAGAAAAAAGTATGCCCTTTCCAATAAAACCAATTCCAGGTGTCTAGCTCAATTCGGTGTTTCACAATTTGTACCTAATGATGGGAAATAAAAACTGGAAAACTTATGAAATGAAAAATTGAACATACTTAATTTTTACTGTAAAAAAAGGTAGACATACAGAAATACTCATACAAAATTTTCAAGTTTAAGACCAAATATCACACATCATTCACGCTGGACGTTCACCCCTCTTCAATTCTTTATTCGGTTGTGGGGCCACTTCATCTGCTTTGGAAGAATCTGTTACTAGGCTTCTGCTGTTATACAAGTACCACTGGCGATCCAGTGAAAGTCCTCCTGGCTTGATTACCTTTGTCATCTTCCCATCCAATGGTTTTAAAATAAGAGTGAACTCAATGTCCTTACTATCAGCAAATTTCCTTGCCTTCATTACTCCACCAGGGCAAATCATGAAGTGATGGTATTTAGTAATACCAGCTAACTGTTCGAAAAATTGCTTCAAGTATACATCTCATTCATACGAAGTCACTTGTTTGGCAAAAACAGCCTTATTACGACCACCAGGAGAGGAGGTAATAACACAATTTATCAAGTCATTGTGGGTATCAATATTACTGACAGCATACGTTGCTTTAAAGATTCCAAACATCCGATCAGGACTAAACTTAGTATGGCAAGTTAAGAGAAAATTGAGGAGAATACACTGCTGCATCCCTTTGCCACTCTCCACATTAGATATTGAAGCATTGTATTATTTTTATTCTATTTCACACAGTTGTTTGCAAATAGGACAAGGCTTGTTGAGAAGTTTCCAGGTAGTGTTGCAGCAAACTCAGTACACAATTTGGACCTTTTCCTATGTCTTGCTCCTCCTTGCGCGGGAACAAGAGACCGATGTGAATGTCATAAAATAAAGCAGATATCGCTGGTGTTTCTGTACGTTGTTACCCACCGCGAGAGACGTCTATCTTGCACGGAGTCGTGTTTACTTTAACGGCTGTTTACTCGAAAACTTCTTTTCGCACGTTAACCACCTTTTCGTAGTCCAGGTCATATATATTGTCTGTAAATTGCATGTGTTCTGAGGTCGAGTTTCTGTTTGCTAGAAGAAAAACCCGAGTTTCCGGGAGAATAAAAACTGCTACCCTCGCCTGAGAGCGACTAACTCAGCCACGTTGTGAAAAAAGGCACAAAAGTTCCTCCCGTCATCGACGAGACTCGAACTCAGGTCTTTTCCACAGGTGTGGGGAGGACGGCGATCTTACCAACTGTGCTATTCACGTGGGCAGCTTCGCATGTAGCACAGTGGTTATAATCACTGCCCTCTCCACACCTGGTGGAAAAGGCTCGGGTTTGAATCCCGTTAGTTATGCGAGGAATTTGTATGGGATTTTTTTTCACTGTGTGGCTGTTAGTTAGGCTCGGGCTAGAAAATCACCGTCCGCTCCCCCGAAACTCCTATTTTCCGTCCATCAAAACAGACAGTTTACAGACATAATGCACACGGATAGATGAGATAATTCTTGAGTGGTCCTAATATCACAGTTTTCCCCCTATCTCTCCTTAACACACCATATTCACTGAAATGAAATTCATCATCTCGTATCTGCGAGTGGAATCACGTCTGAGTAATTCCAATCATGTCAGCATTACTTGATCTTATGAAAAGCTCAAATTCATTTAATTTTCTTATAGTACTCCTGCTATTATTGTATACACAAAATTAAGTGCTTTATGTTATTGCTTTTGACAACCTTGGTACACCCCTTATAGTTACTTAAATGTGTTTTTCCATGTGGTCTTCGATCGTTGAAAGATTTTTCTTCTATCACACTTTCATTTTTAGTGTTTAAAGTTAGTAATGTTTGCACACAAGCGCTCTCAGAGAGGATGCAAATGTAATTTTGTCCTATTCCACTGTTCTAAGCCAATCTTGTGCTGACTTCTCGAAACCGTAATGCATCCTCAATGGCATTAACAAAAAACTTTCTCTCATTTCAGTGAATACTATCTTTACAAAATACATTCTGTCTACCAAATAAGGCCGGCAATGCTGGAAAAAATTGACCCCTTCCCTTCCCCATTAGCCTTGCAGGGTTGCTGAAAACTACAGTTAATATACAATGCCTTCATTATAAAATCTGTACTCTCATGTCTCGGCAGAATTGCAAACACAAGAACATTTTGTCCTATCTCGCAACGCTTTTTTTTTTTCAGCATGACTTTGTATTTCATAAGCAGCGCATCAGTTCGTTTAAGTTTTAAATAATTATTCCCTACCTGTATTACCATGAATCTATAGACCTATTACAAGCTGATAATTTGTTTCTTATATCGTCAATTTATGCTTCCGGTGAACATTCTCTGGTTTTGTGCCATATTCTTACAAAATATATTTCCTATCTCCCTAACAGCTTAGTCCCCATTTAAGACTACTTCCTATGGAACCAAAGCATTCTGCACTGGTTGATTCATTTCTGGAGCTGGATTCGGGAGCACGTTGTCCAACGTTGCCTCTCACTTGAGTTTCTGATGAGCCCTAGAAGAACCAAGGCAATCAACCCATTTCTTCAGTGACTCAACCATGTCTGACAGTATGTTGAGTTCTGAATTTAATTCGTCGGACTGCCGGCATCGTGCGCGAAGAAATTTCTCTCAATTAGCTTGGCATAAATATGACAATGAGTGCAAGCAAAAAGACTGTAATTTACACAACAGTCGCCATTACTCCTTTGATTACTGACTCTATTATTTTTTCTTGGAATAGAAGTTAGGAAGTCTGTGATTACTCACTTCACCCTTTGATCCTCCTTTGCGAGTACTTCTCTTGAATACAAGGATCTGTCATAATTATGGTCAGAGTTTTGATTGACCTATTTGCTGCTACGTTTAATATAAGTTTTTAGATTCGGTCAGCTCTGGGTGTCGTATTTACTTTTATTTTCAACATATTCACTTTCCTTTTAGTTATAAAATCATATTACTCACAGTTAGAATTAGGTATACTTCTCGTGCCTCCAGTCCCTAAAATCTTCATGTGAATGCAGATGTAAAACGTTTATTCAATTTGTCAGTAACCTGAACAGGATCATCAAAAATTATGCCAATTACATGCAGTGGAACAATGTGATGAATTTTCTTCCTTCTAGTGTTAGCACAAGTAAAGAATTCTTTGCTACTTTTATTCGTATTTTTAGCCAAAGGCTTCTTCTTATAATTTGTTCTTTATAGCTTCATGTGGTATCTAATCCCCTCAGTGACTTGACTGCAGATTAATTTATACTTACTATAGGCTTCTGCATCTGCTGATAATTTATAATCATCCCGTGCATTTTTCTTCTCTACCAATTGGTCTTATCACTTCAGCTGACATTCATTTGGGTCGAAGCCTTGATCGCAGCGTTCTTTATCGATATCGTTCAATAGTAGCACGCGAGTGCATAGTTCAACGCTGTTTAATTGCGTGCTCCTTGTTTCATTTCGGTTTATCATGTACCCGCAACATAACGAGTACACTCGTTTTTCGTTAGTGAAACATGGATCTGATATTTCCTTCGCGACATCTTCATTTTTGCCTTTATATAGCGAAATAAAGAGTAAGCAGTAAAGCATATCTTATCTAGGTAGTATTTATCAGAACTAACCTCATAATCTGAGTGATAAAGCTAAGAGCATTTTTCAAACACGTTATACTACTATTTTTCGTTTTCTCATTTTAATTTTATATCAGCTGAAAGTAGCTGCGAATTAGAAATTTGCAATGGATTCTGCAAGTATAAACACTCCCGTTCATTGTATCTCTGGAAGTTTTTTGAGTAGCGATTTAGTCGCTGTCAGTGGAACTGAAGAGCATGCCGATTCATCTAGCGCAACGGATATCCTTCTCCTCTGTACCAAATTGGAAATTGTACCAAAAAAAGACTTTCAAGTAGAGGTACGAGCAAAATTAGACATTGCCCACTTCCTTAAAAATTCAGTTATTTTACTTGATGTGTCAGAAACTTCACTTGAAGGAATCCTCAGCCTGCTTCTCGAGAAGGTATTTTATTCTTTCTGTTTTAACTAATTCTATATTTTTTTGTAACCAATATTGATTTTTGCCTGCAGCGTAAATTAATATTAGGTTTGTACTTATACAGCATCAGCCAAATAAAAAATTCCATTTCGCCTATCCATCCCTTCTAATAGTTTGTCTAGTTCTTCGTTAAATCTATCCAAACTATCCCCTTAAACAACAACGGATGCTAGCTTGTTTCAGCAATCAACTACTCGTTGACTAAAAGCAAATTTCCGCACATCAGTTCTGCAATAATCCTTCCTCAATTTGAATTTATGCTCCTCATGTGCATAGTCTGAGTAAGAGGAAGAACCCCATCAGCATTGAGTTTTCTCAAGTCATTGAAACCCTTAAACAACTCAATCAGATCACTTCACAGGAGCCTAGTCTCAAGACCTGCAATTTTCAGAACTGAAGCCTTTCTTCGTAAGAGCATTCCTTTGTTCCCTTCTCGTTGCCCTTTTCTGTACCCGTTGCAGCAGCTCTATATCCTTCCCAAAATGAAGCTTCCAGACCTGCATGCCATACTCAAGATGTGGCCTGACCATTGCCTTTTACAATGGGATAAGCTAATAAAGCTAATTATCCCTGCTAATAAAGTTGTACATTATTGACAAAACTCCATGAGTTGTCATGGCAGCCTGTTTGCACTGTTCAGAGAACTTCTTATCAGACTGCACAGTTATCCCCAGTTCCTTTTCATTTTCCACTGTCCTGAGTGTAGTAGCACACGATTGATACGTTACTCAGGGATTACTGCTACCCATATGCAGTACCTTACATTGGTCAATATTAAACTTCAAATGCCATTTCTCAACCCATCTGCCTAATTTTTCTCCATCTTGTTGCAGTAGCATGCCTTCATTACTGTCATTAACCATCCCGTCAACATTTGTATCTCCTGCAAAATTAAATATTAAGCCTTATATACCTTAATCAATATCATTAATAAATACAGAAAACACCGAACCCCGTAGGACTTCACTCATAACATTAGTCCACGAAGAGCAGTGTCCATTTATAATCACTTTCTGGCTTCTCTCACTCAACCCTCCCTTTATCCATAGCAGTAACTTTCCCTTAATGCCACACTACTCCAATTTGTTCAGCGGTCTTTTATGTGCAACAGTATCAAAAGCTTTCCTGAAATTCAAGTATATGATATCAAAATTATTTTTTTGCATCAAGCTCCTTTGTGAATGCATCAAAGTGTCCAATCGAATTGGTCACACAAGGTTACCCCTTAACAAATTGTTGATGTAACTGCAATATAACTGCCCTCATGTCTAAATGGTCCTGCCTTACTTCTTTAACTACTGACACCATTATTTTTCCTGGAAACCGAAGTTAAGCTAACAGGTCTGTAATCCACCTTTGTGAACTGTGGATACATCTGCAGTCCACAGGACTTCCCCTGAATCCAAAGATACTCATAATTATGGCCAAGGGTTTGCTTACTTCCTTTGCTGCCTCCCTTACTGTGATTCGATATATCCCATCTACCTCAGGTGCCTTTTTTATGTTTAACTTCAACAATTTATTTTCTATAACTGAGAGGAAAGTCGAAGAGAAATTGTTGAAGTTAGATATAAAAAAGGCACCTGGAATGGATGGGATCCATCCAATCATAATAAGGGAGGCAGCAATGGAGGTAAGCAAACACGTAGTCATAATTATGAGAGCATCTTTGGAATCAGGGAAGATCCCTGTGGAATGGAGATGTGTGAATGTATCCCTAATTCCCAATGGCGGATCAGAGGTTGATATGAGTTATTAAAGACCTGTTAGCTTAACTTCTGTTCCTGGGAAAATAATGGAGTCACTGGTTAAAGAAGTAATGCAAGATCATCTAGAAAGAAGGGCAACTATACTTCAGTCACAGCATGGGGTTTTGAAGGGGAGGTGATCTTGTAACAATTTGATTGGATGCTATGATGCAGTCACAAATTTTGCACACAAATGTAAAGCAAATGTTGAATGAAAAACAATATAACCGTAACTTTAAATGTAGTTATCAATATTTATATTAGAAATTTTAATTTTTCTAATGCGAGTCAGACATTTTCATACTTTGTTTTTCTTACTACTGTGTAGATTTGTTTATTTCTCCATTACTCGTATAATTTATCGTCCTTTCAGAAAATTTCTCGTATAATTTATCGTCCTTTCAGAAAATTTCTATGTATGATTGATACATTTCAAGAATGACTAGTTTTAAATAAAATAAATTTTATGTTTATACTCCGGGACGACCAAACGGTCAGAGGAGTTCACAAGATAGAGAGAATACAAGAAACAGCACCGTATTTAACAGTCACGGGCTTGAATACCGGTCACTCAAGGTACGTGTACTTATGCACCCTCGGGCCTGACCACTCCAGCTATGACACCTATTTCTTTTAAGGGACTCCATGCTGATTTGTAATGACAAGTATCAACAATGCCCCAAATGTCAAGTCAACAACTCGGCCTTTTTTAAAATTTGTGAGCACTGGAAATCTCAGAGGGGGTAAAAAGGTACAAAATATAACGGTCTCATAACTGGAAGCGAGAAAATAACCACTACAAAATATGCTAAAACGTACATATGCCACAGTTTCCAAAATATTTTGTTTAGTATCGTCTCAAAGAGCTACCTCAATTCTTGAATCAGCTTAATCCATTCCCTTCTCTGCTTCAATCCTCGAAAAAAAAAAAAAACAGTGAAAATAACCCAATTTCAGTTCCGCCTGTTTTGTGCACAGTTCCTGAAATCTTAACAGCAGTTTGTTACTGTGTATCCTGATGGCCTATTGGGCTATGAAGGGCAAATTGTTCTTTCCCATGTATGTATAATGGTAACAATAAAGATTCTCTGTGAAGTTTCAGCTTCTATATTTAACAGCTTGGACTATATTCTGATTTAGTGATTATATATACTTGATGGACTGCTGATGATGGATGGAGTTAATTTAGTTTATCTGGACTTGCTGCTAACAGCGTTTACAGTCTGCCAAGATGTTGCTCATGTGTAGAGCACATATTTGGTGAACCCATTACTTCTTTTAAACTTCATAGAATTAGGTCAGCTAACGTGGATTCTTCTTTCTGGTAGCATCTTCGTTATTCATTGCACATTCGCACATTGATGGACTGATGGCGTTTTAGTGATCTTCCTATCTAATGGGGTTGTAGTTACTGAGCGTCTTTTACTGGAGTGGACTAACTGTATCTGTGTTTTAAATACATGTATTTATGTATGTAGACATGTATAGTATCTTATGTAGGACGGCACCTGAACGAAAGTTCAACTCCGTCTTTGTACACTGTGATGGTTACAGAGCACTGTAACAGGCCAGAAATATGTGTAACGTTATGTTCGTGCAGTGTGTGTGTGTTGTTTAGTTGTTTCTGGCCGTTTTGTCACCAGGCAGGCGATCACCTGGAAAGCCTGCCCAGTGTCCGTCTACACCACGGGGAGGTAGGCCACAACTGCGCATGTACCATGGCCAACCTCAACAGTCACGCACTGAATGTCCAAAGAGGGTTTGGAGCCATTCAAAAGAACCCCGTGCCGGCAACAGCACACACACACACACACACACACACACACACACACATTCCCAGGAGACAGGACAGCAGAAGACGAAGAAATAAGGATGAGAATAGCATAAAGTAAAAAAAAAAATAATAAAATAAAAAAAAAAAAAAAAAAAAAATATATATATATATATATATACATAAAAAAAAAAAAAAGTAAAATAAAATCTTTATCCATTTCTTGCCCACATCTTTATGCAGTGCTGCCCAAAGTGGTCCACAAAGAGAAAAGGTGTATTGTCAAACAGAAGTTGTAATGTCATTCAATCATGATCGGCAGGAACAAATTCTAGATATAATTCTGAATTCTGTTAAACTGGAGTGGTGTCAGAAGTCTCTGGTAGATGACGGTATCACTGAGCAGAGGTTTAGTTGAAGAGAGTCTTGATAAAGGATGAGTCAGAGAAGTGCAGCATCTGTTAAAATCTTTGCGTGGTCTTGAAAGCCACAACAATTTTGTATATGACGTCATCAGGATGACGAAGCAGCGCACAGTTGTATTATGATTTATGATGCATTTTCAGTTTGATTTCTTGAATTAACATTGAGGTCGAGAGACTTCCTGCGATTAAAAGCAGCATTGCAGAAGGTTTGAAGGGCCTGGAAATTGTTGACAGAAATGAGTATCTTCTCACCTCCGGGACACAAGTTTGGTACTGTTGCCTTAAGAGCCGATCTTAGATCCTCGTAAATGGAGCATTCAAAAAGTACGTGAGGAGAATCTTCCGGTAGCCCACATCGACAGGAGACTGTATTGGAAAGTCTGAATTGGTAGAGTTTTGCGTTAAGCGAACCATGCCCAGTTAGTATGTAGGAGGTAAACAGTGAGGGTGAAAACCATTTTCTGGTGGATGATGAGAGTAGTGCAGTTACATCGGGAACGAAGTTTTTGGTGATAGCTCCTTTTTCGGTAGAATTCCATCTATTCTGCCAGGTGTTCACTAACAAATTCCAGCATCTGGTTCGCTCAGTTTTGGGATCAGTCTGAGGGTTAACAATGATTCCCTGAAATTCCGTAGAAATGCCTTTGCGGATGTAAAAGCAAAGCCCTCTAAACACAACATGCAAGTCAAGTGGTATGGTGCCTGCAAGAGTCTGTAAAGCTGGAGTTGATACTGTTCGGCAAACGTGAAGTAGGCTGAGGAGAAAGCAACGTTGAATAGTGGATAACTTGGTTTGTACTGTTTTGAGTGCAGTACGTCTAAACCAGAGGCTGGCAGCGTTGGTTGTAATTGGGATTATGGCAGCATTATAAAATAGATGTAGGGTTTTAGTGTTCAGTCCCCAGTCTTGTCTGGTAATTTGGAGCAGCATTGCGGTAAAACTCTTAACTTTGACGGACAGATGTTGAATATGCTCAGTAAAGGAAAAGCGGTCGTCGATGATGACTCCTAAAAATTTGGTGCTTCGGACAAGTGGAAGTGATTTCTTGTCAAGTTTTACAACTGGTGGTCTGCGATAGTCTAATTTGTGTTTAAAAATCATGATCTTCGATTTTGTTGGGGATAATTTTAATTTGTTCTTAGAGGACCAGGACGATAGTTCAAAGAGTACTTTATTGGCATAGAGTTCTAATTCAGATCTTGAGTTTCCATTCACTAAAATGATAATGTCATCTGCATACGCAAGTTGTTGCACATTTTGAAATTCAGTCGTCCTAAGCAGCCAATCATCGAGAACTAGGTTCCAAATCAAGGGACCCAAAATTGATCCTTGGGGGCAACCACGGGAGACAGATCTGTTAATCTTCGTGCTTTTAGTGATGACGGTGACGGTGCGATCAGCAAAGTAGTTTCTAACAAGTTTATAAAGCATGTATATTGTATAAGTGGATTCATGTATCTACGTCCCTAAGTACAATAGTGTATGATATGGCGGGAATGCCAGGTTTTTGACAGGGAACGCCTGGTATAATAATTAAAAAAACGTGCGCAGCATAGTACAATGGAACTGCAGGGGATTTCTCAGAAAACACTGACAACATATGTGAATTAACTGTTATAATCCTGTGGAATCCGAACATAGGAAACAAATTTAACGCCACAAGTACCCATCTTCAAAATACTTCTAACCAGAAATTATATCCATTTTCTACAAGAGAAATCAGTCGAAAATATTGCTCATAGACCGGTAACCCATATTCTTGGACTCAAAAGTTATTTCCAAACATATTTCTCTTAACCTACTATTGACTCCCGTATTTCTTCTAAGGGATATGCCCATGTTGGTTGCAATGACAAACATTAACACTGTCCCAAGTTTGTACTCTTACCGTATATGTTTTCACTTAAGTTTAGCCAAGGGTATTTAGCCTCTCAATTTTTAAGTTATTATCCATATTTCATTATCTTTTGTTCAAAGCTCTAGTTAGTTACATATTATTAATTATTGTATGTTCATGTTAAATTCTTATTTTGTGCAGCATTTCTGCATGCAGGTGAACTAGTGGTTATCACTGTAATATACGCATTATTCCAAATAAATAAACAAACCTGTTCAGAGGATTTTTTTCTACACTTATAGTAATTCGTATTGCTCTGACTCTTGTTTCGATTTATCGGGCGCTTGATCACCCACGTACCATTCACGATCTGGAAGATATATTTTATTATTTCTGTTTCTTAGGCGCTTAGAATGTTGCCAGTACAAATGTCGAAGTCAATATGGCTCCAAAATTTTCAATCAAAATTTGAAGCCTGGCCTGCCTTACTGCCTCATTTGGCCGATACATAATTTACCTCTTATGGAAATAATATGATCTGCCAATTATGGAAACAAACCATAGTAAGGTCACCCTACCGTTGTCGGACTGCAAGATCTAACAGTGCTTGAATGTTTATTATCTTAATGAAATATTAATACTTTCATTCACTGAAAATATTGCGGCCATCTCATGACGAGGTGTTCACTTCAGTAAATATAATATTGGGACGTCTTTGAAAAAAAAATGGTTTAAATTTTATACCTTTTTTGCAATTTGCATTTCTGTTGAAGTTTCGGTAGTTGAAATTCTGTGAATGAAATCTTCAGAGCAGACTGTTACTATTAAAATTCCGAATTTGAAGTATTTTATGCGTTCCATTTTAAGTGTGCAACACACAAGAGGCCAATTGAGTATGTTTTCATGATGACAAAGCATATGTACCTCTACTACAATGACTCAGTTACGAGTATCAAACTTTTATTAACCTATATTCCGTAATAAAATGACAGTTATAGGCACTTTTTTCGAGTTGCCTCTTTGTAAAAGTGCCCATAACCCATTTTTATTACAGAATAAGGGAGAAGAGAAGTGATGTAGATAAAATGTTATGGTATGGGGTTGGTTGGTTGTTTTGGGGCTTCCTTGACTCATTAATTGCTTCGCATTAAATTTTGAAGAATTTTAAATTTGGCATTTTTAATCAGTTAACATAGCACCTCCTCTAATACGTTACAGTTCTGACGTTTGTTTTACGTTATTTTTTACTTTCAACTTAATTTTTTTATGTTCATAATTTAAAATCATGACTCAATTATTTAACTTCAATTATTTAAAATCATGATTCAGTTATTTAACTTGTGATTTTCTTTGATTATAATGTTAGTCGAGTTTTAATTTGATTTGTATGATTCTTTTTATTAAGTATACTGATTTTCTTAGTTTTTTCATTATCTGAGTTCGATTTATTTCAGTTCCCCCTTCCCATTCATCTGTATTTAAGACGTGGCTTACAGTTGGCCTGGAAATAAAAAAATTGTTGTGCTCATCTTATATAAAAAAAGAATAGAGAATGAATGTGATTTTCCTTTGTCATTTAAATTTCTCTTCTGCCCAGCAGTGGTCAAAATTCCTCACTGGTCAAAATGCTGCTAACCTGGATTAATTGGTGTCCCTATGTAAGCAAGTCTGGAACACTAGGCTATATATATTCACACTCGTTATAACTCATGAAACTCGTCAAATCTTTTGATGGCCAAATTTTTTGACCAATTTTTGACTGAATACATTTTATGTATTCAGTCAATGTATATAATGCATATATTTTATGTAACGACGATGAAATTGTTAGTACTACAACCTGTTATAAGCTGTCAATTTTTTTATCCCATTTTGCGTTTTGACCTGTTGTTATTTTAATCATCGGTAATTTTAAATAAATCCATTCAATTCATGTTTAGAGAATATTTCCAGGTAGTCGTACAGAAAAGAAAAACTGCTGAAAACTTTTGGGGTTAATGATGTTACAGACCTTCATCAGCGCGAATATCTGATGTGACAAAGTAAACAAAGAAAGAATAAAACCAGAATATTAAAATGTTTAACTTTTTGCAACGTACCTTATTGTCTTCGTCTTACACAAGTTTGATATTAACGTCAGAACTCTTTCAGAAAATAAGCTCAAATATTTTATTAAAAATTTAATTAATAGTTTATGTGAATGTCCGTTCTTGTTCGGAAACTCATTTTGTGTGTAATGTTACTTTAAATCAATTTAAGTGTATTGTCATTTCAGGTTTTTGAAGAAAAACCAGAAATTATCCAACAAGTGAAAAATCAGTTGCTTGTCAGCGCTCCTAGTAAGTAACTTGTTCTTTACTGAAACTAGATTTTTTTTATAATCGTCTTTACTTATTAGTCCAACTGAATTATCATATTTTCATCATTATAAATTACTGTAATTTCAAGGAGGAGGCTTGTTTCTGAGGGAAGAGCGAGAAGAGAAGTAAACTTCATCTTTCCTCTAATTGTAGAAAACGGGGGGGGGGGGGGGGGTTAGAAAACATAGATGTCCTATCAGATGCTATTTTCACAGTTTTGAAGATTTATGCTTAAGATAATCAATAATTATAGTTTTGAAAATTTATGGCCCGGAAAAAATTAAATCATGGATATCGCACGTAATACTAGAGCTTTCTCTCATGCATCTTTCTGCAAAGAAGAAACAGTGCAGAAAGCTCAGGGTTCCATAAAATTGTAATTTTGAGTGATTCAATTGTTAAAGAAACTGGAAATTGGGTAATTAAGAAAAGCTTGAATAGGCCTTTTCCACCTGCTCTTTTTAATTAATTATTAAGTTGATTGCCATTTATGTGTCTGTAGATTAAATAATTATAATAATAATTAAATAATTGTAGTTTTTATATAAAAATACAGTATATTAATTATCCTAACGTCTGTAGTTCGGATATATAAAAACTACAGACGTTAGGATAATAATTTAATAACCATAAAATAAAGTAGCTTATGCTATTTCTTTGTCGAAATTATGTGAGGACAGGACTCTCCTGTCCTCTCATATGTTTCTCCCCCCATTTGGATTTAAGCTGTATTGTTAATTCAATCGTCTTAACGATTACAGCAGAACACACTTTGCATTCACAAAGTAGTAGTGCAATGCCCAGATATTGGGCTACTTTTTAGTAATGTATTGGTAATCTTTTTTCTTCTATTGGTAAACTAAACTTTTTTTTAATAAATAGTCTGATGCCCATTTGTAAGAGTTGTCGAGGATCTGCAGATCCCAGTTCAGTTGATATTTGTTGTAAAGCATAGAGCCATGAATAATAAAGGTGGATAGAGTAGACTGGAGATAGGGCGATGTTCCGGTGGACTCATATATGAATCTTCAAGTGGATAAAATCCTAGATGGTGAGACAACAGTCTTGTCAGCCACGAGATATGAGGTACCAAAAGCCCTTGTAGCTGCAGAGGGGAAGGAACTGCATTTATCCAGTGAAGCAGGAAAATGCTCGACGCGTGTTACCTGTAGCGATTTTTTTAGTGAAATAAAGTACCGGATCTGGGGTTGAAGCGATACGTGTAAATTATGTCATTTTCCTGAAATTGATTTAATCTGCAGGAATTATTTTAGCACTTTCGTTTTTCATTGTTTATTTTATGAATTATTGTTATCCTTTAATCTGAATTTAAAAAACAAAAAAATGGTTTTCCTTTTCTTAGCTCAGTTCTTGTCTAAAACAATCCAAGGATTAATCAAGACAAAAGAGGAGAATTACATTTATGATCAGTCCTGGGTGTGTACCATGTGAGTAGAGCTTCTTTTTACATTTCATTTACAAAACGTTTTGATGCCATGACAAATTTCCTGTAAACCCGCATATTAATCCAAAATATTAAATCTCGAGTAGCAGTACATCCAGCTGGATGAGCAAATGCCTTTCGTGCTTTATTCTAAGACCTCTCGCGTTGTGTTTAGTTACTCTGGCCTGCCTTCATAGTGAAAAAACTGTAATGTTCAAATCCCGTTGCTAAGTTGGGGGAAAGGTTTTCATCGAATACCAAATACTTGTAGTCGAGTTGAGTAGAGGCCGTACAAGTTCTCTGGCATAACACTAAACTGGCATTACAATACACACAATTTACAATCAGATGCACGCCGGCGCTCAAAAAAAGTAAATAAATACTGTAAAATAATAATAGCATTAAGCAGTTTAAGGCATTGCCATTCGGGAGAGGCTGGGTGTGTTCCCAACTTCAACCACTTTTTCTTTTTTTTTCATTTTGATATATGCATATAGTCCATCGATATGAGAAGAACAAGGCGATTTTACTTTGAAGTTATTTATAACATTTCTAGTACAGTTCCATGGCAGCCTTAATGTTTCCTTAAAACTGTATGATCCTCTCGATTGCATAAACCATTTCAAATAAATAACCCGCCACATTACCTTACTTGTTATATAATCGCTTACGAAAGAATATACGGTAAACTCTATAAAATATGGCATATTTCCAAAAAAATCAACATTTTATAATCGGGAATATTAAGGCAGCAATCCTGCACTCGTATCAACGATTATATTTGTCTTTAACAATCCTAGCAAAAAAGAGTGACATTTCTTTCTTTATTTATAAAGATGCTTTCAGGACTGTATTTTCCTGTAATCTGTTTTTTGCGTCCAGCAGGATTTAAACTGCACAGACAATGTAATGGTCTTAATTTTCACAGCAGAACAACTTCTTTGCAACGAGTTGCCCTGGTATAGCACTATTTTCAAACTGATGGCCTCTATAAAAAGTTAACTGGCTATTTGTTTAAAAGATGACACTGCTAAGACGGCCTGTTTCAAGACTAACTGGTCTCACATCAGATATCAGTTGGTTTATAGTGACAACACGCAGACAAAGCAGGTGTAAAAGATTTGTTCTGTGTTTCGCCTGTAAACGAAATCAGTTTTCAAAATTTATCTACTGAAAGGAGTGCAATATCAGGGCAACTCGTAACAAAGACAGCTTTGTTCAACTGTGAGAATTAAAACTATTGCATTATCCATGCAGTTTAAATAGAATTGCCAGCAATAAATAAAATAATAAGATAGTTATTATAAATGTTTATAGATGTAAATAAGTTCAATTGTTTATGATGATAATATTTATCGAAATGCGCTTAATTCATTGAAAACTGCTCAACCACTAGGTGTTTTCCTCTCTGAAATCCGGAAATTTTTAAAATCCGACACCTCTCAATCCCCGAGGGTGACGGATTTTAAAGAGTTGGGCGTTGTTTTGTTGCGCTAAAGGAAGATTATCCAGCATTTAACCGCAGCCACCACTTTATGTTAGAAATGTGTCGCGTGCCACCCAGGGGCACATCCAGAAGGAATCTCAATCAATACCCCCAAGCCTTACTGATCTGCCCTTGGAAACAGAAAATGTTTTCACTACTACGTAAAGGAATTTTATGCTGAGTGCTTGTAATCAAAAATAGTTAACTTACGTTTATAAAAACGAACATAGATCAGTAACGTACTTATGTGTGTTAAATTAACGCTAGAAAGTGATAAATGCGAACCGTAGTCATGAAACCCAAGTTATAATTTCTGGCAGTAAGAGTGGAATTTAAACTTTGTGGTTAGCTTCATATCTGATTTTTTAAAGCTAATTGTATAGTATTTTACGTTATTTTTTTTTTTCTTTCACCTCAAAGGAGGTAAAAAAAAAAGAGTTGCCATTAAGAAGAGCTATGTGTGCCATGGATTGTCCACTCTCCCACACTAAAGCAACCAAAGATAGAGAAGAAGTGTATTATGTTTTTCAGTTGCTTGTATTGTATGGTCCATTTGTCGGATTAAATCTAACTTTACCGGGGAAGAGCAATGAAATTATAAATGTTACCCCAGTATTCTGTCTGTACGTATGGTAATGAAAGTATATAGTAGAAAACACTGTGATATTTTGGCAACATGGTACTAGTTTATAGAGACATTTACAAGTATCATGTATCAAATGGGGTTATTTGATATCTCTATGCAAATCATCATTCTCACTGTATTGAATGATTTTGCGCCAGATTCGGTTTGAAATGCGCCTCATATCTTAGGTGTTAGAAGTTTAAAAGCATCCCTTACAGCTTTCTTTAAGCTATTATTAGAATCATAACTTCTTTTTGAAAAACGTTTTTACTTTATAAATCCCATTATCACAACTCGGGAGATCCGTGCTCTCGGAGGCCGTTTTAATTGGGGCTGACAAAGCAGCGGACCCTCTTCCAATCAATCGATCAGGAAACACCTCATTTAAATATTCACGGATCCTTGAGGAATAGTGGGGAGGGACCCCATCTTGTTGGAATCAAACGTCATTCAGTATCCCGAGATTCCGCGGTTTAAGAATTAGCCATGTCTGTAACGCTTGAAGACTATTATTATTTTGGTTCACCGTGCCTTCAAAATATTAGGTCCAATAATATGCTTTTGATTAATGCCCGCCCATACTGTGGCGCTTTACGAAATTAGGATTATCCTTCTACCAGAATACGATTTTTCGTGAACGAGAACTCCAGTAAATGACACATTCATCTCTTACGATCATTTTATTTCATTTTCGAGTGGAATCAAACATTCTTAGCATTTCATCACATGCGATTCTCCTTTGATCCAAATCTATATCTGATAGCTCTTGGACGAAATGAGTTCGATGGAAGTGCATCTTCAAGTCCGTCCTGAAATGTGCGTGAAACGTTTATGTGGAACACCAAATTCAACAGAACGTTTGTGTGGACCTTAAAACACATTCATCAGCATCTCTGCACACCCCTATTATTGAAGGTCTGTCGTTTCTGGGTTTATCTTTAACTAATCCCTTGGTAAAGAGTTACTTTTCCCATCTGTTAGCCATTTTTAGAGGTGGTTCCCGATCAAATCTTTCCAGAAATGCTACGTATATTTCTTCTATAGGCATGGCTCTCTCTCTCGACACAGTGTAGTGGCCACAATTCATCCATCTGAGGAATAGTCGCTTATATCACACAGATCAACACTCTAAAATACTTATGTTAATCAATATTAATTATAATTAATAGTCTTGTACGGAGATTCCAACAATAAGTTCATTAATGTTTCCAAGGGATTTATTAGGGTCACTTGATATAACAAGGGCTGGTTGGTTAATAAATCTTCACATTCTACCCTTTTCATATAGTCCGATGTCAACAGTGTACGAGTTGCATCTCTTCTCTTCTTCATGAGGATATTCGGGCACTGTCTGAATATGCCCACGAAGAAGAGATGAAGTGGTAGATTTTTTTTTTTTTTTTTTTTTGTTTTTTTTTCCGCTAGTGCAGCAAAAGTATTCGGATATCTTGCACTTATATAGCTTACTGCTAATATTAAGATTGATATTCATATCCATAAAGCAAAATGAATAAAATTTGAGAGAGTGAATAATATAAAAATTTCACTCGGTACCCTTTGGTTTGCCTTAAAAGGTGTTGCCTGCCATGTATTCAACAAAGATCCGTTGGAATCGTCAGAACCAAGAATCCGGCGAACTTGGGTAGAACCATGCAAAACATCCGCTTCTTCGTTATTATACTTGCTTCAAATAAGGAGGTAGGTCATTCTCTGATATCACTAAATTCTAATATAACGTAATAGTTTTGTAAATACTGTATCTATAAAGCATTGTAGAATTAATTTAACTGCTGATAAGTTAGTATTATTTTATCCCCAATTTCCTTTAAAATATCACAGCTAATTTTGTTTATGGAAAAGCATTATTCCATTGTATGCAAAATGAGTAGCGTATTATTCTTTAGAGCAGTGAACTTCTTATACACCTTAGCCCCCCCTTACCTAGACTGTTTCTTGGCAGAATTGGGGGGGGGGGTTCAACCAGGACTTCACTTCTCTAAATATCCATAAATTGTTAAACTAAAATTTAGTTTCCCTGAATTTTGATGGTAGTACTGTAAGAAATTCCTCGAAATTTCGTAATGAAGAGTGTTGAAATATAAAGTGACTAGAGTTATTGAGGAAAAAATATATGATTTTGATTTGGAAAAGTTAGGCAAAAGTCTGTACATACCATTGGAAGTAATTGTTTAGCATCGAAGTATTGACACTGGAGATTGAGCAACTTCCTTACTAGAACTGACCAGTTGATACAGGCGCACACAGTCTTTGAATGAAAAGTGTGTTCTACTTTGGAAACGTCTACAGAAAGCTAACAGTCAATGAACAGTTCACATCTTAAAGGTCATCAAGTAGTGTGGAATAAAGAACTTTGGTACTGCAATATTAAATATATATATACTGATCGCAGTTTAGTCATTGCTGTAATATCGTGTGCCAAGCAAAACCCAGTGGAACTTTGTCTACTTGGGTGGACATTCCACTGCTGAGAGGAAAGTAGTGTGTTCTACTGATGAATGTGTTTTTTTTTGGTAATAATGTTTTTTATATATAATTACATATTAAACGCTCAGTCTTAGTGCTGTTATGGACGTTGCATTAGGCATCGATGTAAGTTTCATTAATATTACTACTGATTTCAATAAAGCTATATAACCACATATTTTACAGAATTGTCCGACAACGGTGCTTATCAAAATGATGCATTCCAATGAGTAGCATTTCTTAAAGAATTAACCAAACACAACTGGATTGATTCCTAATACCACCCCTCTTGTTGTCTGGATTCCCGATAGTGGAGACACTACCAGGATGACCTAACCATCCCTTTCAGAAATTACGATCACTGCTCAGAGTGTCATTTACCTACCGGATCTTTTTTTCATTGTTGTACTATCCCCTTTTCTCCCATCTTTTACACATCACCAGCGGTTAACTGCGAAGCATATTGCAGTAGCTCGACTGATTACGGCATCCAATTCAAACTACTATGGAATCTTAATCCCTTGTTTGCGGTCAACCAAACATGGCTTACATCTCCAAAGGAGAGTTTATATATCCAGTGGATAACAGTAAACTTTGAAATATGAACGTTAAGCTAACACCAGATTCGACCATTAAAGTGTGTCGGTGAATGCATTTATATTTATGTTAATCAATATACTTCTATCTATGTCGAGAGTAAAGCTGTGATTATCATGGTAAGCGTTTTCTAAACGAACTCTCAATTAACCATAAGACAATGCTTTAAGAGATTCTCTTCTCTCAAGTTTAGAAGATTGTAAAATGAATTTAGTAATTTAAGTTATAAATTGACAGCGTTTATAAATCAATATTTAATCATTTTCCATATCATTTTGCACTTTATGCACCTTGCAGGTAAAATAAATATACACAGTATGATCAAAAAGTTCAGAGACTGACTTCATATTTTGAAATTGCGGCGTTATAGCGACTTGGGACTTTTCGCAGCATGTTCAGTGACTCATCTAAATACTGTATAGTAACGCATGAGTCTCTCATTTCGTCCCATTTTAAAATGAGTGATTTTACTGAGAAACGAATTTTAATCAAATTTTGTGAAACCCCAGAAACCTCCATGGCCAAGCTGGCTGTAAAGGGTATATTGGAGATATTCATGTTATCTCTGCAGTAAAGTATATTTATTTATTTTGTTTAAAATTAGTGAAAAGTGCAACAAATACACAAAATATTAAAAATAGCTTTTAGCGAAGATGCTGCATCGTTCAAAGAACTTTCAGTGGTTCGCAAACTTTAGAGGGCTGCTTTTCGAAGATGATCCTCACCTCAAAAACAATAGATTCAATCGCTACTGTTGAATCAGTAAGCAGTAATGGACGTTTAACTATCTATATAGTTTCTATTGGAAAGTATTTCTTATGGAACATGCCAATCAGTTTTACACAAAATTTGAGAATGCAACGCATTTCAGCCAAGTTTTTAACTCGCATCCTCACTGATGACCACAAAGGGCAGCAAGCTCTCTTGCCAGGGACCTTTTGAACGTGTTGCTCCAACCCACACTGTTTCTGCCATCGTTATTGGTGGCGAATATGGCCCAGCTCTTTCAACGAAAGAATCAACCGTGAAAGCAAAAAAAAAAAGTGTCGATCAAATGTTGAATGTCATGCTTATTATTTTTGAATCAAAGAGCATTGGCCTTTCTGAGTTTGTCTCGTGTGGTCAAACAGTGAACCAGGAATAAAACACAATTTTACAGTGATTTCCTGTTTGAAGAAAACGGCCAGGAAAGTTGGTTCCCAAAACTGGCGTTTGCATCATTACAACGTCTCTGCGCTTTCCATGCATCATTTTCTTACGAATCATTTCGTCACTTACTGCGGTCCTCCGTCCACCACACTTATCGGATTTAGTTTCTTTTTTTTTTGTTGTTGTTTTCCAAGTTTGAAGTCCCATTAAAAAGGTCACAAATTTACAACAAAATTATTCAGGATGCGACTCAGGAACTGTTAGCAATTCCAAAAGAAGCCTATCAAGAATGCTTCTAGTGGTTTCAGAAGTTGCAGAACTATTGGAATTAGTGCATACAGTATCAAGGAGACCACTACGAAGGAAATCACCCGAATGGCTGGTACGCTTCAATTTCCAAATATTAGTTTAGTCCCTGGACTATTTTTTTCACATCTTCATCTTTGTTTCTGTTCTATGGTGGCCCCAAGACTCTCGTCCAAATCCACGTAGTATTATTATCGAACATGGTGAAATAAAAATAACAAATTAAAATAAAATAAAACATAATTAAACAAACAAAAAAAATTTAATTAAATTTCTCCCCACGTAGCCAAAGTAAGCCAGGGGAAAAAATACACAAACTTGCCATTCTATTTACAGAACCATATTGCAATCCTGCACCAAGTAGTCAATACTTATTATCCTAGTGCCAGCTTCCCGCACTCTAGTAACTCACTAGATTGCCAGCAAAGAGGGGAAAAATATATATATAATAAGTAAAATAAAAATAAGTAAATAACAATTAAAAAAATAAATAAATAAAATAAAAATCCTCCCCCTCCACAAGGCCAAATTAAGCCAGGGAGGGGGAAAAAAGTGTACAGCATTTATGAACTGTAAGCAACAGAAAAGAAAGTTCTCCTCTTCTTAAAAACTAACCTTGCAAAATTTTGTAAGGCCTGAAAGACTTCTTTATTATCTAAACATATGTACTCTTGTCCTCTGACAAGGTGTGGCACAACAAGCATTAACTCCCATTTGTCTCATATATAGGGCAATCAAATAAAATATGATCCCACGATTCCGGCAGTGTTCATGTACAATTAGGATGAGTTTCTAACCAAAATAAAACAACTTTTGGTTCAAAGACTCAATGCCCCATAATTAAATACAATGTTTCCACATTTGGATAAAACCATTTCTTATTTTTTACATTGTGATTAAACCACACATTAGGAATAAATAATCTGGTAACTTCTCCTATTAAACTCTGATCTCAACGATATTGCCACATCTCTACTAATCTACTTCTAATCACTTCCTTTTCTTTTTTAACATCATCCATAGAAATAACATTTATTCCCCAAAAGCTTGTTCTTACCCTTTTTCTCAAGAAATAAAAAAACTCCCTATAAATAGCATATAAATCTAAAGGCAATACCCCCTCCAATTACCTTACCTGTAAAGCCTTTGTTGAAATGGTCTTGCATGCTCTTATAGAAGCCAACATTATTACTCTCTGTAGGGATAATAACTTTTGTGTAAACTTGACAATATTTATATGCTTAAACCATACAGATACAGCATATACTACGATTGGGAGAAATACCGCCTTATGAGTTTGAGCATAAACTCAAGACCCTTTTCCCAAGTCCCCAATCAGTTTTTGTTACTCTAATAATTGCTGATGTAATTTTTTGATCTTATTACTTATATAATTAAGATGCAGGAAAAATGACAATTTGTCATCTAGTAAAATTCCTAAGTATTTATCTTGAGATCTCAAAGGTATTTGCTTTCCATTAATTATTAATTTTGGTCGCCTTCCATAATCTAACTTGCCTTTCAGCAACATCATTACTGGCTTACTAGTGGCGCCTCCGTAGCCAGGTGGGAAGGAGCAGCAGTGTGTAGCACACGCTTCTTGATTAGATCGGGATTCGAGCCCGTCACCACCAAATACGGAGGATGCGGAAAGGTCAGGGAATGACCACCGCATATCCCGGAGCAATATGGCCTTAGTTGCTAATGCTCCTAAAAACCAAATAACAAACAAACAAACTGTCTTACTATCTGTAATCTTACTTGTAAATAATCTTACTATCTTAAGATTATTTACACCTGCCCACATACTCAGATCTTTTACCACAACTCCCACCATCTACTCTAATACTAACCTGGATTTACCCTCAGTACGTATTACTAAATCATCTGCATATGCAACCAACTTACAATGCAGAATTTCTTTGTCCAGCCACTGATTTAACACCAAATTCCAAAACACCGGACCGAGCACCGATCCTTGCAGACAGCTTCTATTAATAGATCTGCCAAATTTCAAATGTTGTGGATATACTTGAACTCTCCTACCACTTAAATAACTTCTTAATGTTCGATACAATATTTGAGGATAATATATTTTTTTAATGAGCATAAAATGCTCTCATACCACACCTTGTCAAATGCACCTTCGAAATCTACAAATAATGCCAAAACATATTTACTTGTTGATTGTGAACTATAACTCACTAATATATTTATAGCATCTTCGGTTGAAAGACCTTTTCTAAATCCAAACTGACCTACAAACTATTTTAGACTTAATAAACACATGTTTTAATCTTAAAAGAAACAACTTCTCAAAAATTTTTCCCAAATTTGCCAACAGAGAAATAGATCTATATCCTCTAGGATCACTAACAGGTTTACCAGGTTTATGTATAAGCTTTAGAAGGGCAATTTTCCAGAACCAGTGGAAAACTACCCTCCAACAAAACACTTGTTATACATAACCCAATATCTCAGGATAATATTCATTCATTTAGTTATACAGTTATTTTCTATCATATCCATGCCTGGAGTTTTATTTTCATTTAATTTAGAACATATCATTAATAACTCCTGAGTAGTGAACAACTGTATGTCATTATTTCCTACATAACTAAAATCATCAACCCTAATTTTCCTTTGTTCCTCAGTATCATCGTCCATAGTATCATACACAAACAGCCCATCTGTAATAGTTTTAATTGTTGAAAGCCAATCACAAGTTTCTATATTATTTGAGTTAACTGTATTAATAACATTATTAATATGCAGTTTGTCTCTTGACAATTTAAACAAAAGTCCCCCGTGGATCTGTAATTCCCTGTTGTTAGTACAAAATCCCTCCATGTAGCTAACATGTTCATATATTTCTTTGTCATATTATTTCCTTTCAATTCTGTACAGTTCTTTAAATACTATCGCATCAGCAGAATCTCTACTTCTACATCTTTGGTATTTCTTCCTAAGGGTAAAAAACTTCCCTTTGTAAAACAGTTAATCCACCAAGGCACACATCTCTTATTTTCTCTTTTCCTTTTAGCAGCTAACAGTAAAGCTCTATACAAAGCATTTTGCACATAAAATGCATATTCAACAACAGCATTCACTGTTTAATTGACTCAAAATATTATCATCAAAAGATATTTCCAAAGAATACTTATATTTATTCCAGTTAATTCTTTTAGAACCAAATCTTACATGATCAAATGCCAAATTACACTAAATGGAGATCAGTCAGAAATACATTAAACAATATGGCCCCGTGGTCACTGTTGATGCCACCAAGAACCACATCCCAATGACAAACTCTCCTGCTAAGTTGCCGATTTGCAATGGTAGCATCAATATTGGAACTTCCATGTAAGTTCCAATTGTCAAATGTGGAAGGTTTCCCTCCACATTGAGAACACTTAAATTATGATTTAGAATAAATTCTTCCAGTATCCTACCTCTGTGGTCAACTATGGAACTGTGCCACAGTTTTGACTTAGCATTTGCATCAACAGCAACCAAAAGGTTTCCACTACCCACAATTTCCATAATTGATTTCAGACTCTGCAATGTATTCTCAATATCATGAGGGGGGGGGGGGTACAGTAAATTGAAGCTAAATAGAATATCACTGGAGTTGATATGTGCACACAGATAACATTCTGTGTGCACATACCAGTAATAACAGTGACAGTAATGCTCTTATTAAAAATAACAATTGCTGATTTCGGTTTATCATTATCTATATACACTGCCCTTGCTGTAATAGGAAGACCAATCACCTTGTATACCCCTCCAAAACGACCAATATATTGCTCTTGGAAACAAAAAATATCTAAATTCATCTCATAGGCCATAACCCTTGCCTCGGCGCCTCCGTAGCCAGGTGGGAAGGAGCAGCAGTGCGTAGCACACACTTCTTGATTAGACTGGGGTTCGAACCCGTCACCACCAAATACGGACTATGCGGAAAGGTCAGGGAATTACTACCGCATATCCCGGAGCAATATGGCCTTAGTTGCTAATGCTCCTAAAAACGAAAATAACAAAATAACCCTTTCCTCATCCATTACTGACCTACTCCTTTGTGCATTTAATTGTATATTATTTTTATAATCATCCTCACTATGATATTTAAGGACTCCATATTGCTCGAATAAAAACCCACTATCCATTATTAACCTTCATACTTGCTTTTTCCAAAGCTCTAATATACTCTGGACAATTATTGTCCCGAACTGAATGATCACAGCTTTTACCTTTCCTTTTACAATTGACACATGTAGAACTCTTATCTTTATTAATACAGTCAGCAAACACAGGCCCACCTTGGGCACAGTGTCCACATGAAACAGTTTTATGGGAACAATAGTTTGCAGAGTGTCCAAAACCTAAACATTTAGCTATTACTGTGAATTTTCTAAATTTGTGATGAATAACCAATAAATAACCTATCCCCCTGAAAAATCCTCTTATACATCTGAGGATCAACACCGATTACTCACTTTATCAACTTGCTTTTATTACCAGTTTTAAACCTAAATGATATTCCCTCCTTCACTTCCTCCTCAGTACGTCCGTAATCTCTTAGGTTCTTACAATGCAAGTCATTTACAATTTCTTCTTGTGTCATCTCCTTCAGTACGTCATAAATTAATAAACTTGGATTAGTCAATTTAATTCTATCTTGTTTAATCCCCTTTTCAGTCAGTGCTTCTGACTCAATTATCTTATTTAAATCTTCCCTCTTGTCTGTTTCAATCAATAAACCTTTATTTCTAATTGTTCTTAAATTCCTTATCTTTACTTCCTTTAAATCCTCTTTGAGTTGTAATCACATCTTTTATATCTTGACTTGTTGCAAATTTAGTGTCATCCTGAGCTCTCAAAATAACAATGTTATTTTGATGTTGTTTCTTACTTTTCAAACACTTTTCTTCAATTTGAAAGTCTTTTAATACCTTAGTATTACCCTCGTGTTGAGTCAAGACCTGTGAACCTTGATGTTTCACCATATCTGCATAAGTTTGATGATGTTGCTGTTGATTCTCCAGGATCCCAGTCAGAAATGATTGACCTCTAACTAAATCATCAAATAGAGTAGCTCTTGTCTGCAGTTCCTCTACCCTTGCTTTTAGTCTTTCATTATCTATTAGTAATGCTGCGGTAATTACTTCTAAGTCTATCCACTTATCCAACACAAAATTTGAAACTGCCTTTGTTACCTTGTTTCTCTCATTTGTATAATCCAATCCACTAATGGGATTTTTAAGCTTAGTAATTAACTCATATATTGAATTTACATCTCCCGGCCTACATTTTTGCTCATGAATTTTACTGACAATGATATCACTCTCTCTCTCTTACAATTGGTTCCCGTGCTTCTCCTACTAATATCACTGTAAAAGCTGGCTATATCAACCTCCAAATCTCTTTGTTGAAATTTTGCCTCATCCAATGACTTAGGTTCTGACAATATTTGGAGGTCTTCAACCCCCTCCCTATTTTCCTCTATTTGCACACCCTGATAACTGCTGCTTATTATATATTTTATTATATTATATTATATTAAACTGGGTTATCATTGTATGTATATATTTTTCTTAACCATAGACCCCAGTACACCAGGCCCATTCGTTACAATAATACTCTACCCGCAACAATAGGCGGTAAATGTGGATTCAGTAATCCGATTTCGTCAAAGTTTTGTAATTGTCAAATCAATAAGGATAAGGATCTGAGAATCTAGTAGTAATAGTGGCAAATTACTTTTTTTTTTTATCACACCTCGTTTGGCATACATTTTAACAATGCACATTCAATCATTCAATTTTTCTTTATTAGAAATACTTTAAAGGTGAACTGGAAATCGCCAGGACATTTTCCACCATATTTTCTAATGATAAATTCCTACACGAAGCAACAGATTCTTGCACTGCAGAGGATTTCAAAGATGTATTGCAGAGATACACGTCTTTATTCGCCACGCAAAGGAGAATAAAAGAAAATAAGGCATCATTCACTACTTCAAAAGAAAAGGTAAGTGAATCATAAGAAAAAGTGCAAGAAACTATACATTGCCTCAGAAAAAACAGAAAAAAGTGGTTTTATTTCAGGCGTAACTACAAATTCCACCCTCTCCTTTTCCACTCCAAGTACTCTTTAATAATTATACAACACCACTTGTCCTTTCCCTCTGACTTTCGCTCTCCTCTGCGGTTTTGAACCTGGTGGAATGATAATAGTTTTGCCACTCGTTTAGTGGGCACTGTTTTATTCATTTCATGTACCTTGCAGTTGTGAAAATCCGAACTAAATGCAAGAGGTGTTCGAATTTGAGGTAATCACATTAAAACACATTTTATGTGCATAAATTATCGGTTTACGTATGTATTTATTATTTAGAACGTACAAGGGGTACTAGGAAAGTTTTGCAATATGACGCAACAATGAATCACAGGAAGCTGCTTGTTGCTGCATGTTGAGACATGTTCATACGTGCATAGTAGCCGCCGCGCCAAGTCGATGGGCTCAGTTATTCATTAGTAGTGAGAGTGTAAAGTGCTTGCGATGGCATCGTGGTCACGAAATGAGATAAGGACAGTTTTGCAGTATAATTTCGTGCGTGGTTTAACCATAGACCAGTGCTTAGAAGAAATGACTCTTGCACTAGATGATGATTGTCCACATCGTACAACGATATTCAGGTGGTATAGAGAATTCCAAAGGGGAAATTTCACTCTGGAGGATTCGGAGAGGCCGGGAAGGCCACGAACGTCAGTTGCAGAGGAAAACATTACTGCTGTGAGGAAAATGCTTGATGGAAACAGGCGAGTGACCTACCAACAGATAGAGGATACTTTGGGCCTAAATGCACCAGCAATTCGTTCGATTCTGCAAGATCATTTGCACGTGAAGAAACTTTGTTCTCTCTGGGTGCCGCATCAACTGACTGAAGAGCAGATGACACGACGTGTGACTTGGTGCCGGGAGATGTTAAAAAAGTTTGATAAGGGACAATCTCGGTATGTGAACAACATCGTGACAGGTGACGAGACTTGGCTGTACTATTACGATCTGCCGACCAAGGCTCTAAACAAAGTTTGGGTCTTTGATGATGACGACAAACCCGTAATTGGCAGAAAATCCTGATCTGTAAAGAAGAAAATGATAGCTGTATTTTTCAAATCGAGTGGAATTGTGGAACGTGTCGTTTTGGACACGCAGAAGACAGTCACAGCTAAGTGGTATACTGAACAATGCCTGCCTAAAGTCATTGGATCTATGAAGAACCTGCGGCCAAAGTCAAGAATGGACACCTGGTACCTCCATCACGATAATGCTCCAGCTCACCGCGCCAAAGCCTGCACCGAATATTTGACCACGACAGGACTGAAACTTCTCGAGCACCCTCCCTACAGTCCAGACCTTGCTCCCTGCGACTTTGCACTGTTACCGCATGTGAAAATGAAGCTAAAAGGGAGGCGGTTTTCCAGTGATGAGGACCTTCTACGGGCTTGGGACAACGAGTGTGCTTTACTCCCTAGTGAAACTTGGCAGAACTGGTTTAAAGATTGGTTTCGGAGGATGGAGAGGTGTATTGAATGTAGAGGAAATTACTTTGAAAAAATTAAATAAACAAAGCTGTATTGCAACACTTTCCTAGTACCCTTTGTATTAGTTAATATTGTATTCACTTTGATGAAAAAAAAAACGCACTGGCTTTAATCTGTTTTACTTTGCTTGGTCTCTTCCCTTAAAACACGGTGGCGGAGTTAACGTAAAAGCAGGAGCTGATATTGCCATTTTTCGTAGCCAATCAAAACATAAAATTCCGTCTTCATGTTTTACCATATTCGTTTCAATAATTCTTTGGTAATTTTCTTTCTCTTTATCTTATAATACGCTCTTTATGATTTTGCTGTCAGGTCTGAAGTTAAAAATAATTTTGATCGCTGTCGTTAATCCGATCTGTAACTTGGTCCCAACTTATTTCATCTTCCTCTCTGTTTTTTTTTTTTTTTTCACGAGATCTGAAGTTTACTTAATGCCGAATACCAACCTTTAGCGAGAGAAAATGGCACATCATTTAAAGTTATATTTTAAGGTAGTTGCGATAACTTCAATTTTCGCTACTGCGTGATAAATATTTTCACATACCGTAATTGAATCGCTTGAATTGCATCTGTCCTTTGGCTGCATTAGAGGTGTTAGTAGGAACAAATATTGTTACAAAGTTGCCATAATTACTTTGCAATTCATCTACATCTGGACCACATGATGTCATTGACAAGAATTAGCTGAACTTCTAACATTTTCATTTCTTTTAGATGTACTTTTACAGATGGAACTCGTATATTCAAAGTGAAACCAGTTGGTGAATAGTTCGCCATTTACTCCATATTTTTATGGCCTTTGTAGAGAACAGGAAGTAAGCAGCAAGGCTACTGTCCCAATCCCAACAAAAAATGTTTTTGTTGGGATTGGGACAACAAAAAATTATTTCGAGAGTTTAGCAAATTGCCGTTTTCACATCTGCTATAATAATTGTGAATTGTCCTTTGCATTTTCTATTGCTTCCTTTCTGTCCATTTTTTCGATTTCAATTATTTATTTTATTTATTTATTTAATTCAGTAAAGTAAAAGTTACATTCACCCCTAGACAGCAATCAAATGCTAGGAGGGTAAACACAACCATAACGTAGCAATACAAATCTATATTGGGTAATATAAAAGATATAAAGATACAAATGCGAAGACAGAATATGTTCGACATAAATGCTCAATATACATTCAGTGTCTGCCCAAGAAGAGTGCGGAGATGCCAACAGGAGAAGGAGCACAGATCATCCTCAATTACAGAAGCCACGTAGGACTATGATGAAATGAAGGTCTAAGATTGCTTAGGTATCTGCAAAAACTTTTGTTCTGTAAGCCTTGTCTACGCAAATTGCCTCGGAGTTGATGTTTAAGTGGTTGAGAAGCCCAATAGTGTTTGCTGGGAACATATGACTGAGCCGGCTGATTTGGTTGAGGGCAGGTCAATCACAGATGTTTGCTGGTTACTTATTCTTCTGTTATTCTTGGGCAGGATGATGAGACTATCGATGCTGGGAGCATCTACTTTACCAGAAATGAGCTTAGAGAGTGTAATTATGTTGCGAGTGGTGATGCTTTGCTTCCGAGGGGTCATTCCATTCAGCGAAAGTAGTATACCCCTAGAGATAGTAAGGGATGTCCTGAGGTCCTATTGAGGGTATCTGCGAAGCCAATACTCAATTCCCCAAGAACTGCCGCAGGTAGGTTGGAGGGGCGCAGAGGACTAGATTTCCGATGCGTAGAGAGCCACCGGTACTATACAAGATCGGATATACTTAGTTGTCAGCTTTGTATTGCTGTAACCCACCAGTTCCTGTCGAGCTGAGAAAAGAATTTGTTTCTAGCTTCCTTAAAGTACTCCTGAAAAGACAGGTTCGAATCCCAGACCAAGCCTAGGTCCTTGTGAGAGTTAAGTTTAATTTTATGTCCATTAATAGAGATGTGCATTGGGTTTATTCTTCTCCTTTTTGTAAACGTCATCCGGGTAGATTTTTCGGCATTTAGTTCAAGACCAATGTATTGACGAAAGGTGCTTATCTCATAGATTTGTTTTGTTATAGATCTTTGGATAGAGAGCGCTTGCTCCGGCTGATCCGAAAGAATGAAAAGCTTCAGATCGTCGGCGTACGATGTCATGTTTTGGAAATTTGCTAGCAGAGGTTCCAAAGCTGCTGCTGACAAAACGCCACCTTGTAGGGGCCCCCCTCTGAAGACAGTAACGGATCGTGAGAGACCATTGTGCTCAACAAGGAGTCGTTTTTCCTGCAAAATATTTTGAGTACAGAGAGGTTATCGGAGATCTTGAAGTATATCTTCAGGATGTTAAGTAAAGATGTGATGGAAATCCTATCATATGTAGATTTTCTTTTTCTCTTCCATATCATACATTGTGTACTTCAGCAATGTACAGAATGAGTTCATATATCAAAGAAGCATAGTGTTTGGGTTGGGGCGCCACCCGGGGGGGGGTTCCCCACAACTGCGCCATTGTTTCTCTTGTGCAGTAGAACGGAACTCTGTAAAAGACAGAAGTGTGTTGTTTAGTGCAAGTGTAGTTTCGGGTCGTGTTGTTTATCTGGCTTTCTGCCGTGGAGTCCCATTAGGGACCTCACGTTGCTCGCCACAAACCTCCGGGAGGCAGTCTCAAAATCTCTGGCTGGTCGCTTCCAGGGTCGCGCCTCAGTTTTTCGACAGACACCACAAAAAAAAATTAGTGTGTGTGGGGTAACGTCAAGAAGAGGGGGGAAAGACAAGTATAGGGGACGTAGAAGAAGGCATCCCCCTAGGATGGGTGGAGATCCACCAGGTGAGGGGGAAAGGGGGGGAATAGTACACCGGGCAAGGGAGCTCGACGAGATCGCCAGGAGCCATGGTGGCGGATGGCTCCGCTGTAATGTCCACTCCAGTAAGGTTTTAGTTGGTCTGATGTCTTGGGAGCTATGTCCGATTGTTTTCCATTTTGGGAATTTGTCAAATCCGTTAGTTATCCGTGCTGGGCAGTTTTTGCAGGTGCAGGGGGTTCTTGTCGCCGTGGCAGGGAAATGTAAGTTTTTCGCCTCGCAAAAAGACAGAGGCCAAGAATTCACCCTCGCTGTCCAACAGATGCTGCTCCTGTCGTTTGGTAAGTAAGTTAGCTTAGTGATGAGTATGCTGCGGAGATCCTCATAGAGCTGGCAGTCAAAGAGAGGTACTGCCAGCCTCAAATCCACCGCAGGATGGGTGTTCTTCGAGGCCAAGCATTGAAAGCTTGGCTTTTATGGAGCTGTGAACAAGAATGTAGTGTAGAGCCCCGGCGAAAACCAGGGAGGAAACATTCGGCCGACATGAGGGACGAATTTCCTGGTTATCTCTCCGTTACCCTGGAATTTGAACATCTGGTCTGTCATATCTGCTGCAGGTGAGTCATGAGCCGCTTCTTATCCGCGTTCCTGTTATTTGCGAGATCTATGGTGAAACCAAGATGAGTGTGTGAAGTAGCCTTGGCAAGGTGAAACAAAAGCCCACAGCGCACGATCTCCAAGTCCAGGGGAAAAACGCCAGCGAGGGCGTGGGTGCTCACCATGTAACAGGCGTGGTTATAGTGAGTAAGATGACTCTTTACATGGAGTCGATGATTCTCTTGTTTACTGCCGTGGTGGCCTTGTACCAGACTCCGGATGCATAAGTGAAATCAGGTATAAAGACAGCTTTGTAAAATAGATGTAAAGTACGTCGGCCAAGGCTCCAGTCCTTTCTACAGATTCTGGCAACCAGTTCTGTGTATCTTATGATTTTTGAGAATAAGCCCTTCAAGTGTTCTTGGAAGGAGAGAATTTAGTCCAGTACTACTCCCAGGTATTTTAGTTGTTTGAAAAATTTTGATGGTATTATCCATCTTTATATGGGACGGTCTTCGTATATTTAGCTTTCCATTCAGGAGTATTGTTTCTTTGCCGGTGATATGGTCAGATAATTTTATCATGCCCATTCCTGCAGCAACATTATCTGACCATATCACCGGCAAAGACAAAAGCAATGGTGGATCCAGGAAGGGTGATTGCCCTTTTTTTCAAAAATATATCACCATTGTTATATTCCTCCCTAGAAAAAGTCTCGATCTGCTACTGTTCTTTCTCGTGATAGAACAGTGGTTATAATCAATGCCCTTCCCAAATCCTACAGAAAAGATCCAGGTTCGAATCTCGTCAATGATGCGGCGAACTTTTATGGGCTTTTTTCATTCCGTGGCTGAGTTGGATAGTTCTTTCTCCAGAAAAGCAGGCAAACAGAGAACATGCGCAATTTATGGACATAATACACATGGATGAGGTTGTTCTTGGATAAACCTAACATGCCTTTTTTTCTTTTTTTGGATAGAAGTTTGTGCCATCTGAATAAACGCATAATATATGCATCGTTTCTATCCTTGTCCGCCTCCATGGGGCAAGGGCAGAAACCATGTGGCTGAGCTAAGGCACCAATAATTCAACCTAACATCTTATATTATGACAATGAGACATACACATTGATTGGCTTTAATGTGTATGGTAGCTCCACATGTTACACGGTGGGTTTGTCGGAACCGGCTGCATATAATAAGAATGATGAAGTTACCATACCTCCAGGTTCGCCACCAAGGGGAAGTTCGAGGAGTGGGAGAGCGACGGCTGGTTTGATATGGTTGTTAAAATGTTAACGAAAAATAAAATAATAATGGTTGTTCAGCAATCTAGTCAAGGATTTAATTTCTCTTCTGCATAATAAATTTTAAAAAATATACTTTAACCGTTCTTGTTTCTGTCTCTCCAGTTCCTTTACTGTTGGTGACCCTGCACCCTTGGGTGCAAATGGGATCTACCCATAATGTTAGAAGAAATTTGTGTAACTAAACAGTACGTGTGTAAAGTACAACGTAGAGTGCTCCCCTCCACTTTCGCGTGACTTAAACCAGGTGAGGGCAGTTTCAAAAAGAAAAAATAAAATAAAAATTCTAATTTAACCTAGGATATATGGCCAATCATTCAATATAAAAAAACACCTTTAATCATCTCCCATTACCTGTGTTTATTATGCCAGTATGAAAATAAACAAACAAATAACCATCGAAAAATAACCAAACAGTTTTAAATTTTCTGTTGCTGTGTATTCGATTTAGTTGCAATTTCAGTAAAACAGCTTAATCTTTCATTTAGTAGATTAGTGTCTCTTAATTTATTTTATTACCCTGAAATAAAATCATTTCCTCCTGCTTATAAGTCTAGATCAGATCTTTATTTCAAAGAGATTAACACAGATTTCTATAATCTGCTTAGTGGTAAGATTTCGTGTAATTTTATTATTGTTCATTTGTTTTTGTACATTTCCGTTTCACAGAAATTTTTAAAGTATACATTTTTACTCTCTTAATAGAGTTCCTATTAATTAACTTAAAGAAGTTAACAGAAAGTTAATTCCTTTTTCTCTCTTCCTTCAGCCGAAATCATCCTGTTTAGCTAGAGGACTCCGTAAAGATATCCAAAGACGGTGGCAATGCTACTTAAGTGATTTCCGAGATGGTGAGAGACGTTAATTTTAAACGCATTTCATCTTTATTGTGATTAGAAATGTGCATTTTATTTAAGATTATTATTATCTGTTTCTTTTTTTAGCAGATCACTGAAAAGAAATTGTCTTTATTAGCCAACTGGAAGGTCTTATATTGCTTCAAACTAGTATTCATCAAATTACTCTCCACTATGTTACCAGTCATTTGCTAATAAAACTTTCTTGCATCACCTTTCACTCAATGATCAGGGTAGGGGCTTCTCTTAATAGAGAAATTGTCAACATACGCGGTAAAAAGGAACGAAGAATGATGATAATGTACTTATCTAGGAAACAACGCGGAGAGAGAGAGAGAGAAAAAGAGAGAGGGAAGGAAGGCCAAGGAACTTGGGGGTGGGGTTGGCTGACTCGGTCTGCCCTTCTCAGCACCCCCTCCATTAGATCCACATCCTTTCGCAAATGGGACTTCCAAATCTGTATGCAGTATTCAAGATGTGGCTTAACCACATCTTGTAATGGAATAATCATCTCCTTATCCCTACTGGCAAAATTCCTGTATTTCATTGATAAAACCATGTGTGCTCTTTTGGCACCTGTCTGCACTGCTCAGAGAACTTCATATCTGACTGCATGATTTATTGTGACGCCTCCGTAGCCAGGTGGGCAGGAGCAGCAGTGCGTAGCAAACGCTTCTTGATTAGACTGGGGTTCGAGCCCGTGACCACTAAATACGGAGGATACCGAAAGGTCAGGGAAGGACCACCGCATATCCCCAAGCAATATGGCCTTAGTTGCTAATGCTCCTAAAAACCAAACAACAAACAAACAAAATTTATTGTGCAGTCAGATATGAAGATCTTTTTCATTCTCCACTACTCTAAGGGTGTGTCACACAGTTGGTACGTTAATTATTATTATCTGTTTATTTCCATAAGGAAACCACCCCGGGACGGCACAGTGCCAGGAGGGTGCTAAGTACATATCAGGTTACGAGATAATACGTGCAGTAGGTTACATATACTGAACACGTAGTCTCGTCCCGAAATATTATATACACATTTTATGTTTAATATATACAGTATTTACACATTAATGATTCTGTACATACATTATACAAATCATATATGTACCATTCACTAATAATTCCATATATAACTTACATATTTACATAACTGTTACAGAAGGTATATTTTTCCAGTCAACAAATTATTATTGTTCTTAAAGCGGAAAGTTTCACTTTTACTCACAATTCTTTGATACTTTGCAGCCGATTCATATTTCGGTAAGTCTGTGCGAATTCTGTAAGATCTCTTTCCGGTATGTTGCATCCTCATACAGTTTTTCGGCATCTATGTGTAGAGAGTTAAATATTTTTGCTGCATTTGATGGGAAGGATCTTTGCAGGCTACTAAGATTGTTCAGGACTGGACGCAGTGGATGATTTACTTCTCCGCAACGTCTAGCAGTGGCACGCGGTTTGACTAGAATATTATCCAGAACTGGAGCATCTACTCTGCCTCTTAGCATTTTTGCGACGGTGTATATGTTCCTGTTAATTGTCCGCTGCATCTAGGGTGTGATGTTAAGGTTTGAGTTAACAGTAATCTGGGATTACTGTTACCCATACGAAGTACCTTGCATTTGTCAATGTTAAACTTCAACCTGCTACTTTTCAGCCCATCTGCCTGATTTATCTAGACTTTGTTGCAGTAGTAATAACTTTCGTATTATCTCCAAACTTAGAACATTAAGCTTGAGATGCCTTCATCTGTATCATTATTAAATATTGAAAGAAGCAGTGGGCCCAACCCTGTGAGACTCCACTAATAACATATGTCCATGAAGAGCAGTGCGCATTGATAACTATGCTATCTTATCCCACTCAACCATTCCTTTATCCATAGCAGCAAGTTTCCCCGAATGGCAGAGTGCTCCAATTTGTATACTAGTCTTTTATGTTCAACACTATCAAAAGCTTTTCTGAAATTAAGCATGTGATGTCAGAATTATTTTTTGCATCCAATTCCTGTGTCATAGTGTACAATGAAGGTTGTCTGGCAAGACCGCCCCTTAATCATGCCGTAACTGCAGTATAAACGGATTCCTGTCTTAGATGGTACTGCATTGCTTCTTTAACCAGTGACTCCATTATTTTACCTGGAACAGAAGTCAAACTAACAAGTCTGTAATTAAGTACTGTATGTCGCCTTTTGATCTTCTGAATTGGAGATACATTTGCAAATCTCCAGTCCATAGGGACCGCCTCCCTTAATCCAAGGATTCTCTCATAATTATGGCTAAAGGTTTGCTGACCTCTTTTGCTACCTCCCTTGATATAATTGGATAGATCCCATCCATCCCAGGTGCCTTTTTTACATCTAGTTTCAACAACTTCTCTTACACTTTCTGCTCAGTTATCACAATCATTAAACTTCCTGTTAAGATTTGATTCACTTTTGGCATTCCCTTCCCTAAAAAAATTCCTATTAACGACCTGAAACTGACTCAACGACTGAAATACGATTGGTTTCGGAGTTTTTTTTTTTTTTTCCGGAAACATATGGTGGTAGGATAAATTAGAATTAAGAAGGAATGAATGGAAACGGTCTGAAATTTAATATAAAACTTTAATTGCTTTTAGCAGCATTTTTGTTTTATTTTTTGAAGTGATACTACGAACATTTTTCTTCCTTGTATTATTTTACCATTGTTAATATTCCTACTATTTTCAATCTAGGAATCGTTGGAGCTGGGACTCTTCATAAAACTACATCAGTCACATTATTTCTTTACTTTTCTTGCATCCTTCCTGCAATGGCGTTTGGAGCATTGAATGAAGAATATACAAATGGGGAAATAGGCAAGTGCCATTCATTGCAGTTGTATTATGTATCCAAGACTATTTAAGTATGTATTTATCGTTTCAAAACAGAGCTAGAAATGAATAAGAGAAATGATGTTGATCTGGTTCTCATATCGCTTGATATCTTTACCAACGTAATTTAATAACTGACTATGCAATATGAAAACTAACATTATTTTAAATGTTTTTCGGATTCTTCATATATAATTTTGCTTTTATTGTTAATTTTTTTTCTTATCAATAAAAAATAAATTTATTAAACTTTACTTTAATATTCAATAATGTGTTTTAGTCTAGGCATATTGTATTGTAATAATATGTTGATAGCTTCATAGAGACGCTTCTTCCCTTCCATCGCATCATTAACCTTACAAAAACTTTAATGAGTACCAGTGGGAATTTAGTTTCAGCCTGTACCCATAATCAAAAAGCTTTCATGAAGAGAACCTAGATTTCTAAAAACTTCATGAACGGTTGGTTCAATACCAATCCATTAAATCTATTTAATTATAACCATTATGTCCTTTTCCTCCGCTACATTCTCTAGATGACTTCCTGCTAAGACCTAGATCATAAATTTTAGGATTACTAATTAAAAGATTATTCAGTGATACCTCGTTTAATGAAAAGTTGTACTTATTTTTTATATTTTGTGAAGATAGGTCTATTATTAATCATAATTATTTGTGGTTTTTAATATCTTAGATTTAAATATTTCTAATAATTTGGGAATAATCCTCAGTATTATAAAAAATAGTTGCTTTTGGTAAACTTTAAAATCCTAATGAAAAAAATATTATGAGAAATAAAATGGGTAAGGAAACTAATAATATGAGGGATGAAAATGCATATTTTTTACTGTCCCAGTTGTTAAATATTTACATGAGAAATGATTAAAACAAAATAATTTTGTTATCAACGTTCCAAAAACTAGGTCAGAGAATATGTGCACATTGTCATTATTCAGGATATTAGTTTCCTTTCTTTAGTTCCCCCTCTTTTCTCTCTCCCCTTTGGTTTAATCGTTTTGACATACTTTTATTCCAAATTGGAGTTTCATGTAATTACAAATCTTAAAGATTTTAAACGCAGTTGTATATTAAGTATACATTCCTCTCTGTCTGCAAAATGATCATAGTATGGAACTATTAATGCCCATGAGGATTAACCGTAATCATTCAGCAGCCTATTAAGTATTACTGAAGATGAAGACTTTATCATCAAATGAGATTTAAGTACAGTAGAAGGCTTCCTATCATAAGTGGTAGGGAGAGGTAGTTGGTCGGTTAAAGTGGGTATATATACTTGCGTACCTTAAGAATTTTATTTTCACTTAAAACATATGCATCCATTTACAGAAAATCAATAATTTGTATCTGCCTAGGCGATAAAACGTTTTTTGAGCCGATCCCTTTACTTTTTGATAAATATTACATCGCTGACTGTTGAATCACTCTGTTGTCCCATTATAAATGTATGTGGGACCTTTTTGGCTGCAGCATGAGAATTTTTTTGCTTTGGATTTGATTCAATCACTTCTTCATATTTAGATCCATCAGTATGGTGAGATGATTTCTGCATCGGCCGTATCTTTTTTGTAGTTCGGGATTTCTATTAGCGTTATCAACCTGAATCAAAGTTTTCTCCAAATTTTGGTAAATGAACTTAAGAATTTCGTTCCATGTTAATGCTCGTAAACAGATTTTTGATGTTGTTTTCTTCTGTTGTTTTTCTTTCTGTTGTTTTCTTTTTTTCTTTTCCAAAATGAAATTTAAAAACGTTCGTCTGTCATCTCTTTAGATCCCTAAAATTGATCCAGCTATGGATCAAGGATGTTCACGTGGTGGTAAAAACATGGTCTTTTTCTTCTTTAAGTTACTCACAATTGTGATTTGAAGGAGTATCCAGAAAGAGAATAGCCATTTCAAATATGTTTCGTTACAGAAGATACAAATTCACGAAACAAATCATTCTTTGAATAATGTAGAGTCCATCCATTCTAATTTTTGCGAGTGATATTAAACTGGTAAAGATGAACAAATTATATTTTTAAAACCTCTAGGATTAGTTGATTTACCAACAACAAAAACATTGTGTGCGCTCCTATTACGCATTGCGGAAGTTAAGTGAAACTTCTTTAGAATCTTTTGAAACGTTTATTATTTCAATGTTACGGTGGTTTAATATTTTACAATTGTTTTACAAGTTTATTACAAAGTTTTTACAGATCTCTCCTTTGTACTCAATGGAGATGGTTTCGGTGGACGCATTGCACGTATACGTGCTCTTTACTCCTTACAACGCTTACTTTTAGTCTTCGGCATGTTGAATTATATTTTTTTTTTTTTTTCTGTTGAGATTTTTTATGAAATACGAAAGTGAATGACGAAATAAATATTTTGGTTTTTAAATTTTTAAAATCGGACTACTATAAACTGAGATATAGCGATTTAAAACGTAAACGCGACACGCGTGCGAGTTACACCGGATTTTTTATGAAATACGAGTTACACCAGATTTTTTATGAAATACGAAAGTGAATGACGAAATAAATATTTTGGTTTTTAAATTTTTAAAATCGGACTACTATAAACTGAGATATAGCGATTTAAAACGTAAACGCGACACGCGTGCGAGTTACACCGGGGCCGCGCTGTAGAGTTACTGATTGCGCCATGCGTCGTTGCTACGGACGGCACCGCTTCGCTTTTGCCTAGTACGGAGTAGTAGAATGGTGGGTGCGATGAATCATTTCATGTCGCATTTTTGTGGCGATTTTTGTCAATCCATGGACGCAAGTACTGCCATGTGAAAACTGCCAAATTCTTGCTTTTCAAGTGAAGGAAGTTTCACTTGAAAAGCAAGAATTTGTGAGTTCGAGTTACATTGCTGTAAAAAGCTACCACGACTTCAGGATTTTTGTATCCTGATGATGCAGCTCTGCTTTTTTCCATCGTTTTTATAAGTTTTCCAAAATTTAGAATATTTGATAATTTAGTTGTTCTCCAATCTATTTTTCTCTCTTGATAAATGATCTTAAAAATGTCTGTAAATTTTTTGAACAGCAGCTGATAATCTCTCCGCTGATACTCAGTTACATGAATACCTTTATATATTTTTTTCTAACTCGGAATTTGTCCTTCACCTGTTGTAAAACCTTTTTTCATCATCAATCTTTTAATGTAAGACCGTGGCCTTTTCTTTGATGCTGCTTTTAATCCACTAATTAAAATTAATTTTGGTTTCTTTAAAGTGGGGTGAGGACTTAACGACTCTTGTGAAACAAGCTGAGCGCAAATCCTTATACATTTTTTATAATTTTTTTCCTATCTTTTTATAACTCTCTCGCCTACACCTAATTAAACAGAAATATTTTAGATACCTGCTTTGAGTCTTTTCAGAGAATCCAACTTAGTTTTCACAGAAACACTTCCTCTGTTTCATTTTTTACTTACATTTCATTAATTTACATAATATCCGTTTAAATTAATGAATAGTTTTACTGGTGCAAACACGGTTTGGAACAAAACCCAGCAGGCAGGTGTGGTGTGGTACACTAGCCTACTAGCTGCAAGCATACAATGCAGTGTGCCATGGGCATCAACAATATGTTTTATAGAGGGGGAAGAGAACGTAGAGTAAATGGAGATCCGTTAAAAGGGTTTCCACTGTATATATTAATCTCAGTGGCCCCCACTGATGAATATCTTTGTTTTGTATTATATTGTATTTCATTTTGCTAATGTACGACTTAAAAATATGCTTACATGCTTTGTAAATAATACTCCTTATACTGTTTTGTCTACAGATGTTAGAAATACGATAATTGCTCAAACAATTGGAGGATTACTTTTTGGGTTATTTGGCGGCCAACCATTGGTTATTATTATGACAACAGCCCCACTCAGTATATACATATCAGGTATGAAATTCTTTATTTATCTTTGTTATTAATGCATAGACCTAATGCATTTTCTAGAAATTCTGATCTGATTTTTGTTTTATTTTTATAAAGAAGATAGTACTCAAACAGCGTCGTTTATAAATGGAATACTCGATTTCTGTATTAAAATTATTTCGTTTATACTAAAAATGCACTTCTTTTATAATAAATAGGTTTTACTGTGAAATGTGAATATCTGTCAATAAATCAGGTGTGGTTTGGGTTTAATATAGAAACAAATCATATCGCTATTATTCAGTAACACCTCCACAAATTTATTCCAGCGACTCAAAAGCTTATTTGATTCGATTAGTGAAGGGGGAAAAAAGGTCAGTGAATTGTGCATCGCATTTTGAACTTGCATCCCCGAGTCTTAGGGGTCCTAAACATGTGCAAAAAATCCAAAAGCACAAAATCTACTCAAGATTGTGTTGATAGATCTCTTTTTGGATCCCAACATCAACACCTTGAACATATTCCAATATATGTCTCGCAAGATTTTGCTGCAGAAACTCCTGTTGTGAGGAAGCCCCATGTTTCTGATCTTAAGCTTTAACAGTTTTTTTTTTTTTTTTTTTTTTTTTATGAAAACCCTAAACACGACAGGTATTAGAACCTATAGTATCGTGCTTGGGTTGGAGGTTGAGAAGTCGAAAGAAGATATTTGTTGCCATTAGACTTGAACTTCTCTAGACTGTAATTTTCAGGAAATACATACACCGATGAGCCAAAACATTATGACCAGCGAGTCGTTATACAAATCGAAGCAACTGCAGGTGAACCACGGCGTGTGCGCGGATCGGGACACTGTATAAAAAACACCTGATACTGAGATCCGTTAATCAGTGTTACTCTTGTTCTTCAGATGGGAAAGGCAACGGACTTAAGCGAGTTTGACAAAGGTCAAATTGTAATGGTCAGACGACTGGGTCAGAGCATAACCGAAGCGGCACGGCTAGTGGGGTGCTCACGGTCAGCTGTGGTTAGTACTTCCCGAAAGTGGTCAGAGAAGGAAAAACCCACGAACCGCCGGCCAGGTGTTGGACGACCACGGCTAATCGATGCTCGAGGTGAGCGAAGGCCCTCCCGGATGGTACGTGGCAACAGAAGTGCAACTGTGGCGCAACTCCCCGGTAATTATAATGCTGGTGACGGGAGTAATGTGCCACAACACACAGTACATCGAACCCTGCTGAAAATGGGGCTGCATAGCTGCAGGCCGCTCCGAGTGCCCATGCTAACCACGGTTCACCGGCGACAGTGCCTACAATGGGCACAGGAGCATCGAAACTGGACCTTGAGTGATTGGAAGAAGATCGTCTGGTCCGATGAATCACGTTTCCTGTTGCACCAGGTGGACTACCGGGTACGTGTGTGTGTGTGTGTGTGTGTCGTTTACCTGGGGAAGTGATGGTGCCTGGATGCACTGTGAGAAGAAAACAAGTAGGTGGCGGCGGTGTCATGCTTTGGGCGATGTTCTGCTGGGATCCCCTGGGTCCAGTCATCCATGTGCCGGGCACGCTGAGGTGACTCTGTCTCGTTGGGAGTGCATTTATTTTAAAAACGTAAATTTCATACACCTGATACAGTAAAACGTTTCAGAAAAATTATTTTCCCACTTTTTTATCATATGACTTTCAGATTACTTTTAGATTTTAATTTTGGGTGTTATTTTAGTTTGAGATTAAAATAAAAGTACTTTTGTTGATCTTTCAGTTATCTATGACATCTGCAAGAACTTTAATCTGAACTTTAAGGCTATGTACGCTTGGGTTGGCCTGTGGAATTCAGCATTCCTTCTACTCTACAGTGTTTTTAATGCGAGCTACATCATGAAGTGGTGTACTACGTAAGTATGGCTTCAGATTCATAACCTCCTGCAAAAATAGTTATGTGCACAAACCTGGAAAAACACTTGAACAACTACTGCAACCACTGTTAAAAAACATCCATAACAGCAAAATCATAGGCAACAACCTACCTGCATTAAAATTTTTGCAGATGAATAATAATGTTAACAATATACAAACCTTTGATTTCCACAGCCTATTTACCGGTATTAATCAAACCAAACTAAAATCTGTACTCAAAGATATTTATGCTAAATATAAAGATTATATATCCTGCAATACCTATTACTGGAACAACATACTGAACTTGTGTATCTCCAACAATTTTATATATGACGGTAATACAGCGTATCAACAAACCCATGGAACACCTATGGGCAGCCCAGCCTCGTGTATAATAGCCAACCTATATCTATCTATATTGGTCAGAGACCTCATTTTCACAGGACCTTATCCTATATAGATGACCTCATAGTGATCAACTGCCCGAATTTCATCAAGGATTATGGACACTTGTACCCCAACGAACTCATACTGGAAAAAACAAACAACTTTGATACTGCAGCCCATTTCTTGGATCTAGACATTAAGTTAAAGAATAACATAGCCTCCATCAACCTGTACAACAAACGTGAAGATTTGAACTTTAGCATAGTCAACCTTACACAATGGAATTCAAATATTTCCAAAAAAGTACATGCCAATGTTATTCTAGCGCAATGCATCAGAATAGCAACCATATGCAGCAATAATGAAACAGCCATTGATAACATCAGGATATTATACAAGAAACTCAAGAACAACCTTTTTCCTATAGCATATCTTCGCCATCATATCAGTAAAGTCCTTAACATATTAAGGCATAAGAATCTAAAAGATATTAATATAAATAGCATTATAGACATATAATTAATCCCATACACATCAAGTATATATATAGTGTAAATACAATACACTAGGCCTCTGTGGTGTCTTACAGTCTGGAAAACTCGTACCCACCAATTGGCCCATTACAGTGTATTTATCTTGTAATTATGTTCATACTTAACTTTATTTATATTTAATTATATTATATTCTAACTTAACTATATTGTATTTTGCCACTTTGTACACAACTGACCTTAAATACATGATGCACGAGCTCCCAGACATTCGTTCAGGATCCTAACTATAGGAACGGGTTTGAACCCCGAACTACCCTAGCCCAACTACATATTTCTACCATAATCATCTTTTCCCTTTACTAGCCTCTACATCTTATGCCCTGTGAGCCATTAGTTTACCGAACGCGAAATCAGGGCTCTATTTTTATAACTTTACCCAACCTATTTTTCGCCTTAAACAAAGTTTAGCTGCCTCTTATCGCTACTTTGTCAGCTATTATATTTCTTAACTATCCTGGGCAGTTTGAGCATCATGTACTTAACCTAGCGTAGCTTCACCGTCCACGTTATTTCAAAAAACACACACCAAAATTTGTCTAACGTTAGGCGCCTCTAGCGTACACATTCATATATACACTGGCAACCTACTGACACAGTCTTTTCTGTCAGTCCGGCATGTAGCGGTAAGTTCTTGTCATTCGGATTTTCCTTGCCTTTGTCTTTGCCTTTTCTTACTTCTGTAAGGTCATCCATGTTCTGTATGCTATAACTTATTAACACATTATGTAATTGCAAACTTGGTACAACGTTATTCAAACTTTATTCATAATTTTATTCAAAACTTTAAAATTGATATTACCACGTGGACTTTCGCACGTGTACTTTGACATACAGAACATGTCGGAAACAGAAGTAAGAGCATTGCTGTCTTTTTCATGATTTTGGTGGATGACCTCTGATGAAGACACAAAAATTATGAAAGACTCTGCAATGCTATCTCCACCTAGGTCGTCTCTTCAAAAATATTCTTTTGCTTTACTTCTCTATCGTTACAATTATTTTTCCGGTTCCTTTCTTCCCACCTTCGTTCACAACATATATCGCTACCAGGGTACACCGTATTTTCATTAGTTCATTTCCATGCATAAATATTTACTTAATATATTTTATACTAGTAATATTTTATATATACATTATGGCTGTAGGGTACTTTTGCGATAGCAGTGACCCAGATCCATAATTCACGTTATTGTAACTCTGTCTTATCTAATCTTATTTATTCTAATTCTTATTTATTCCAATTCTTAAAATTCCCCCTAAAGCATATAACTTCTCTATTGTATTATTCTTGATGATTATATATATGCTGAAATTATTGTAATAAAAAAATGTGAAACTTAAAGGGCTATGGCTCATTTCCTTTCAAAAACGTTTCAAATGAAGCATTGTCGAACTATATTCTAGACGATTCGATTTTTGTCCAAGAAATGCGGATGGTTTGTAAAACTTCGTTTTTGAATAATTTCTCAAAGACGCAATCGGAGAATTTATATTTGACAAAATTTCCAAAGCTGCTTTTTACAATAGATCTCCGCGATCAATATGCCGCCATTGGACTAATTTTTTTCTGCTTTCTGAAATAATGGTCCCCTGCATGATCACGGACTCGGATATGACTTTTCTAATTTTCCCGCAAAAAATTGTTGTGGAAATTAAACTACTCTGTTTTATTGTATATAATATTCTAAATGTAAAACAATTTAGGAAATTGTTACTGTGAAAACAAAAAAAAAAAAAAAAAATTCTTGAAGATTTTTTCCATAGTTACAATAATTTGATAAATGTTTTACCTTTACTCATGCTATTACCCGTAGCATGAAGATTTTAGCCTCAATTACACACTAAATAGAGGAGTTCCCCAAGGAGAGGTACTCTCTGCGACACTTTTTGCTGCAGCCCTTGATTCCTTCCTCTCAACTTGCAATAACATCCTTGCCTATGCGAACGACCTGACAATGTACTTTCCATCCAGCAATAGTGATAGTGAGCACAAAGTTGCTCACTATTTGGAAATTGGAAGGAATTTGGCCGGGTTAGTTACCTGCTGTGTAGCTTGTAGAGCAACAAGCTACACAGCAGGTAACTAACCCGACCAAATTCCTTCCAAATTCCTTACGATTGGACTTGAGAGAAATCCTCTTAAAACAGCCCAGATGTCCTTCTCCAGAAAGCATAATAAAACAAGTCACCATACTCTTAAAGGGTTATCCGATCACGAAAGTTGAACATCGTGGGGATCTGGGAAAACAAGTTGTCCTTCACTGAGAATTTCGCTACCACAGAGAAGCCCTAGCCGCCATCTGGCGCTCAAGAGAGGAATTGATTGGAGTTCATAATGCTCAAATGGTAAAAGAATAGGTTAATAGGTGTGTGGCCCCGGTCGCCTTATACGCTTCGGTCATTTGGTCAGCAGCTCCTGAAACGTACGTTAAAACCTTCTTGAGTATATAATATTGGATATTTAGGTGGTTAAACAGGATCTTCCAATTCCCTTTCACTGTCTCAAGAGGCATTCTGTAAAGTGTAAAGTATAAAGTGTGTTTAGGGTCAAACGGCACCAGGGGTTTCCCCCATCTCCGCGTTTCTTTCATTGTGGGTGAACCAGTTCGCTGGGAAATGCCAGAGATTTAAAAGTGTATGGATATTATATATGTTGTATATGTGTATATGTGTAGTGTCATGTACCGTTGTTCATCTGGTCGTTTAGCCGCTGGACCTCTACTGAGGCCCAACGTTGCCCCACTTTCGCCCCGTGGAGGCAGGCCAGGAAACACCAGTAGACTAAGATTTACTCTGGCAGGTCCTGCCCCTTAATTTCCTGAGATTTCGGCGGCTAGGATCTAAAAAAAAAAAAAAAGAGAGGAAAAAAATAAAAAATAAAAGATAATAATATATATGTATATTTGGTAAATTCGATGAGGAATAACGCTAAATTTTGAAAGGCCGAATGTATGGGCGAAAAGCGTAATTTGGAGATGATTAAATCAATTCCGAAGTGTAGGGCATTCGCTTGCGTATGTGTGGGTTGAGTGGGTCGGGAGACTGAAGCCTGGGGGGAGAGGCATTCTGTATGCGAATATAGAGTGGACACCTTGGAATTTTATTATCAGAACAAATATATCTTGGCCAAGTTATTGACAGTTAGATACGATGCGCCAGTACTATCAGGCATCATCTCGCATCCGCGTAGTCAGATGCATTCATGAAGTCTGCAAATAAGGCCACTTTGCCCGAACCTAAAGTCCTTGAAAAGTACCAACAGGATGTCCCACTAAATACATTGGAAATCCTGAACCGAATCCAGGTTAATTGTGAAAAATTATGCTTCAGTAAGGCCCACAGAACGGCTATCTTCCAACAAACAACTGAGTCCCAACAGTACTAACTAGAACCCATAGTCTTGTGCATGCAGTGAAAATAAAAATTGAGCTGGGAAGCATGTCCGCTTGTGAACGGGTTCCCAATGCGCAGTTCTCTCAATTTTCAGTTTCGGTCTAGGATGTCGTTATGGTTGTTGACAGTCTCGTCGCGCAATTATGGTACTCAGAGCTACGCTGCTGCCAAGCAGTTCTTGTGCGAAGTCTGTGATGTTTAAATGGTGGAGAATGCTCCTCTAAAAAGTCACCCAGAAATGAAGAACTCATTTATATTTATATGTTTTGTCGTTTTTCTCATAACTGTAAATACTTTTATTAATTAATTTTCTGGGTTGTAAATATTCCCCTCTGGCTTGCTAGCTGTACAAGGCCTGATTGTAACTAGCAGTCAACTGAATAAATAAATAATAGGTCGTAAAATGTTTTCCAATGTAGGTCTAGTACAGAATATATGGAACTTCTATAATTAATCAACCAATCGTAAAATAAGGGATGTCTCTAAATTATTCACGTAATTATGAAGTGCAATTAAAATTTCATTGTAGGAAGCATTGTAAAACGTTTTGCTGCTGTTAATAAAGCAACTCAAACGCTTTCTTATCCCACAACTTCACTACGGTAAATCTCCTCATGGAGATTTACCATCTAGACGGTAGCCGATTTCATTCCAAGTGTTTTTTGAAAATCATTTTGAGAAATGGAAGTCACTGCCTGTTTAATCCGGTCTTTTAATCCTGTTACGCTGTTAACTTTTTTGCATACACCTTGCCCTTTACGTAGCCCCATACAAAGAAATCCACATATGTGATAGCCGGGGACGAAGCGGCCAGTGAATGAGACTATCCCGGCAGATCCATTGGATTAAGAAATTTTATATTGAGAAAATCGCGCACATCCAAGCTCCAGTGTGGTGGTGCCCTGTCTTGCTGGTAGAATACATGCGGTTGCATATCTTCCAGCTGAGGTGTAGAATACAATTCGAGCATATGTGGGTAATTTGCGGAATTCACAGTGTTGTCGTTGAAGAATGGCCCAATCACTTGGCTGAAGGACAGTGCACATCACACATTTACCTTGGGCCTACACACGCTCAGTGTATCACTCTCGTATTCACGAACTGAGTGGGGATATTAAGATTCCCACATGCGACAATTGCATCTGTTAACTTTACCAGACAAGTGGAATGTCTCTTCATCACTGACAACGACATTTTACAGGAAAGTGCTCATCTTCGGCAATATTCTTGAGAATGTGAGGCAGCTAATTCCTCTCGTTGTGGTTTGTCGTGAAGCTGGATGATTTACACTTTGTAAACATAGTTTCCATCTCTTGCGAACCACTCTGTGCAAGGTTGCTCGTATTTGCAGCTGCAAGCTTTTGCTGTCGGATAGATATTGTAGGACTTCGGGTAAACACTTGATGAATTTTTGAAACTTTATCTGCTGATACGCAGATAAAGTTTCAAAAATTGAAACTTTAAAATTGAAAATTTTTGAAAGTTTCAAAAATTGATGGTTGAAACAGTTTAAAGAAACCAGCCCACTGCTGGTTTCTTTAAACTGTTTCAACCATCGCCTCATTGATTGTTCCGTAGGCGGATCTTTCTGGAATTCCTGTTGAAAACGTCCCTTTACTTTACAGTCACAGGAGATTTGATCCCACACCACAACATGCACACTTTCTCCTTCACTGTCGCCATTAAATGCTGTCGCACTGCTTGCCAGGATCAAGGCTGCCAACTGCATGAGGAGAAACTCATTGAGTTGCTTTGATAAATTCAGCAAACTATTTTAAGATACCTATTACAATAAAATTTTAATCAAACTTCATAATCAAGTAAATAATTTATAGACGCCCTGTATTATAAACTTTATTTGAAATGAAACGATAAAAATTTGGACAGCTATAATAGAGCAAATGCTCATAATACTGTTAAGTTACCATCGAAACCATAGCGTTTGTTTTCAACGTCTACAAGTCTCCTTTATCAACCATAAAATTTCAAATGGCAACCTATGAAATAAATATGTATGGGTGTGTCATGTAATCCACAGCAGTGCTTCGCAACCACAAGCAAAATCTTCCTAGATGATAAGAAATGGTTTAAGAGAACGGGATGTGATTATCTCAAAGAGAATTATCGTTTTATATAATACTGTATACATACAACAAAGACATTACATACATTCTTGAGTAAAGGGGCATCATTAAAAATAAAACGATAAAATGTTTGCTTATCTATTTCTATGAACATCATTTCGTGACGTGTGATACAATTTTCTGACTGCAGGCAATCTCACAAAAAAAAAAAAAAAAAAAAAAAAACACTGCTTTTGCTCCAGATCTGAGGAGTCTCTGGCTGCTGAAGAGGACTGACTGAAGTACCAAACTTGTCTGGGTAATTCAGCCTAGATGCATCGATAACATTTTTGCACAGTGTTATTAGAAACTGGTACACTTCCTAACACCCCTGCTGAATTAAATTGTCTTAATTTTCATAAGTGTCTTTCTATATTTTTCTAAGCTTAAAAATATTTTTAATTAATCGTAAAAATTAATAAATTTAATAAGCGTATAGAGTAACTTCTGCATTATCGTTTTTACATTTTCTTTACTTCGTTCTTAGTTTTCTTCACTTCCTGCTTCACCTATAGATATAGGGTGGCCGGTATTTAAGCTTACTCTCCGGTAAAGAAACTGAGAAAATACCGTGACATGTAAATGTCCGATATTTTCTTCTTAATTTTTTTCCCTAGCTAATCTTTTTGCAGATTTTTTTTTGTCCGTATTTTTTTATTATTTTGTTTTTATGGTTACCCTTAATAGTTTTTCCCATGCACTTGTTATTGCAATCTACTGTACTTTATTCAAACTTCCAGCAAATTGTAAATAGCACTTTTTTTTTTTATATTATAATTTTTAATATTAGCCAACGCCTCTTGTGTCCAGCTCACTGGCAGAATAATTTTTTAAAAAATCAATTGTTTCCTTCGATATAAACATTTATAGCTGATTCGGTTGCATGAGGGCAGTGCTATCGGGAAGTAAGAATTTGATAGTGCCAATGGTCATTTAATTTAATTACAATAGAATGATATAGAAGCACATTGTCTAAAAATAAAAATACCTCCATGTGTTTTCCTTTAAATGATTTTACTTCTTTTACAAAGTGGTTGAGACTGTCCTTACAAAAAAAAAAAAAAAAGAAAGAAAAAAATTGGAATTGCATCATGAAATTCTCGTTTAGAAAAAATTTCCGTTCTGCATAAATAAAATGCCTACGCAAAAAATAAGACAGACCGAATTCTTAAAAAACAAAATTTAATTTTCGTTTTTTTTTTTAGATAAGATAGTCTGAATTAGTGAGGCTTGACTTATTTTCCTTTTAAAAATTATAATTTCTTAACTAGTCACACTGAGAAAACGAGAGAATTTCTTTCCCTCCTTTCAGGTTACACCACTGTTGGGTTAGATATCAACATTCCTAAATTTCGTACTTGATGTTAAAATTATAATCAAATTCCCTGATTTGCAAACCCTCGGATATTTAACTTTTAACTTTAGTTATTTTTGGTTTACTGATTTATGAATAATTTACCTTTTTTTTTTTTTTTTTTTGAAGCTTTAATGATTTATTGGTTCAATTTTAAAAGGAATGTTGCCATTCATGTACAAAAAAAAAAAAAAAAAAAGGTTTTATTCGTGATGTATTATAATAAAAACATTTGCTATTTGTATATAGTTAAACTTCATTAACAATATAAATGTGCGTCCAAGGCGTTCTTGTTTCAAATTATTCCAAGGAAACCTAAAAAAACATAATAAAAAGAATAAAATGAAGAAAATAGCCATTATATGTTCATGAATAAACAAAACGAATTCTATCATTTAATTAAGAATTACTTTTTGGTTTTGCACCAAAGTCTAAGTGGGGGAGTTATGCACTTCCTGCATGAAACTGACTAACTTTGCAATGGTACGAAAATGTCCATAAGAAGATATTCAGTCAGAGAGACAAAAGTAACTTTTGCGCCAAAATTGAACTCGTTTCTGGATAGAACATCTGATAGAAAGATCTATTTATGTTGGACTTTATACGACAGATCGTCACCTTGTCGTTCCCATTTTCCAAAGTCGCTGGATTTGGGCATCTTTCAAATTCCTATCTCTTCTAGCTGATATTGCACCGTCCTTCTATGATTTTCTAGGGTGTCTTCTCTTCCCTTGCGGTATCTACTCATATAAAATTTCAGATCATCTCTCTTCATTCATTCATTCCTATATTCCCCAGGGCTTGGAGATTTTTTGTTCTTCATTAACTTTGCAGGCTAGTACTTGATGTTTTGTAATTTCTATCTTTCCTTTATTCACTGGTGGAGGGGTAATTATGTTCTGATATCGATGTCGTCTTTCGTTAAGGAAGTTATTATAATGACTTTCCCATGTTGGCATATCAATAAAGTTTTTATTTGATCGAGATTCATTTGTTTCAGTGTTCTCAAGCCCCGCCAAGCTTTGGATGATTATGTTCCTATAAAGCTGTCAATTTCCTGGCATCTTTTCTCCCATGCCGCTTTCTTGGATTCAGCAATATTCCGTTTAACTGCTCTATTACACCTTTTGTATCCTCTCTATTTTCCTGATTTCTATTCATTAACCATTTGTTATAGGCTCTTTTCTTTTCCTTCACCCACCCAGCTACCCCCTTCGTTCCACCAATACTGTTGTTTATAATTGTTATCCATTTTGTCTAGTGCTTCGTTAGCTGCCTTGTGTATGGCAGTTTTAATGTCATACAAGATATTCACCTCTTCTGTTTATTTAATGTGAGACAGATGGTTCTGAAGTCTTCTCTGGTAAAAATCTTTAATACTGCCGTGAGATAGTTCCAGTTTATAAGTCATATTTTCCTGCATTACCTTATGGTCTCGAATGGTAGATTAGGTCTCATTTGACGCTTCTTCTTCTGGTATTTGAAAAATATATCCTCAATCACCCGGTAATGATCCGAACCACAGTTGGCACCTCATTACCCTGCTATCTTTTGTTGTCCATTCCGACTTCTGGTGAAAAATTATATAGTCTGTGATCGATTTCTGCTGGAGGGATGGTCGCTCCCATGCATATCTATGGATATTTTTGTGTTGAAAGAAGGTGTTAAGAATTTTCAGGTGGTATCGTTTGCGGAGATCTATAAGCCTCTCACAGTTGTCATTCACAGTCTCCTCACCAGAGAGTCCCACTACATCGTCATTCTTTTTTTATCCTACCCGTCCATTTAAAATAAATAAATCTTCTGTTTATACTCCGGGACGACCAAACGGTCAGAGGATCGTTTGGTCCTCCCGGAGGATTTAGATCTCCTGTCAAAACTATTTGTTGATTCTTCCTAACGAAAATCCACTTGTTTATAAAGCATGTGGTAGAACTTGTCCTTTTTAGAATCTGGCGCATCATCTACAGGTGCATATGCCGACCGGGCTAGCCAGGTGGGTAAAGTTCCTGCCTGGCAACACAAAGCTCGCGGGTTCGATTCCCGCCTCGGGCTTGGATCAAAGTACTGCAAAAAACCTTGGGAGGTGCATTATGGCCACAGAAGCCTATGCGCCAACAACTACCAAAAAAAAAATAATAATAATAATAACGGCACAGGTGCATATACGCCCAACAAAACCATTTCCTGGCCATGTATGTTGATAATGATTTTGATGCATCTTTCATTAATTTGATCATAGCTCCTAACAAATCTTTCTAGTCTCTTACCCACTAAAACACCCACAACCTCCTTTGGCTCTTTGTGATTTTTCAACCCCACTCCAGTAATGAGCATCTGATAGAAAGATACGATATTTAAACTTCAGGTTCCATATTCAATGCATCTGTTGCAAGGTGGTTTTATCACTTTGCACCTGTTTGGAAAGGTAATACGAGGAATGTTGATCATAATTACAGTTCTAACCATGAGAGTGTATACATTAGTTTAATTTGGGGTGTGTGTGTGTGTGTGTGTGTGTGTGTGTGTGTGTGTGTGTGTGTGTGTGTGTTGGAGTAAAACTTCTGTACTCTGACCACGGTTAGGACCATAGTGTAAGAATAGACCTGTGTATTTTGTCTGCACATCGTGTGTATTTTATGATCGATTTGTTCGTTGCTGGGACGCATGATCATGCGAATTCTGTCCAGACCGACTAACTCGGCCACAGAATGAGAATCTGAAACGCTTCTAACGTACCCAACGGGGATATCTTTCAACTTTTATGTGTTATAGAAATCAAAATCAGACTGTTTCCGCTCGATCTGGAAGAGAAAGATCGAGACATAATCATAGCGCTACTCGTGAGGGGTTTTTTTAACCTAGCATAGTTGCAAATTTTTTATTCAGATTTTTTGTTCATGTTCCTATATTTTAAAAATAGAAAAGATATTTTTCAAATTTCAGTCTTTTCACAGTACATTAAATGTATTATTAATTTTCTTTTACATTTTTCATTCCAGTTCAACAGAAGAAATTTTCAGTCTCTTCATATGTTTTGCTTTTGTGAGAGATGCTGGAAAAAGTATCTACTCTGGTAATTATAGTTTCAGTCATAAGTTCTTGATAATATATATGCATGCCGTGTAATTAGAACATCATAATTATCCTGAGTAATAAATCTAACTGGGAAGGTTATTTGGTTTTACATGTACGATCAGGTAAATCAGTTATAAAATATATGCAAAATACAGATACAAACAGTTAAGCAATCAAGGCGTTGGCATGGTTGTTTTGGGAGTTCTCTGCACATTTGACTGGGGATACTGCTGTGGTCATAGTGCACCGAATTCAAATGACATTGAGTGTGATCATTGTTAATGTTATTATTATTACGGAATAGTAGCTTGTGTTCACTAGTTGATTTTAATTTCATGCCGGCTTTAAAATAATTACAGAATAATTCATATTCCTAAGTAAGTTTAACACTGCTTATCCATGGACTCCATAATTTTCCTTGGCACAGAAAAAAACTGTCATATTAAGGCCACCCAAGAGCTATCATATCTGCCCATCCATAGATTGCATGTGTCCTCTGGTCGATTTGTCTGTTTTTCTGGACGAAAAATCTTGCTTTCCACGACTCAGCTCCACTAACTTAGCGATGGAGAGGGGGGGGGGGGGGAACACACATATTACAGTTCCTCGCGTCATTGAAAGAATGGATTAAATAATATTAATAATTATCAAAATTAAAAATTTAGATTAAATAAAATTGATTAAATTAAATAAATGGATTAGATAATCTTTACATGGTGTACCAATCCGAATGAAGTGGAATGGTTCTCATTTCACTTACTAGCATTTATTGTTATCACCAGATTACAATTACAAATATGGATAGTTCTTAAATAGCTAATAGATTGCTGTTCTAACCGTGACTCCATATATTGTTTATCACAGAATTCCAACTGAATTATTTGAACGAGGCGTGCGAGAAGGATAATCTAACTATCAGAGTCTCCACTGAAATCGAGATCCAAAAAGTATTTCAAGCAAAAAACGTAGCTTGCCATCGAGATTCCAGTATATTGAGCTTGCTGCTGATGTTGGGAACAGTTTCATTAGGCTTATTCATCTTCAACTTTAACAGGACGTAAGTCATTATTCATGTAAAATCTATATCAATTTGAGTAGCCATGTTATTGTATCAGTATCTTAGAAGACCAGCATTTTCTTTTAACGCAAACAGTTTAACAGTAAAAACATTGATGAAACTGCTACTATGCTAATCTGTTCAAATGGTATCTTATTAATTTTCAACGTAATTCCTATTCTTTAAACGCAGAAGTTGCAGCGTTGTACAAGTATTTTTATTCCTTACAAAAAGAATCTTGCTCTGTACATCTCTAAGTTTTTCACGTTTCCGTCGCTTATTATCCTCCTGAAATCGACACCCTTCCGAATGTGTCCAAAAATTGGAAGGCACTAGGTCAGGCTTGTAAGAGATGCTCTAAGATTTCAATTTTTCAGCGGTGTCAGTATTTTTACTAGATATTTAGTCTAGCAGGGCATTATTTAACCATAAGGTATTTCCTCTACACAGCCAGAAGGCAAAGGGAGCATGACACGAAATAACAAAGAATTAATTAAGAGGAAGTTTTATGTAACATTTTTTTGACAGGAAATGATATACTTATATATTCAAGTAAAAGTTACAATTGTAAAATGAAAACATGTATAATTATTTACAGGTACTTACGATTAATATTAGGATATCGTCATTGGTAAGGACCAGATTGCGGAGGCATAGAGTGCGATCGAAAAGAGGCAAGAGGATTCTTTTACTTGCCATTCAGTGCCCTTTTTGTTTACTACAAAAAAAAAAAAAAAAAAAGATTTCTTTTATACCCAAAAGTAAATATTTGTTCTGGAAATGCGTACTTCACAATATTGCTATTTCATTCTTCAGTAGTAGCGTGTCCCAAAGGAGTGCTGCCAAATTTTGGCATCCTATCAGTACAGTTTTCACTCCAATTTCCTTTCACTGCATATATTCATTAATATACGACCTCGAATATTCACATTTATTTCTGCGCGTGTTTTATACACGGCGACTAGCGAACTCTGGACACATTCTTTCTGTCTGAAAGCTCTGGAATATTGAAATGGTCAACTGACGTGGTCCATTTCAAATTTCCTTGGTTAAGCTTGGTAATCCACATTTTCCCTCTTACTCTCGTTCACATGTTTTTTGCTCAAAACAAAAGAAGTTGCGTACCATTTACCCTCAACTTAAAGACAAGAAACTGAAAGAGTTGAAGTGTAGAATTATTTTGACACTTTTTTTTTTATGATAACCCCAAGCACAAGAGGTATTAGAACCTGCAATACTTAGTATGTTGTATCTCCATTATATATTTTAGTCTTCCCAGTACATAGCTTATATACAATTCCCCATGGGTTCTCATTGCCCACTGCTCTAACCAACGTTCTCCACGCAGTTAATTTTGATTTAGATATCATACGCACGTATGCACTCCGTATCCTCTGATACTCTACTTTAAGTACATTAACTTCCTCCTCCCCATTGTTACGCTTACTTTTTGGTACCTTTTCCACGCTTTATGAACCTGCTTCCGAAGTTGGCTTAACTCACCAGAGTACCATTTAACTGGAATCCTATTACAGTTCTTTTGCTTCATAGATGTGCTGGAAGCCTCAAAGATAGAGCGCTGAAGTAACTCTACTGCATTCTCTCCAGACATCTGACTGAATGCTCAAAGACCCAGATTCCCAAGTCGGACATGAATGATTCTCCATTAATAGTGAAGAAAGTACTAGCTAAACTTAGTAGATTTTGTATAAACAATCCACAACGATTCAAGAATTCATATAGTTGACGACCACGATGCTGATCTTGTGTTAGAATTCATCGCAAATATTACTGAATTACTACCCAAGCGATTTTGAACCAGTTCCATGTACCTGATGTAGAAATTAATGTCCGTTGAGTGATGACAATACATACAACAAAGATAGAATGATGCAAGATCTGACTCTACCCCTATGCACACCATCTGTGAAGGGCACAACGAATTTATAACAGTAATAACTATGTCCTTATTAAACACTACAATTGCAGCTCTTAAGTCTGGTTCATCTGCACAAAGTACACGTGCTGAAAGTGGATATCCTGTAGGCCGACCTTTCACTAAGTATGGTTCCTGTATGCAGGCTATATCAATATTCTCTCTGCTGCACATTAGTCTAACTTCATCAGCCACCGATTTTGATCTCTGAGCATTAATCTGTAGTATACGTAGGTTACCATTCGATTTTGCATTTTACTGATTAAGAATTAAGTGATTATCAATATCTGCCATTAACGTTATCAAATTTCCGTGCTCTTTTTTTGACCAACTTAAGTGCATTCAAGTATTCTGGACACTGTTTACTCCTTACAGAATGATTTGCAGCTCAATTTTTTGCTTTATAATTGGAACAGATCGGTTGTTCTCGCTGATGAGTACAGAATGTGTAGGAGTGTCCTATACCTGCACAAAGACTACAGACAGAGTCTGTGCGATAACATGTTTTGGCTGTATGACCAAATCCCTGACAATTGTGGCACAAAGTAACTAAATGAAAGTCATTGAACTTATACGACATGAAGCCAATGAAAATCCTTCCATGCAGTAACAAATGACTTCTAATACGCCTTGACACCTGGAGGACCCAATTATTTCCTGTTTTTGCTTTATTAATACTACAAAAACGGACAAATATCTCCATCTTCACTTCCTTCCTAGAGATGTTCATATTTAGTAAATTTTTGTTGTATAAGTCTTCTAACAGGTCTTCCTTGTTGATCGTTTTTTCCACATCATACAATATTATTTTTCGCCCTGGCTCTTTAGAGTCGAGAGAATCACGCCCAATCTTTTAATGCTCTCGCATTCCTTTACCTCTTGTGGCTCCTTTTCTGTTTGCATTTCTAATACCACACCATTATCCCTAATCTTCCGAAGCCTCCTTATCCTAATTTTCTTTAAGCTGCTTTTAAGCTCTTTAGTTACTGCTAAACGCACCTCATCACTATTTTTCAATCTTGATCCCTCAGCTGCTTTCACTATCAGAACGCCTCCTGTCCCATCCAATGACGAAGATTCAAGTATTCTGGACACTGTTTACTCCTTACAGAATGATTTGCAGCTCAATTTTTTGCCTTATAATTGGAACAGATCGGTTGTTCTCGCTGATGAGTACAGAATGTGTAGGAGTGTCCTATACCTGCACAAAGACTACAGACAGAGTCTGTGCGATAACATGTTTTGGCTGTATGACCAAATGACTTTCATTTCTGCCCTCGTCTCTCGATGTTCACCTGATTCTGAGGTGTTCTATGCTGGATTACCTTACTATATAGTTCTCTTACCATATCATTATCTTTATTTTTTAGTCCTTCAATTTTTTGTTTGTATTCCTCCAATTTCACCTCCAAGGATGTAATGTTATCCTTTAAGCATTTATTTTCTGCTCACAAGAAAGCATTAAACAGTTCCTTAGTAAGCCAGTCTTCCTTGATCTGGATCTCTCTCAGTTGTTTCTCATTCACATCTAGTACCCTCTCTCAGCCAGTGACCTTCTCCATTAGACGTTCATTTTCAATGCCAACATCATGAAGAGCCATGTAGTTTCAAGTGTGTGCCATCTTGAAAGTACCCCATTTACAATCCTCATACCAACACCTTTTTTCTTCTGAAAAAGAAATTCCTCCAGGTCCTTGCGCAGGCAGAGAGAAAGCTCACTAAATGTTTTAAAAGGTATTTTCTCAGCTAAATCTACAGGTTCCCTCCCACGATCCAGGTAAAAATCCCCTTGATCTAGCATACTCTGTGTTCCATCGCATGGAGACAACCCAAGACAACCAAACAGTTGGTGTGCATTTCACCAACTTCTCCAAATTGCTGTTTGCCTTGGCTAAGTCAAGATCCTTCTGAACATTGTGCATAGTATTTTTCAAACTGTTACTTACTTTGGAACGTTGCACACGTTTACCTTTGGCACTTTTCCTAGGCTGAGGGGATCTACTGCATGACGACGTAGCCGTGCCCCGCGAGGTAGGGGTGCCCCTTGAACTGTCATCCATTCTATTAGATCTATTTCGAAGCCTAACTACTCTAAAACAGCCGGGAGACTGACTTCTAGAAGATAATGGAGTAACCATCCCCAAGTCACCAGTCATCTGCAAACCTTCACTTCTGCTTTCCTCTTCAGTATCTAGTTTAGTTAATGTTCCATCGGTTTTATTCTTAACGTTCTTTGGCCTACCCTTTCCAGAACTCCTTTGCATTGTTCCAGCGGATATTGCATCTGTTATTTTCGCATGACTCGCCACAGACATGTAGATTTCACTATATTCATCCTCTCCATTATCAACTTCCTCATCCCCAAATCCAGTCATACAATTATTCAATTTGCCTGAACAGATTGCATCTAGAACAACCTTGTCATTTGAAGATCCTAAGCAATCGTTACTTCCTTTCACTATGTCTTGATCATTCACCAATGTCCCATTAAACATCAAAATCACACTCTTTTCCACCCAACAATATTTTACTGTCCTTTGTTTCCATAACTACTGTGTTTTCCCGTGTTTCCAAATCTTCAACGAAACCCATCTGTCCCCTAATTTATCATCCAAATGTCTTTCTCTAATCTTACCTTTTTCCTTTGTGCCTTCTAAACCCTTAGCCATTATCCTTTGGTGAGAATCCGCAAATGTAAACTTTGACAGCTTATGCTACCTAAAGCTTATTGAATCCTCCTTAACAGTTTACATTTATGACTAATTTAAGAGATGGCGCAACAGTTCTTCTTTCACGCTAACGTAGACTCTTGTTAACGGCCCTCTGACTTAAAACCTTTTGGCCTGGAATACTATAAGTACAGTAATTTAAATACTAGCCACCTCTACAAATATATTTACCTCTACACATGTAATTTCGAGCAAGAGGTTTAATACCGTGACCTAAGATAAGACTGTCAGTAAGAAACAGTCCCAGAATTTTGAATCATATTAGTTCTCATTTCAAAACCCGTGTAAAGCATAGGAAGCCATTAAAAGGCAGAGAACGTTCTGAGAACGTTCAACTGCCGCGCCCTAAATTTGTATCTGTATTCTATATATTTACCAATTCTTGACTAAAAATATTCAAACCAGAAAGCCAACAGTTTCCTCTACCAAATCCACGTATTTCTTTAACGTAGACTCTCTAACATTACTGTTCATTTAAAGAAAATATTAGAGCAGTAAAAAAAAAAAAAAAACCCAGAAGTGTACAATGATACAGCAGCGCCCTCTACCCTGAGAGAGAGAGTGTGTGTGTGTGTGTGTGTGTGTGTGTGTGTGTGTGTGTGTGTGTGTGTGTGTGTGTGTGTGTGTGTGTCAAAAGTAGAAGGGAATCACCAAGAAAGAGAAGAATGATGATATCCAGCTCGGGACCCTGGGTGTGCCAAGCCCATACTCACCAGATGTGAGCTCCCGGGGTTTTCACAGAATGAGCTAGAAGATTCCACTGTTGTAGCCTCGAGGGCAAAAGCTCTGCCTTATTCTTCAGCAGTTCGAGATCCTTGATGAGGCCATTTAAGCTCACTTTCTGTGATCTTATGTGGTTCAGAAGGATAAAGGCTTGGACAAAATGCTGAATCCCTTGAAGTAGAGCTGCCATACTTCGTTCTATATCAAGTTGATGCTCATCAGTGTCTTCATCTTCATCAGAGCTTACAGAAAAACGGTCGGATGGTTCAGGAATAGGTAGTACTTCACCATGAGGTATGGGACGAATCGCAGATGGTATATTTGGGTACATCACTGGACACCTTTTCTTCATTGTCATCCCTTTTCTAATAGGAGGCACCATACAGAAGTAACAGTCTGTAACGTGACGCATCTTCAACTCTGTTGAAGACGCGGTACGTCACAGACAATAAGTAAGTTGCTATTGCCTCATATGCGTCTTCAACAGAGTTGAAGATGCATTTGAGGCGACAGCAACTTATTACGTGATATAGAGCTTGGCGACAGTTGCCGATCACGTGATAAGGTCGTCGTGGTACTAAAACCGCGGTGTTCCCATGCATTTTGCTGAGACCAAAATGCATTTCCTTACGGTACCACACGAATCTTGTACAAGGAATCGGCAATTGGGAGTCCTGAGTTTTTATTTATTAACCATCGTCTTTGAGATGTGTGTGTTCATATGAGGTGTTCCGTCGACAGAATTGCGCATTGCAGTTGAAAATGTTTACTGAATAGGGGGGTTACGACTGGAGGAAAATGTTCCATGAATTTTTTTCCCCTAATTTCGAATTTGCAGATTTTTTGCCGTTGATAATGCTCATAATAACTCGCTATTATGAGACCCCAACTATAATCGAAAACAAGAGCAGGTCGACAGATTTTAATAGGATTTGCGTATGTGAATGCAGGACCGTTCACTTCCCAAAGCCTTCATTAAATTTTCCATGAGCCCCAGGTTAGTCAAGATCGGGTGTTTTTGTAACATATTACGTGTTGACCAGTGTATTCAATCTATCTATCGGAGATATCTTCATTTCTCATAAAATAATTCCATATTTGTCTTTTATATGATTGCTTCCGTTCTTTCTCTTTTCTTTGAAGAGAACCTTAAAAATCCTGAAAGTTTTGAATGAAAATGATGGTAATTGACCACACAAGGGCAGAGGAAATCTAGAAAAAAAAAAAAAAAAGCGCCGTTTCAAGTATGCATTGTTTCATTAATAATTTCCAATCAAATGTTCGCTCGTTCGGCGACTCATGGCCTCTCATCCCAGTGGTACATTTTACATAAGCTGTTCGTCTGGTTAGGACATAGTCTAAGCCCCCCGGCAGTCTAGGGTTGTGGGTCCTCTACTATTGCAGTTTCGACGGGCGTTGTGATTAAATTAAACAACCGCTAGGGCTGTTTAATCCCACATTTCAGGTTCGTTTTGCTGATGTGTAAGGGTATTAGCAGAGGGAGTAAAATAACAGAACTTGCTAACGTCTAACAACATTTATTACGAACAAAGAAAATAATCATGTATACTTTCTTTATTCTTTCTTTCATATGAAAGTATTCTTTCATACTATCTTGTCTTCATTTTTACATAAGTTGATAACGGGTTTATACCTGAAATAATTGTAAGGACTTTTTACTGTTCTTTGATTTTGAACATCTTTCTTATGGCTTTTAACAAATAAATTCAACAAAACTAATCAACTGTATTAATATAAAGAGAATTGACAAAATGATTTCATACTATCAGGAAGGAAGCATTAGGCTTTAATACATTTATTCTATCATATTATACCTGATATTATTATCAGGTATAATTCTTTTTATACCTGATAATAAGAATAATATCTTATTATTCATCATTCACCCAGAAAGAAACTGTATGCTTACCAGGACCAGTTGTTATCTTCGAGAGCCGATAGTTTGGCTTCCCTCCTTCCACTCGGACGCTAGGGCGTTGTCTCCTCTGGACTCGAGTACTGTCTCTCTGTGCGTCGTTCTTCTACTCCTGAAAAGCCGACCGGGCTAGCCGAGTGGGTAAAGTACCTGCCCGGCAACCCCAAGGTCGCGGGTTCGATTCCCGCCTCGGGCTTGGATCAAAGTACTGCAAAAACCTTGGGAGGTGCAATATGGCCACAGAAGCCGATGCGCCAACAACTACCAAATCAAAAAAAAAAAAAAAAAAAAAAAAAAATACTCCTGAAACTTCATTCGGTTCAGACGGTGCGTACAACGTCTGAAGAGGCGTCGGTTTCTCTGCCAATGATGACAGTGGCCACGGCGATGACCCTTTGGTGTCTTTTTGGGCCTTTTTATATTTTTTACTTTGCTTTCTCCTCCGAGACAAACTCTTTCATTGGCCACTGTAAGTCACGAGTTTCCTGTCCATTACGATCCAGGAATGACTCATAACCCAAGAAGAGTCCTTTGTGTCTCTGGTGTTATTTGGCGCCATCGGTGTCGGAGATATTAAAGAACTGCCCACCTACTTTTCCACACTGGCTTCCATTTTGGCCGGACGCCCACGACATCCTTTCAATTCCCCCGGCCATAAAATCTTTTTAAGAATCTCGTATAGCGTGAGAAACCAGGCTTCTGCGTTCTTTCCTCGCACATTAATTAATTCATTTCTGGTTAACAGTTTCCTATGGACAACGTTTTGCTGTAATTGTTATGTTCTTTGGGCTGCGTGTGCTGGTAGGAACTAGGGAGGCTTTGACTTGCTTCTTATCAGATATGGCGCTTCCGTAGCCAGGTGGGCAGGTGCAGCAGTGCGTAGCACACGCTTCTTGATTAGACCGGGGTTCGAGCCCGTCACCACCAAATATGGAGGATGCGGAAAGGTCAGGGAATGACCACCGCATATCCCCGGAGCAATATGGGCTTAGTTGCTAATGCTCCTAAAAACCAAATAACAACAGTTATCAGATATGGTGAGAAAATCGTGCAACACAGTTAGGGCGAGAGGTTTTCACGTTCTCCGAGGCGCCTCCGTATCCAGGTGGGCAGGAGCGGCAGTGCGTAGCACACGCTTCTTGATTAGACCGGGGTTCGAGCCCCGGTCTAATCAAGAAGCGTGACCACCAAATACGGAGGATGCGGAAAGGTCAGGGAGTGACCACCGCAACACCCCGGAGCAATATGGCCTTATTTCCTAATGCTCCTAAAAACCATATAACAACAACAACGTTCCCTGACATCCATACTTTTGCTATCTACTTTGGGAATATTTTCTCCATTCTTCCATCTGGTACTGAGTTCCCAATAGCTTCATGATTCAGGTTCGATGTTCTTCTGATACAATATCGATAACTTAGCAATTGATTGGATTAGATGGGGTTACAGGGAAAGTAAAAACTCTCGGACTAACACAACACTCTTTGTTTCACATACTTCCTAGATCGATTTCATTGTTACTATGTATTTGCAATGCATAAAATAAATCATTTTGCGAGACATTCAACACTAGTTCACAGTATAGTAATTATCAGTACAATCTCACTGTTAATTGCGATAGTCTAGTAAAATCCTTGATAATCACAGCATCCATACTGCAGGAAACAGACATAAGATGAATATTAAAATCTTACTTTATACTAATTTTTTTTTTACTGAAGGAAATTAAGCTAGTTTGGTAGGAAATGAAGGTTCCTCTCAGACATTCTAAAGATTTGCACTAGAAGTGTACAGTAAAACGTCGGTTATCCGAAAGAATTTGAAAGGCTGATCTACCTTTTTTTTTTTATTAACGGTAGTACTATACAATAAGCGCCGGTTATAGTGATCACGTTTGCAAATTGAATTGTGATTCTAATAAGTGAAAGATCGAGTTTACTACCCGTTTATAACAGATTGTACAAACATAAAGCCTAATAAACCGAAAACTGCCAATTGTTTTTATTGTTTTATGGTTGTGATCTCTAGAATTCTATGTGACCTTCAGAAAACGTGCTTTAGAAAAATATCACAGAGATTACTGGGTTTTCTCGGAAACCATGAGTGAATTTCAGATTAGTTTAGCTCCAAATTCGGTAAGAATAATACCGGTCCGAAACTGTGCGATTTATTATTTTTCTCAATTTTTTATGGTAAAATGTGAATGAAAAGAAAACGCGTAGTTTTAACATTGCAACAGAAAACAGAAATTATTAATAGAATTAGAAAAGGTGAAAATTTAGGAAATCTGTGCAAAGAGTTTAATGTGGGGGCTTCAACAATTTACGACATAAAGAAAAATTTCAGTGCTATAACAGAATTTGTGTAGATTATGGATAGTGAAGGAGGATCTAGCAGAAAAAAGTTATGTCGAAACCTTAAAATGCCGCTTTAGAAAGTACACTTTATTTGTGGTTTCTCCAGAAGCGAAGTTTAGGTGAACCAGTGTCTGGTCCAATGCTGCGTGAAACAGCAATGGATTTTAATCGAAAATTAAGAGGTAATGAAGATTTTAAGACAAGCACAAGGTTGGCTGAAAAACTTTAAACTGAGACACGGGTATACATTGATATTCAAGGCGAGAAACTTTCTGAAGATGAATCGGCAATGGTGTCCTTTAAAAGTAAGTTTGCTTCAGTTATAGCAAATTACAAGAAAGAAAACGATTATAATGTTAATGAGACTGGCTTATTATGGAAAGTATTACCCAGAAAAACCCTAGCCACTAAAAGAGAAATGCTTGCACTAGGTTTTAAGATGAGGAAAGAGCGAGTTACAATTGCTGGGTTCAAATGCTACTGGGACGTGCAGATTGTCCGTACTTGTTATCGGAAGTCGAAAGAACCGAGAGCATTTAAAAATCTTTCTAATTTTCCCGTTTTGTATAAAAATTATAAAAATGCCTGGATGGGTGTTTCTGTTTTCCGAGATTGGTTTATAATTTTTTTATTTAATTAATCTTAATTATTTAATTTAATCGTAAGGTAAGATTAAATTTATTTAATCTTATCTTACGTTCGATTATCCGGAAAGTCTGACATCAATTATTCTTGATAACTGACGCTCTACTGTATTTACAAAAAAGAAAAATGTTACCTGGATTATCCCCAGCTTCTCCAATTATTGGACCTCGGACAAATTTCTACAGCTCTCAACCAGTACTTTGTGTATGCTGACTGTTCCACAGACTCTTGCAATTTTAGAACCATATCCATGTGTATACTAAACTTCAGAAGACATTCCTGATTTCGTAATAAAAAAAAAAAAAGTAAAGTGCAGCCATTATCAACCCAACTGCAGGATGGAAGCCTCCTCAACAATTCATGCTGAGGGAAACGGACCATAATCTGCCACGCTGGTCCAGTGCGGGTTGGCAGATCGACCGTATTCAGCAGTCGATTTCGTAATATAACACTAAAATTAAAACAATGGAGTCATGGAAGAAATAAACCCCAGGGGGTTTACATCTGGTGTGTATGGACTTGACACACCCAGGTCCTGACCTGGATATTATCATTTTCTTTCTTGGTGATTCCCTTCTACTTTTTTGTCTCTCTCTCTCTCTCTCTCTCTCTCTCTCTCAAGGTAACTCGGGGAATTTTTTTTTTTTTTTTTTTTTTTTTGCTGGTGTAGCATAAGCCTCAGGCTGTCTTGCACCATATAGCTAATAATAAATCTCGTACTGACACATGTTATTCTCGTGGACTCTCCTACGAATCTTCCTTACCCATCATAGCCAGCCCCAGGTGCAGCATTTTAAGGGCGCATTCGACAAGTTATATGTTTTAAAATTGCTTTATTTTTGATTTAATTACAGTCGGACCTGTGTTTAACGAACTTCTTTATAGCGAATTTTCTTAATTCCTTTTGGTAATTACATTTAAAAGTTCCGTAGAATGAAGAAAATTTCCATATTACAGATTACGAGAGACTTAACTGTGTATACTTTGTTTCCACCTCCGGCCTTTAGGCAATTTAAGCAATTAGAAAGCGCAAATTAAGAGTTAAGGGGATTACCTTTCCACAATGTAAGCGAAACGTAAAATATATGCAACCACCTATCCCACATACCGAGAAGTCATGCTAGTCAACTTCTTTCTATAGCCAGTCGAAAGATTAAGGCATATTTCCGACAGGGATAATAGCTTCTGGTCAACTCGTGTTCTTCGTTTAAAATAAAAATTTTTATTAAAAGAAATACCGCATTATCTTTGTATGTGCTACTTATGATACCAGACATTTTTGTGAGAGCGAAAAAAAAAAAAAAAAGGATTTATTAATCACTTACGGAAAAAAATAACAGTGCTTTACAAATTTCGAGCATAACAAAGAAACTCCAATTACAAACTTCTACAAAGGGTACTAGGAAAGTTTTGCAATACAGCTTTGTTTATTTAATTTTTTCAAAGTAATTTCCTCTACATTCAATACACCTCTCCATCCTCCGAAACCAATCTTTAAACCAGTTCTGCCAAGTTTCACTAGGGAGTAAAGCACACTCGTAAATGGAAGAAGGTTATCAAATTGTAGCAGTGTGCTTAATGATTTTGTAATAACTGAGAGCAAAGTGGAGGAGAAATTGTTGAAGTTAAACATAAGAAAGGCACCTGGGGTGGATGGGATCTATCCAGTTATTTTAAAGGAGGCGGCAAAGCAACTAAGCAAACCCTTAGCCATAATTATGAGAGCATCCTTGGACTCAGGGGAGGTTCCCACGGACTGGAGATGTGCAAATGTGTCCCCAATTCACAAAGGTGGATCGAAGGGTGACACGAGTAATTACAGACCAGTTAGTTTAACTTCTGTTCCGGGTAAAATAATGGAGTCGCTGGTTAAAGATGCATTGCAGGATCATCTAGACAAGACTGCAGCAATAATTCAAACACAGCATGGGTTTGTTAAGGGAAAGTCTTGTCTGACAAATTTGATTGGTTATTATGATGTGGTCACAAAGGAACTGGATGCAAAAAATAATTTTGATATCATATACTTGGATTTCAGGAAAGCTTTTGACACTGTTGCGCATGGAAGACTACTGTACAAATTGGAGCAGAATGGTATTAAGGGTAAGTTGCTACAATGGATAAAAGGATGGTTAAGTGCGAGAAGACAGAGGGTGGTAATCAATGGGTGCTGCTCTTCGTGGACTAATGTTATTAGTGGAGTCCCACAGGGTTCGGTGTTGGGTCCACTGTTGTTTTGTGTATTTATCAATGATATTGATGAAGGTATATCAGGCTTAATGTCGAAGTTTGCAGATGACACAAAGGTTGGCAGGGTTGTTAATGACAGTAATGGCAGTGTGCTACTGCAACAGGATCTAGATAATTTGGGCAGATGGGCTAAGAAGTGGCAACTGAAGTTCAACCTTGACAAATGCAAAGTACTGCATATGGGTAGAAGTAACCCCAGAGAAACGTACCAACTGTGTGGTACTACACTTAAGGTGGTAGAAAATGAAAAAGACCTGGGAGTAATTGTGCAGTCAGATATGACGTTTTATGAGCAGTGCAGACAGGTGCTAGGGCGGGTCATGGGGTTTTGTCAATGATATATAGGAATTTTGCTAGCAGGGAAAAGGAGGTGATTATCCCTCTGTATAAGGCAATGGTCAGGCCACGCCTTGAGTACTGCGTACAGGTCTGGAGGCCTCATTTTAGGAAGGATGTAGATTTGCTTGAGCGTGTACAGAGAAGAGCAACACGATTGGTGAGGGGAATGAAGGAATTCTCTTACCAAGAGAGGCTTAAGTTCTGCAAATTGCAGTGGCTGTAGACTAGGCACCTGCGCGGTGATCTGATTGAGGTCTATAAGGCCTTGAATGGGTTGAGCACGCTGAATTCTGATGGGATCCTTCCACTTGTTCAGATTACCAACCTACGGGGACATAAGTTCAAATTAAGAAAGGACAGATGTAGAATAGATGTGCGGAAATTTGCCTTTAGCCAGCGGGTGGTTAATTGCTGGAACAAACTTCCATCTGTCGTTGTAGAAGTTGATAGGTTAAATAAATTTAAGGAGGAACTGGACAGGCATTTGGAGGGAATGGTGTGATTTTTTTTGGCTGATGCTGCATAAGCTCCTACACTTGCTTTCTTGCATCATGTGCTACTACTACTACTACACTCGTTGTCCCAAGCCCGTAGAAGGTCCTCATCACTGGAAAACCGCCTCCCTTTTAGCTTCATTTTCACATGCGGGAACAGTGCAAAGTCGCAGGGAGCAAGGTCTGGACTGTAGGGAGGGTGCTCGAGAAATTTCAGTCCTGTCGTGGTCAAATATTCGGTGCAGGCTTCGGCTCGGTGAACTGGAGCATTATCGTGATGGAGGTACCAGGTGTCCATTCTTGACTTTGGCCGCAGGTTCTTCATAGATCCAATGACTTTAGGCAAGCATTGTTCAGTATACCACTTAGCTGTGACTGTCTTCTGCGTGTCCAAAACGACACGTTCCACAATTCCACTCGATTTGAAAAATACAGCTATCATTTTCTTCTTTACAGATCGGGATTTTCTGACAATTACGGGTGTGTCGTCATCATCAAAGACCCAAACTTTGTTTTGAGCTTTGGTCGGCAGATCGTAATAGTACAGCCAAGTCTCGTCACCTGTCACGATGTTGTTCACATACCGAGATTGTCCCTTATCAAACTTTTTTAACATCTCCCGGCACCAAGTCACACGTCGTGTCATCTGCTCTTCAGTCAGTTGATGCGGCACCCAGAGAGAACAAAGTTTCTTCACGTGCAAATGATCTTGCAGAATCGAACGAATTGCTGGTGCATTTAGGCCCAAAGTATCCTCTATCTGTTGGTAGGTCACTCGCCTGTTTTCGTCAAGCATTTTCCTCACAGCAGTAACGTTTTCCTCCCTAACTGATGTTCGTGGCCTTCCCGGCCTCTCAGAATCCTCCAGAGTGAAATTTCCCCTTTGGAATTCTCTATACCACCTGAATATCGTTGTACGATGTGGACAATCATCATCTAGTGCAAGAGTCATTTCTTCTAAGCACTGGTCTATGGTTAAACCACGCACGAAATTATACCGCAAAACTGTCCTTATCTCATTTCGTGACCACGATGCCATCGCAAGCACTTTACACTCTCACTACTAATGAATAACTGAGCCCATCGACTTGGAGCAGCGGCTACTATGCACGTATGAAAATGTCTCAACATGCAGCAACAAGCAGCTTCCTGTGATTCATTGTTGCGTCATATTGCAAAACTTTCCTAGTACCCTTTGTATAAAGTATGGCCCGTTTTGTGTCGGAACCTCTGAGCTTTTTGGTTTGTCCTACAGTGCTAACCACTTAACTAAAAATTGTGCCCTACTGTTAATCATGGCAACGTTGTCAATTATTTAATCTTTCTTTAGGTGCCCCTTTCAGCTTTTAATCTGAGGCAAGAGCCTTGTTCGCCTCGGCATGGCTCTGTGATATACCTGGTTGGAATACTTGCTGAATTGTCTATTTTCCAAAGATTGGTTTTAATTTCATAGCTGGGCTGACTAATGTTAGGACGCACCTTACAGGTGCATCCTATCATAAGGTGGTGATTTGATTCTACACGCTTGGACTTACCTCACTGAACCCTTCCAGTTGATGTGGACTTACCTCTTCTTTCATGAATCGGAGAATTGTATTTATTTTATTTTTCTTCCCAGCCTCTTAGGGGTTAGAAATTGTGTCCTCTTGTATTTTATACGAAACGGGACTTTTGCTGGTACCCAGGATTGGGCCTTCTGTGGTATGGATTTGCAGGCACTCACTGGTTTCAGCGCTTCTCCCTGTGGGTGCTGGATTTTTATTATTTTTTATATCTTTATTTTTATTACTATATTGTATTTATTTTATTTTAATACTTTTTTTTTATCCCGCCTTTGAACTCTTGTGCAAATGCCAAATCTTTTGCTGGTACCATTGTTTTACTATATTCTCACCCATTGTTTTATTATATTCTCAGTGGTGCAGGAATGTTGGTACCCATGGGACTTGCATTGCTACCTGTGAGTGCAGGATTTAGTCTGCTATGGATAGTACATGTACATAGTCATGACCTACCTCTTGTGGCGTGGGCAGTAACTAGGAAGGAGCCTTCCTGGTAGTAATGAGGCTAGAAATAAGTAAACGGCACACAGCACAGACATTGTACTACACTCATTTCTGGCCATTTTACAGTTATGTATCACCACAGTGTTCCAAGGCGGAGTTGAACTAATGTTTATGGGCCACCCTGCACAGGACAACACAACACATCACCATTCGAACTCGCAACCTTTATTTCTTAGGTAAGAACGTTGTCCACTGGACCAAGCCAGCAGTAAGAAGTTAACAATTTGGCTTATGCTGGCGACTGACATTGTGTGGAGATCACTGCATTATCTAATGAAAAATAATTAATTACCCTTGGCTATGTGCAGAACCCTAAAAAAAAAAAAAAAAAAAAAAAAAAAAAAACAGAATTTTTGAAAATCTGGAACATGCTTATGGCGCCAAAGATACTGGGTTTGTGAGGTTTTACTATATTTCATTAATTTTTGGAACATTTCTCTTGGTTTTAAGTTTTCTAATATTCCAATTCATGTACAGGCAGTTCTCGCTTTACGAGTTCCCCCCCCCCCCAACAAAATCGAAAATATGAACATTAATTGCAAAAAATGAAGGTGAAGGTTAATCACTCATAAATGCCGCATTTCAAACCACGTGCGTAGCTATACAATACGGTGTATCCCGCTTTACGATATTAATCAGTTCCAGAGACACAATCGTATCGTGAAAATATCGTAATGTGAACCCAATAACATTGTTTTTTGGTAATTCGATTCAAGATCTGGGAAGTTGAAATTTTCGCTGTATAACTAAGCTATTTATCTCTCTAAAATGTCATTTTTAAGGTCGTGAGCGTAACCTTAAGGCCATATAAAAAGTCGTGAGCATGATTTGTAAATTGTATTAGTTACCAATTCAAATCATTAAAATGCACTATCCTTTCATCGTTATCAGTGGTGGGATTCAAATAATTTAACAACCGGTTCGCTGCCCTAATGACCGTTCTAAGCATAAAAAAACTATATACCGAAAGGTAGTTTATTATTTCATGCAGTTAATACTTAAATAAGAACAATAAAAAAGGTCCACAAAACTAGATTATGTTATAAGAAAGAGGTTTAAAATATTAATGAAAAAATATTAAATAATACCTGACAAAAAACAATAAAACTGTTATTGCTTCTTGAGTGGCGTCCTCACTTGCAATTTCGCTTTTATCCGAGCATCATCGGCTGAGTAATTTATCCTTAACCATCTTTTCACTGTAGGAGTAGGATCCCATTCCTTTAGAGGTAGGCCGATTAGACTAATAGTCATTGTGTTTGATATATTAGAAACAGTTAGGCGACTTCTCTTCTCTGAACATATTATGATCATCTTTGAAAAACCCCTTTCCGCTTCTGCTGAGCTTACAGCAATTGTTCTGACAATATTTTTAGCTCTTTGAACACTTTCAGGAATTGCATAATTCTGGAAATTTTTTAAAACGTTTTCCACGAAATCTCGATAATCATTAAAATCAATTTGGTAATTAAAAATGTCAATAAATACGAGTAATTGTTCTTCAGCTGCTTTCCATGAAACTAGTACTTCTTCAATATTCCAGTAATCTGGCTCCAAAAAATTGAGAAATTGTAATTTATTCCTATCTTGAAATTGGCTACGACTTGCTTTTAAATGTTCACAATCCATTAGTCTTTTTTTCAAATTCGTTGCGATGTTTTCTAAAAGTCTTTCCCGAGGAAGCCCGACAAATCGATGATTTTATACAAATTTTATATTTTTGAAGGTTTCTGAAGTAATTAATTCATCATCTTTTTTTTTCTTATGGACCCTTTTCCTTTCTGAGCATTTGAAATGCTTTAATAGATCTTATCACGAGTTTTTCAGCCTTTAGTATGTATATGTTTCTTGCTTGCAGTGCATTTGAAAGAAGAGAAATTTCGTTTAAAATATCAATCATCAATGCCAAATCAGTTATAAAATATATATTTTCAAGACGGGCAGCCATACCTAAGTACTTTTTGATTTGAATAAAAATAGTGATGTAGCGCTGGATAAGCGCGCCACACAGCTAGGGTTGACCTTAAACTACAGTCAGCCCATCTTGGTCCCAAAACTCTACTAATCTTTATAATTAAAATTCCAATTTGTTCGGATATTTTGGAAAGTTCAATTTGGTTCTTATTGGATTGATGAAAAATAGTATATATCTTATCAGTAAATATTTTAAAATGATTTACTTGCTTTATTTTCTTTATCGAATCATCTAAAACAAGATGGAGGCGATGATTTAAACAGTGCTATATTATTATGTTTGGAAACTCTTTTGCTAGTGCTCACTCCAGATTTTCTCTCAAGCATAACGCTGGCACCATCGGAGCAAAATCCTATTAAATTTTTTTCTAGGTGGTTCTTAGTAAGCCCAACATCATTTAAACTTTCCATAACTGAAGAACATTGAGGTATGGAACATGGAGTATATTGAGGTATACTCCTCTTATTATTTTACTAATAACTGAAGAACATATTGTTTCTGCATCTTGTTTTTCCAATTCAACTAGTTCAACGAAAATTGTTGGTGATGTAACTGAATCCTCAACTTTTAAGAAAAATATAATAACTGGTGTTTGCAGGATATCGTTGAAGCTTCGTCAATAATCAAACATATTTTCAGATTATTTCAATAATTTTATTAAATATTTCTTTCTTAATTTCCTTTGCAATGAAATCAACTACTTTCACAGCAGTTTTACGAGAATGTGTTCCTATTCCCATATCTAATCCATTTTTAATTTTCACTTCTAGCTCATCTTCTATGTTTGAAAACGGTTTACATCTTGTCAGCCTGTAAAATGTATTAAATACTCTACAAGTAGCACTTAAATATTTTTCACTTATCGTACTATTACTTTTGTTATTGACTCCTGCTCACATTGTTTTAAGTTCGCTTCGTTATGAGCTTTTGATGAAAAATGTTCTTTCATATTTTTTCCTTAGAGAAGCTTGTTGTACCTCTTTATTTTTCCCTGATGCCATTCTTTTCCATTCTTTTGACACATGAACACTTTTCTCCTTTATAAAGTCATATTTTGCACAATACTCTCAACCTAACTTTTTGTTAAAAATTACCAGTCCGTCATATATTTCTTTAAAATTGTTATATTGTTGCACTGTCCAGCATTCAGGAAGATTATTTTCAATTTTGGAGTTGTTATTGTTTTTTTATTTCAATAATTGATGTGCTGCTTTCTTCAAGTTGGAGTGGTTGTGCTTGTGACTGTTTTGTACCATCCAAGACCAATTCTGATTTTGGTTTCTTATTGAAAAAATCTGTCAAACTCTGTTGCCTTTTCATCCTTTTAAGGGCTACTGCAAAAAAATCTAAAAATGTTTTATTTTAATATATTATAGAGCAGGAGCGGATATGTGTCTATATATTTGAATATTTTTACTGGTTCTGTCCATGTTTGGTCATATCATAAACTTTTATAAACAAAGCACTGAACAAAGCATTGATAAACATCAGTCAGAACATACATTTTCTTCATTTTATCGATACTAAACGAAAATTTCTTGCTGAATTAATAAATGGCATAAGCTATGGAGATTAAAAACCTGTTTGTCACGGGATAAAAACATCTTAATTACCACGTGCACACTGGCATAAGGATTCCAACATGGAAGAACATTCTTCCACGGCTTCCGAAATGGGCGATAGGATAACCCTTTAAATCTATATTTCTCTTAGTTCGTTGTGTCCTAGCTTCCTATTGTTTTTATTGATCGGGGAACACCAACGCCCTCATAACTCGTGTGAATTTAGGGCGTAACACAAAGCTGAAACAAATGAGTGTCACCCCCCTTCCCCCCTGGTTGTTTGGCACTTTTTCTCTCTACGTTATGTTTGTTTACTTAAGTTACAAACGCGAGGGAATAAAAATGTAGTATTTCATCAAAGGTATGATGAGTTTTATAAAATGAATAAATAAATATTACAAGCATAGTTCCGTCTAATTTTTTTCACCTATGGCCGGAATGAACATTACTACGGGCACTTGGAATACGCTGTTGCGTAGATGAACGTTAAAAAAGAGTAAGGAATGTAAATTTGTGATTTCCACATTGGGTGGCTGCCCAGGCGCCCCCCTTAGAGAGAACCCTGATCCCAAGTGCCATTTTAACAACCGGTTCGCCGAACTCAACAAAAAATTAGGTATCGGTTCTGCCGAACTGGCTGAATCCCACCACTGATGGTTATCATATGTTCCGTTATAAGAATCAATTTTAAACGCCTTTGTGATATTTTTCTAAAGCACGTTTCCGGAGGTCACGACCATAAAACAATAAAAACAATTTGCACTTTCCCGTTTATTGGGCTTTTCTGTTAGTGCAAGCAATTATAAACGTGGTATTAAACTCGATCTTCTTGCATTTGCGAAAATACCGATAGCTGAAATTGTGTGGTTTTTACGTTATTATGATGAAATGTGTTTCCCCTTAACTGAAATCTTCAATCGTATAAAAAACAAATAAATTTTCAGAATCTTCTCTTCATTCCTTTTTTTTAAAGCTTCGTAAACTTGTTACTCCACGCGAATCGTGTTAGTTGCAATTTGTGTGTGCCGTTAAAAAATGCTTATGCATGCAATCGTGAAATTTATAATTAAAAGAGAAGATTATCTTGGAAACAAACGACTCTTGAAACATTTCTGAAGAAGACAACTCCTTGTACAACAAACCAACGAGTGCGCATTTAGTCGATGATGATGATGATGAAGAACAAACATTCTTTAACGTTTGTAAATCATAAAGAATTTCTCTATTATTATAATTTGCTTGATTTTACAGGCTACGTTTTCATATCTTTCGATAAATCAATCATTGTTTAAACAAAAACTAATTAGCTAACTAATTTCATTGTTGAGAACGTAACCCCTATTTTTAACCTTATGTCTATGGAATATAAATTTCCGCTTTACGAGTGTGCGCTAGGATCGAATTAACTAAAGTCGAGAACTACCTGTACATTAATTATTTATACACTTGTCATTCTGAATTCTTTTTCAACCTTTCTATATGAGCTCCTATATTGCCATTGGTCACTGTGTGTGTGTGTGTTCATTCCACTTTTTTTAAAATTCTGCCCCCATTTTTAATTACATTTGTATCTTTTAAGATCTCTCCAAATCCATTCCAAAGGTCTTAGTCTTCTGTCACTTTCTGCTTTCAATGTTTTTTTCTCTAGTTCATATAATGTACTCACTTGTTTTATTGCTTACTTTTAATTTTACTTCATTGCCGTCTTTTATTTTATCCATATAAAAATAAATAAATCCTCTGTACAATATATTGCTTATTTGTATTTAAGTTTTCCAGTCTTATCCTGATTTTACTGATTACTGGATTGCGGTGTGAATTAATATCTGCACCAGTCAGGGTCTTTGCCTGTATGATGCAGTTTCTGAAAGTTTATTTCTTAAATATAATCATTTTGATTTTTTACTGTATTCCCACAATACACGTGCTGTATTTCCTTCAATCATCTTGGTACAAATAAATTCTAGTATACAACTTAGTATACCAGCAGTTTGTTCCTTCTAAATCTAATTCAAGTTTTTATAACACTCATTTTTCCATTTAAACATGTATTAAACAATTTTTAAACAGTAACTTACATTAAAATTACAAGTATCATTTGAAATGAAATTCTCCCATACCAGACACTGAAGTTCAGTAGCAATTGAAATTCATTAACACAAATTAGATAAATGCTTTTATAAACGAGGGGTGATCATTTAAATTCACTCATGGACCGGTACAAAATTTTGTTTACCGCACAAACTGTCGGCACCTCCGTAGCCAGGTGGGAAGGAGCAGCAGTGCGTAGCACATGCTTCTTGATTAGACTGGGGTTTGAGCCTGTCACCACCAAATACGAAGGATGCGGAAAGGTCAGGGAATGATCACCGCATATTCCTGGAGCAATATGGCCTTAGTTACTAATGCTCCTAAAAAAACAAACAGCAACAACAACTGCACAAACTTTACATAACTGATACTGGAGGCGCTCTCCCTGATCTCTACCGAGCACTGTGAGTGTGTGCATGCCACTACTTGTCAAACTAGTGTTGCACGAATTTTTTTTGGCCCCATGTCACTGACGATCATTTTGAAGCAAGTATTATATCAGACATACAGATTGAACAGAGATGTGTGATTCATTGTGTCAGACGGGGCTTAAATGCACCGGAAACAGTTAAAGAGATGAATGAAATGTATGGTATTGTGTATCCTGGTAAGATGGCCATATTGCGGTGTGAAGTCGTTACTCCATAAAGACAATGCCAGGTCCCATGTGGCTAATGTTGTGCAGGCAGTGATCACTGCCAAAGTTCTGCTACATCCCCCTTATTAATTGAACTTAGCCCCCATATTATTTCTTCCTGTTTCCATATCTGAAGAAAGCTCTCAAAGGCAAGCGTTTTGCATCTGACACGTTGCTCGCAGAGCCATAACGGAAGCACTTAGCAGTCTTTCGAAAAACTGCTTGCAATAAGCATTTAACAGTTTTAAAACATTTCAGATACAGAAAAAACTTGTATCACAAATGGTGTAAGACAGTACTTCCAAAACAGTGTATTTAGGTGTGGCCATACCAAAAAAAATTAATGTCAAGTCCAAGTCGTAAAGTATATTTTAAGTGTTAAAGCACTATTTTAATAAACCAAAATTTCATGTAATAAAAAAAAAAAAAAAGATTTAAATGTAGCTGAGTGGGCAAGCATGAGGGTACAGAAGTATATGCACGAGAGCAACCATGGTTCAAACCCATGTTACTACTAAAAACGTTTGTTCTTATATTCTCTCTATCTTGTTAGCATTAGCATTAGTAGAGGCATATGATGCAAGAAAGCAAGCTTATGCAGCATCAGCCAAAAAAAAAAAAAAACCTTCCACTTCACCCCTCCGTTCGTTCGAAATACCTGTCCAGCTGAGTCTTAAATTTATTTAGGCTATCAACTTCCACAGCAAGGGATGGAAGTCTGTTCCACCAACCAACTACCCGCTGGCTAAAGGCAAATTTCCGCACATCTATCTTACATCTGTATTTCCTCAATTTGAATTTATGCACTCTCAGGTGATTATTCTGAGCAAGAGGCAGAATCCCATCAGCATTGAGCATGCTCAAACCATTCAAGGCTTTATACACCTCTATCAGATCATCTCGCCGGTGCCTAGTCTCCAGAGACTGTAATTTGCAAAACTTAAGCCTTTCTTCGTAAGAGCAACCCTTTGTTCCATTCAGTAATCTTGTTGCCCTTCTCTGTACTCGTTCCAGCAGCTCTACATCCTTCTTGAAATGAGGCCTCCAGACCTGTATACAGTACTCAAGGTGTGGCCCGGGAATAATCACCTCCTTATCCCTGCTAGAAAAATTCCTGTATATCATTGATAAGACACCATGCACTGCTCGGAGAACTTCATATCTGCTTGCACAATCACCCCCAGGTCCTTTTCATTCTCTACTACTATCAGTGTAGTACCACAGAGTTGATACGTTGCTCTGGGGTTGCTGTTTCCCATATGTAGTTTTACATTTGTCAATGTTAAACTTCATTTGCCACCTCTCAGCCCATCTGCTCAACCTTTCCAGATCCTGTTGCAGCAGCGTCAGTAGTGTCCTTGAAAACCCTATCAACCTTCGTATCATCTGCAAACTTGGACATTAAGCTTGATATACCATCATCAATATCATTTATAAATACAGAAAACAATAATGGACCCAATACTGAACCCTGAGGGACTCCACTAATAACATTAGTCCACGATGAGCAGTGTCCATTGATTACCACTCTGTCTTCTCCCCCTCAACCACCCCTTTATCTATAGCAGCAATTTGCCTCCAATGCCACACTGCTCCAATTTGTGCAGCAGTCTTCCATGTGCAACAGTATAAGAAGCCTTTCTAAGATCCAAGTATATAATATCAAAGTTATTCCCTGCATCCAGTTCTTTTGTGACTGCATCATAGTATCCAGCCAAATTGGTCAGGCAAAGACTTCCCCTTAACAAAATCATGCTGTGTCCAAGCTATAACTGAAGTCTTGTCTAGATCATCCGGCAGTGCTTCTTTAACCAGTGCCTCCAATAATTTTTCTGGAACAGAAGTTAAACTCACAGGTCTATAATTACTTGTGTCAGCCTTTGATCCTCCTTTGTGAATTGGGGTCACATATGCACATCTCCAGTCTATGGGTACCTCTCCTGAGTCCAAGGAAGCTCTCATAATTATGGCTAAGGGTTTGCTTACTTCCTTTGCTGCCTCCTTTAATATAACTGGATGGATCCCATCCACCCCAGGTGTCTTTCTTGTGTTTATCTTCAACAATTTCTCCTCCACTTTACTCTCAGTTATTACAAGATTATGTAGCTTACTGCCAAAGTTGAATACACTGCTGGCATTCCCCTCGCTGATTAACTCCTCATGTATGAATGTCGATGCAAAATATTCATTTAGTTTGTTAGCTACCTGAGCAGGATCATCAACAGTTGACCAATCGATATCACATGGGCCAACCTGATTCATCCCCTTCCTTCTAGAGTTTACATAAGTAAAGAACTCTTTGCTGTTTTTCTTTGCATCCCTTGCCAAAGATTTCTCGTAATCTGCCTTTGCCTGCCTAACCTCCTTCGTAACTTGGTTATAGATTAACTTATATCTATCATAGGCTTCTGTGTCATGTGTTAATTTATATGTATCCCATGCATTTTTCTTCTCTGCCATATCTCATTAGTTTATCTGACATCCATTTAGGCCTAAACCTTGAGCAAACTTCCACAACAAAGGATGGACGTCTGTTCCACCAACCAACCACCCGCTGGCTAAAGGCAAACTGCCGCACATCTATCTTCATCTGTCTTTTCTCAATTTGAATTTATGCACTCTCAAGTGATTATTCGGAGCAAGAGGAAGAATTCCATCAGCATTGAGCATGCTCAAACCATTCAAGGCTTTATAGACCTCAATCAGATCACCTCACAGGTGCCTAGACTCCAGACACTGTAATTTGCAAAATTTGTTTAAGCCTTTTTTCGTAACAGCAACCCTTTGTTCCATTCACTAATCTTGTTGCCCTTCTCTGTACTCGTTCCAACAGCTCTCCATCCTTCTTAAAATGAGGCCTCCAGACCTATATACAGTACTCAACGCGTGGCCTGACCATTGCCTTATACAAGGGAATAATCACTTCCTTATCCCTGCTAGAAAAAGTCTTGTATATCATTGACAAGACACCATGAGCTACTCTTGCAGACAGTCTGCACTGCTCAGAAAACTTCATATCTGCCTGCACAATTACCCCTAGGTCCTTTCCTTTCTCTACCACTGTCAGTGTGGTACCACAGAGTTGATATGTTACTCTGGGATTACTGCTTTCCATATGTAGTACTTTACATTTGTCAATGTTAAACTTCATTTGCCACCTCTCAACCCATCTGCTCAACTTTTCTAGATCCTGTTGCAGCAGTATACTCTCATTAGTGTCATTAAGAACCCTGCCAACCTTCGTATCGTCTGGAAACGTGGACATTAAACTTGATATACCAATATCAATATCATTTATAAATACAGAAAACAACAATGGACCCAATACTGAACCCTGAGAGACCCCACTAATAACATTAGTCCACGATGAGCAGTGTCCATTGATTACCACTCTTTGTCTTCTTCCACTCAACCATCCCTTTATCCATAGCAGCAATTTGCCTCCAATGCCACACTGCTCCACTTTGTGCAGCAGTCTTCCATGTGCAACAGTTTCAAAAGCCTTTCTAAGATCCAAATATATGATTGTGAACATCTCTGATCTTTTATGGTTTATGCAGCATAAACAGAAAATTTAACTAAACGACCAGCATAGTTGAGTAGTTAAATGCTAAAGTACAGAAGTACACGTGCTTGAGTAATCATGGTTCAAGCCCAAGTGACTATTATCATTAAGATGGCATCACAGAATACACTATGGAGTTGCCATTGTTTGGATGGGGTTGCCGTACACAATAAATTTTTTTTTTTTTTTTTGGTAGTTGTTGGCACATTGGCTTCTGTGGCCATAATGCACCTCCCAAGGTTTTTGCAGTACTTTGATCCAAGCCAGAGGCGGGATTCGAACCCGCGATCTTTGGGTTGCTAGGCAGGTACTTTACCCACCCGGCTAACCCTGTAGGCACACAATAAATAAAATGTACCCTGATGTTCTCGTGTTCTCTCTCTCTATCATGTGTAAACTCCTGTCCCATGTGATTCATCCTGAAGTATAAACAGAAAATTTATTTATTTTAATAGTTAATATATCTAGATGTCTCAACTTAGTGCAGGGATTTTATTTATATATCATGTTTAAACTTTTTTTCTGATGATGAAGGGCAACACCCACAGTGTGTCTAGCCCATTTATATATTCATTTCAAACTGTTTCTCTATGAGGTGAATTACATTATAGTATTTGTAATTCTCTCAGTATATAACTAATTTTTACATTTTCTGTAGTACCTTAATGCAGACCTGATACAAATGCATCTTTCATTTGTAGACCTTATTTGTCTTCGAGGAAACGAGAAATTGTTTCTGACTATGCTGTTCCCATTGCAGTTCTAGTTATGAGTTTCATTGCCTCTTTCATCTTCATAGCGGTGCCAAGTAAGATATTTATTCAGTAATATTAAAGCTCATTAAACATTTTATAGGTTCTTTGAACAGAAATATGTTTAGGGATAATATGCATGTATATGTACTATATTGTCCAAAGTATCTGGACGCCTCTGAGATTTTGGAAAAATGAACCATACTTTGTCATCCATGTGTTAGGAATGTGTTCATATCGGAAGCAAGTGGATCAATGAATTGCAGTAGATGGGTCGAAGCATTCAGATTAACAACTTTCTTTGACATGTTAGCAGTCAATCCGTTCTTGCTCTTGCAGCAAAACTGCAACGTCCTAAATCAACGGTGGCTGATGTAATCACAAATTGGAAATGCTATGGTGCTACAACAGGTGGTAAATGCTTGGGTAACGTTGGAAAGCTGTTATAGAGTGAAGAATAACAATATATGGTTTTCTGATTGGTGGCTGTCTTTGTGTCTGGCAGATGCCTGAGAACATTTTATAGATATATATATGAGATATAGATCTGATATATATATGAGAACATATATATATCAGATTGTGTTATCTAAGGTGTGAAGTTTAGCAAAAGTGCTGCAACCTATGGTTGTTTCCTGTGGTTTTGTTATGAAATGTTAGTCAATAATTCTGGAATACATACTTGGCAGATACTTGGGTGCTGTGCCACCTATCCTTTCTGCAAAATATATTTTCCTGTTTCCACAATGATAGCCATTGACGATAGCTACTTACTGTGGGACCAATGCTTTTTTGCTATCTTGTCTGATGCACAAGTGTAGTCAGAATGCTGGATTTGTGCTTAATCTCCTCACACTCTTTGCATCAAACCACACAGAGTCATCTCCTTTGGCATATTGTGTCCTGCTAGAGTGCTTCATAAACATGCTGCAAACAGCACATGTTATAAGCCCTGATTCATAAGAAAGATGAAACTTTGGCTCTCTGAGCCAAAACATTCCTACTACTTTGAGCTCTTTGCTTTGCTGCTGTAGTCTGAGGCATGATTTTGGATTAAATTTAAATTAAAAATACCACACTAATTTATGATACATTACAATAATTACACTTTTACAAGATTATGTGAAAGTAATATACTCTGCTATGAAATTATGTTATGTATTATATATAACTGGGATACAGTTATGTTATAAAGCCACATTAATTATATCCCTACAGAACTACATAAAACAATATTAAGTAATGTTTATGGGGAGGGTGGGGTCAAAAATGATTTGCATTCACCCAGAAGTAGTAATGATAGAAAAATTTAATTTTTTTGTTTGATTCCTTAATCTCTACAGCAACCACAAAAATCTTGGTTTTGATCTGACAATTCATTTTTTTTTTTTTTTTTTGTAACACACTGAACAAAGTGAGGTGTCACAATGAATAAACTGGAATACAGATCAGTGATTCGGTTCCTCTTTCTGCAAGGGAAACACCCAAGATAATCCATGAGAAAATGGTCATTGTTTATTGAGAAGACTGCCCAGGTTACAGTGTTGTTGCACACTGGAATAAACAATTCAAAGTGGAAGAACCTCAGGGAATGAAGAAATCCCAGGATGCCCAGCAGCTCAGATGTGGGTGTTGCAAAACTTGAGGCATTAATCCTGGAAGGTTGCCAGATCATCAAAGAATTAGCTGCAGAGCTCAAAATTAAGTAAGGTCTGTGGAGATCATTGTCCATCAACAGTTGCATATGAATAAAGTATCTCTGCTAGATGGGTTCTCAGACTTCTGACCTTCTTCCAGAAGAAGGAAAGGGCACAATGTGCACATGAAATGTTGTTCATGCCAGGAAAAGCAAGAGGTTTTTCACAGCTAGTCACCATGGATGAAACTTGAATCCATCGCTATGATCCTGAAACTAAACAAATGAATCACCACTTACCAAAAAGGCAATGGTGCAACCAAGTGCTGGCAGGGTGATGCTATTAGTTTTTATTGAGATCAACGTGGTGTTTTACTAACGGTTTACCTTCAAAAGGGTTGTACTGTGATGGCAAAGTATTATTCCAACCTCCTCATAAAGCTATGTGCTGCTTTAAAAGAAAAAAGACAAACTGGGAAAGCTGTCAAATGCTCTGTCTGCACCATAATGCCCGTGTATTCCTTGCATGCTGCTGTGAGATGTGCCTGTGAATGTGGGTTTGAAATGTTACCACCTCCTGCTTATTCCCCAACCTTGAGCCCTCAAATTTCTTTCTCTTTCCTGCCCTGAAATCCTTTCTTTGTGGAAAATACTTGGCTGCTGATGACAAGTTGATTTCTGCAGCCAAGTTGTGGTTTAAAGGACAATCAGAGGACTTCTACAAAAGTGGCTGCAGAAATGCGTTGAGAGGTGGCAAAAATGTGTTATTTTGACTGATGACTATGTTGAAAAAGTGTAATACATGTTGTTTGTTTCAACCTTCTATCACAACTACTTTTGAGTGAATACAAATATTTTTTACCATATATATATATATATATATCTTTCTTATATTAATACACTGAACAATGGCAGCAGAATTCTTTCCTGCTTTAACTCTCATTTTTGAGTAATTTCCATGGTAAAGTAAGAAATAATTTTGCCTAATTTATCAGATAAATGAAATAATAATAGCTGCACTATTAATTTGAATCAAACAGATAACAAACACCAATAATTTTTAAGTAATAAAATAAGCATACTTAGCATATTTTAAAATTAGCTTCCACTCACTATCTAGTGTAGGGGGGCTACCGCTGAAGAAGGCAGGAGCCTTCGAAAGCTACGGTCGGTTTTATCGCTCTTAACCCGGTATTTTAATGTATTTTATTTGGTGTATATATATGTTTTATGTATTTTGTCCTTTTTACTTGTAGAGTTTTTAGTTGTGGATGTGTAGAAGTGGACACATGGTTTTTCTGAAATTCCAGTTTCCGTGTCTTATTTTGGTGCGTGGTTGGTGAGAAACATTTAAAATCACAATATGAATTTACCCAACCCCAGAGGCCTGTTTGAAGAACTGTAATATGTACATACTAACTAAACTAGTTGACATTTCTGTTCACTGACATTTGTGGGTGGGGGTTAAAATTTAAAACAGTAAAAAGATAAGCAATCAATAACAAAAAACACGGCACACAAATTGCAAGTAACACAATATGCGCAAGTGGGAACGGAGTAACGAGTTACAAAGCTTTAAAAATAGGAATGAAGAGAAGATTCTGAAAATTATTTTTTTTATATGATTGAAGATTCCATGGAAGTGTAAACACATTTTACCATAATAACCCACAGAATTCCAGCTGTCGGTATTATCGCAAATTCAATAAGATCGAGTTTACTATCCGTTTATGATAGATTGCACTAACAGAAAAGCCAATAAACAGGTGACTGCTAATTGCTTTTATTGTTTTATGGTTGTGACCTCCAGAAATCCGACGGAACTACGTGGTATGGTCGGAGAGAATCGCAGGGTAATCTCCAGTGCTGCGGTCTCCTGCCCCGATTAAACGGCATTTTGTCCGAATTAAGCGAAGTAGACCCTGGCTATTTTCTCAATTATGTTCTGGTTTTTAAGATTTGGCCCAAATAACTTGAATCTACTGTATTTAGACTCTAAAGCATTTAGAGCATAAGCCTCAAGCTATGGGAGAGTCTCAACTATGTATAAATATAGTGCAAGTTCATCAGAAATACATATCTATATCTGAAAAAATCAGAATTTTAGTAAAACGGCATTGTTTTCAGTTATATCTCATATTGTGAATACCTTCACAAAGAGTTGCCATGGTATTGCACTACTTTGAGTAAGTAACACTTCACGTAAGCAGAAGACGAATGTTATTTATTCTCAGATGGATACCACAACCCAGACGTCACCATTTCAGGGCTATTTTGTATTTGTGTGGGATAATAACTCGACTATCCAGTTGTCCCTATTAGACTTGGAAAAGCAAAAAGATAGAGAGAAAGTAATAGTAGGAGTGAAAGAGGAAAAGAAACGGTGTAGAAGAATGAAAGGGACAGTAACTCCTTCAACTCACACCACTCAAAAACTCCTCAAATAGGCAACGCTTCCTCAGTGGATGTTACCTATTCTTGGAAACTCGTGCATCATCAGGCTTCCCCTGGTGCCGTTTCAGGGCTATTTTGCATTTGTGTGGGATAATGGGGTACAAGTAAGCACATGGGTTGTGTTAGGGTAGCTAAGAAAAAGAACAGGTGCATGTATACTTGCGTGTAAACCAATGCTAGGAGTTTGGTAAATAAATTTGATGAATTTGAGGTATTGCTCAAAACATCAAAGGCGGATATTGTTGGGATATCAGAAACGTGGTGTTACACAGATATAAGTAATGCAGAACTGGAATTTGGGGAGTACAACGTCTACAGAAAGGATAGACAGGATAGGAAGGGAGGAGGGGGCCGACCGGGCTAGCCGAGTGGGTAAAGCACCTACCCGGCAACCCAAAGGTCGCGGGTTCGATTCCCGCCTCGGGCTTGGATCAAAGTACTGCAAAAACCTTGGGAGGTGCAATATGGCCACAGAAGCCGATGCGCCAACAACTACCAAATCAAAAAAAAAAAAAAAAAAAAAAAGGGAGGAGAGGTTATGCTATTAGTTAAGAAACACATAAAATCCAAGGAAGTGAAGCCAGTCGACATCGCTGGACAGTGCAGTGTCGAGTCAGTTTGGTGTGACATAAGCATTGGGAGATCAAAATTGAGAGTAGGAGTGTGCTATAGGCCTAATGACTCTGATGAGTATGATAAGAAACTGTACAGGGAAATAGAGTGGGCCAGTAAATCAGAGAGTCTTATAATGGGAGATTTTAACTTCTCAGATATTCACTGGAATTTGTGGGCTGGTTACTCACACACTAGCAGGGCTTTTGTGGATTTATTGGATGATTGTTTTCTACATCAGCATGTTCGGGAGGCAACAAGAGGGAGTTATACTCTTGATTTGATTATCAGCAGTGATTCTTCATGCATTAAGAATCTGCAGATACAGGAACCACTAGGTGGCAGTGATCACAGTGTGCTGAAGTGGGATTTACTCAAGGAGGTAACTACCATCAGGGGTAAAGGGCAGGGTTATTGCTTTCGTAAAGGTGACTACGGTGGTCTGAGACAGTATTTAAATTCTATACAGTGGGGCCAACTGATGATGTTACCAACAGCAAACTCAAAATGGGAAGCATTCAAAGAATTTATCTTCGAAGCAACTAGGCTTTACATACCAACTAAGAAATATTGTTCAAGGTTCAGGCCTAAATGGATGTCAGATGAACTAATGAGACATATGGCAGAGAAGAAAAATGCATGGGATACATATAAATTAACATGTGACACAGAAGCCTATGATAGATATAAGTTGATCTGTAACTAAGTTACAAAGGAGGTTAGGCAGGCAAAGGCAGATTACAAGAAATCTTTGGCAAGGGATGCAAAGAAAAACAGCAAGGAGTTCTTTACTTATATAAACTCTAGAAAGAAGGGGATGAATCAGATTGGTCCACTTGATATCGATGGTTCAACTGTTCATGATCCTGCTCGGGTAGCTAACAAACTAAATCAATGTTTTGCATCGACATTCACACATGAGGAGTTATTCAGGAAGGAGAATGCCATAGATGAAGTAAACACTGGCAGTGTGCTAGATGATCTTGTAATAATTGAGAGTAAAGTGGAGGAGAAATTGTTGAAGATAAATACAAGAAAGGCACCTGGGGTGGATGGGATCTATCCAGTTATATTAAAGGAGGCAGCAAAGGAAGTAAGCAATCCATTAGCCATAATTATGAGAGCTTCCTTGGGCTCAGGGGAGATACCCACAGACTGGAGATGTGCAAATGTAACCCCAATTCACGAATGAGGATCAAAGGCTGACACAAGTAATTATAGACCTGTGAGTTTAACTTCTGTTACAGGAAAATTAATTGAAGCACTGGTTAAAGAAGCACTGCAGGATCATCTTGACAAGAATTTAGTAATAGCTCAGACACAGCATGGTTTTGTTAAGGGAAGGTCTTGCCTGACCAATTTGATTGGATACTATGATGTAGTCACAAAAGAATTGGATGCAGGGAACAACTTTGATATTATATATTTGGATCTTAGAAAGGCTTTTGATACTGTTGCACATGGAAGACTGCTGCACAAATTGGAGCAGTGTGGCATTGGAGGCAAATTGCTGCTATGGATAAAGGGATGATTGAGTGGCAGAGGACAGAGAGTGATAATTAATGGACACTGCTCATCGTGGACTAATGTTATTGGTGGAGTCCCTCAGGGTTCAGTGTTGGGTCCATTGTTGTTTTCAGTATTTATAAATAATATTGATGATGGTATATCAATATTAAGGATGCTATGCTGCTGCTGCAACAGGATCTGGAAAGGTTGAGCAGATGGGCTGAGAGGTGGCAAATGAAGTTTAACATTGACAAATGTAAAGTACTACATATGGGAAACAGCAACCCCAGAGCAACGTATCAACTCTGTGGTACTACACTGACAGTTGTAGAGAATGAATAGGACCTGGGGGTAATTGTGCAGGCAGATATGAAGTTCTCTGAGCAGTGCAGACGGGGTGCAAGAGTAGCTCATTGTGTCTTATCAATGATATACAGGAATTTTTCTAGCCAGGATAGGGAGGTGATTATTCCCTTGTATAAGGCAATGGTCAGGCTGCACCTTGAGTACTGTATACAAGTCTGGAGGCCTCATTTCAAGAAGGATGTAGAGCTGCTGGAACGAGTACAGAGAAGGGCAACAAGGTTAGTGAACAGAACGAAGGGTTGCTCTTACGAAGAAAGGCTTAAGTTTTGCAAATTACAGTATTCTGGAGACTAGGCACCGGCGAGGCGATCTGATAGAGGTTTACAAAGCCTTGAATGGTTTGAGCATGCTCAATGCTGATGGGATTCTGCCTCTTGCTCAGAATAATCACCTGAGAGGGCATAAATTCAAATTGGGGAAAGACGGATGTAGGGTAGATGTGCGGAAATTTGCCTTTAGCCAGTGGGTAGTTGGTTGGTGGAACAGACTTCCATCCCTTGTTGTGGAAGTTGATAGCCGAAATAAATTTAATGCTCAGCTGGACAGGTATTTCGAACGAACGGAGGGGTGAAGTGGAAGGGGTGTTTTTTTTTTTTTTTTTTTTTTTGGCTGATGCTGCATAAGATTGCTTTCTTGCATCATATGCCTCTACTAATGCTAATGCTAGTGCATCTGCCCAAGCTTCGAAGACATGGGCATGCAAAAGCATCATTGATCTCCTCAGAGTCCTAAACTTAACCTCATGGCACACCTTTGGGATGAACTGGAACATTGATTTCAGGTCAGGCCAAAACACTCACAGTCAACAGCAAAATTCACTGATGTGTTGAAGTAGGAATATACAAAAATACTGCCTTCTTATTATCAGAAATTGGTTCAGGGTTTAGTGGCATGGACAGAATGTGTAATAAAACCAAAGGTGGGCTGACAGATTATTAAATATTGTATCGATAAAAGGTTCTTTGAAACATGAGTGTTTGCAAGAACTTTTGCATCTTTCTTGGAATTGCTTTTACGTTACTGTATTTGTCAGCTTATAAGATGCACTTTTTTCCTTATAAATATCTTAAAACTGCATCTTAGAAGCCGAAAGTGGTAATACTGCACATGCACAAAACCAAGAAGTCGGCAAGTGACAAAATGTAGTTAACAGATAGTTTAAATCACAATTACGGCCAATACACTTTTCAATAAAAGGCACATCTTGATGCTCCTGCCATTGATCCTCAACATCATGATGATGTTTAGGATAATTGCGATCAAGTCAGTAATGAATCTGAAGTTGAATAATACTAAAATAATAAAAGTAATAATCTTATACCTTTCTTTATTGGTTTTGGGTTTTATTTTTATTGAATTTTAAATTTCATCGTATTAACAATAAATTTTTTTTGTAAGTTTTTTTTTTTTTTTAAATTTACAGTTCAAAAATTAGGGTGTGTCTTCCATGCTGCAGCATCTTATAAGCTGACAAATATGGTAATTCAAAAATCAACTCTGCCAGAAACTATTTTATCTGGTTCCAGATTTTATTGCTTTATTTTAACTCTTTTTTTCTAATATTTTATAAAAAGGATGTAAGGAATATGTCATTTCTTAATCTCTCTTTCTTTCTCTGTGTAGTTAGTCAGTTTCGCTATGCTGACCATGAAGCATTTGTTTTGGCCCCATTATCATCTCTTCCCTGGGAAGCAGTTTTAGCTTCGGCAGGACTTGGATTTGCTCTTTCTTTGTTGTTTTTCATAGATCAGAACATTTCTGCAGCTATGGTAAATAATCCTACTAATAAGTAAGTACTTGTATTTGATAAATTGTATGACATGATTGAAATGACCACACACACAAACATGTGATATATAGTGCTGAAGCTACCATACAGCCAGATCTACCACTAAGGAAGACCTGAGTTAATACCGATTCATTTAACAACTTTCTTCATATACAATATATATTTACAAAAATATATACTGCTCATTTTTTAAAACCCAGGAATTTGTTTATTGTCTTCATCAGACAGAAACAGTTCATGGAAATTTTATGGAATTATGTTTCTTGGGTTCAGGTTTTGAGTTTTCGAAAAGCAAACGTTGGGAACTGTCAATTTTTTGTAGCGAATGAATTTCCATATTGAGGCACTATTTACAATTCAGAAACCAAATTGTAGTATAATACTAAAGAGACAAAGTTTGGTTAAATAATCAAACCTTTCTTGTACACACGGAGCATCAATAAGAGCAACATGACCTCCTCTCTTAGACCTGTAGGTTTTACTTTTGTTACCTTTTACCATAAAAGTAGTCTGTATACACTTACCACTTTCTTTATAGTTTACTGTTCAATGTAATGAAATGTCCCAATGTAAATTTAAGAGTGTAAAGAAATGAATTAAAAAGTAGAGTGCTGCTTAATGGGACCAGTGCCAAATGTTTTCTTTTTCAAAGTCCCCCTCCTCCCAGTAGGTAAACTGTACTATAGTAGATCACTACAAGAGATGTCAAATATGGCTGTAAAAGGGGGGGGGAGGATATATGATTAAGCAAAAAAAAATAAAGAATGACATAAACATTAATATAGGGTAGCATCTCATTATCCTCTAAACCTGCCAAAGGGCTGGTTTTGAAAGGCTATGGTCTTATGCTATGAAAACCAGTAACAAACATAGTACTTTCTTTCCTAGTGAAGAAGCTTGGGCAGAAATTTTCTAAAGCTCACTCCCACACATTGCCCTATAATGAAAAATTAAGGAGAAGTGGGACTGGCAGCATTAAATTAAACCAAATGAATAAAACATACAAAAAAAAAAAAAAAAAAAAAACATGCAGTGTTGACGTCAGTAAAGCACCAATTATCATCAACGCAAGGTGTCTTGTCCATTACTCAGTTTGTTTAGTTTATTCTCTGCTCTGTGGTGCAAAGATATTGTTGAAAATGTCAAAAAAAACCCTGTTACTCTGGGTAAAAGGGATAAGAAGAAGAGGAATCATTTAAGTTTATCTATAGAACTGAAAATGAATTTGTTGAAGAAACTGGGCTGCAGTGTAAGTGTGAGATGTCTTACAGAAGAGTTTGGTGTTGGAATGACCACCATCTACGACCTGAAGAAAGAGAAGGATAAACTGTTCAAGTTCTATGCTAAAAGAAGTTAATGAAAAATAGAAAAACACTGCATAAAGCTAAAAATGAAGATCTCGATTGTGTTTTGAAAGAGTAGATCCCTCAGCATCGCAGTGAACAGATGCCACTTACCAGTCAGCTGATCATGGAACAAGCAAAGATCTATCATAAAGGCTTTAAATTTTTAAAGATCTGTGGTGATAAAGCATCTGCTGATCACGAGGCAGCAGAGAAATTTTTTGACTAGTTTTCCAAGGTCATCCGATGAAAATCTGATGGCTGAAAAAGTCTATAATGCTGATGAAGCATCATTGTTTTGGAATTATTGCTCCAGGAAGACACTAACTACAGCTGATGAGACAGCCCCAACAGGAATTAAGGATGTCAAGGACAGATTAACTGTGATGGGATGTACTAATGCAGCAGGCATGCATAAGTGTAAACTTGCTGTGATACGCCAAAGCTTGCGTTCTCGTTGATTTAAAGGAGTGAATTTCTTACCAGTCCATTATTATGCTAACAAAAAGGCATTGATCACCAGGAATTTCTTTTCTGATTGGTTTCACAAACATTTTGTACCAGCAGCTCGTGCTCACTGCAGGAAAGCTGGATTGGATGATGATTGCAAGATTTTGTTATTTCTTGACAACTGTTCTGCTCATCGTCCACCTGAAATGCTCATCAAAAATAATGTTTATGCCATGTACTTTCCTCCAAATGTGACTTTATTAATTCAGCCATGTGATCAGGGTATCCTTAGATCAATGAAATGTAAATATAAAAACACTTTCTTGAACAGCATGTTGGCAGCAGTGAACAGAGTATAATAATAATAATGTGCAACAGTATCAAAATCTTTCCTAAAATCGAAGTATATGATATCAAAGTAATTTTTTGCATTCAGTTCCTTTTTGGCCACATCATAGTATCTAATAAAACTGGTCAGACAAGGCTTTCCCTTAACACACCCATGCTGTGTCTGAACTATAACTGCAGACTTGTCTAGATGATGCTGAATGCTTCTTTAGTAACTCCATTATTTTCCCCAGAACAGAAGTTAAACTAACAGGTCTGTAATTACCTGTGTAAAACTTTGTTCCCCTTTGTGAGTTGCAGACACATTCATAAAGTGTGAATTCAGAAAAATTCAGTTTATCAGATAAACACATTACAGTTGGTCGTTGACTTATGACCAACTTCTGTTCTGATTGACAGGTCGTAAGTCGATCTGGTCGTATGTCAGCTATATATTTATTAACAGTATTTTTTACCCTTTCTAATCTTTTTATCATCTTTATAATTTATTTTTATAATCTTTTAAATTTTTATCATCTTTTATTTTTCATTTTAAATACAGTAATGTTTTTATCTTTTACTTAGCGATACTGTACATAACTTCGTTTCTACGCCTAGGCTATCTCTCTCTCTCTATTCAAACATTCTCTACATTTTAATTGGTTTATTATTCATACTGTTTATAAAAAACAAAACTACAATCTATAATTATATTGTACATAATGTGAAAAATAATACTGTACATAATGTACTGCAAACACAAAAATACAATCTAGAATTAATGTAAAAATCAATACAAATGAAATTTACAAAATCAATTTTTAATCTTTGCTTGTGCTGGGTTGTGCATCATCAGGGTCATGTTCTTGGGTTGAGGTAGGAGATGTTTATTTATAGAGATATTATGCAAAGAAAATCTTTTTTTAAAATGCTTAAACCACCCAGTACTAGCCTGAAAATCTTCTGCGTAATCATCTCCGGCACATGATTTTAAACTCTGAAACAAACTTCTAGCCTTTGCTTGCACTGTGTGAAGGCTCATGGGTGTATTTTTTTGTATTAAATCTTCCATCCACATAAACAACAATTTCTCTATTTCATGGATGGGTTCCTGTCGTTGTTTGGTTAAAATTGTAGACTTAATAGGTGCAGAACCTTTCACAGCTTCCTGAATTCTTTCTTTGTCCTTAAGTATCGTCGATACCATGCGTGGGATGTGATAACTTCAAGTTACGTGCTATCGTATTCACTTTCTTTCACTTTCATTTTACACTCTAAATCAATAGTTTTCCTTGACTTCTTATCTGACGTATATGTAGATGAAGGCATTTTCCTTTTACTAAACATTTTATGGGTATTTCAGTAGAATTTTAATTAATACACCACACGCAACAGATGCTTGAAAGCAACTGGGTTTATGTGAGAGAGAGCGACTAAGTGTATGTGCCTCCTCACCTGGGTTATGGGTGTCCTCAGTAGTGACTTCCTGATTTATTAATTTATTAATTTATTTATTATTTATTATTATTTTTTTTTTTGTGGTTGTAAGTGCGGCTGGTCGCAAGTCGCATAGGTCGTAAGTCGACAACCAAGTGTACTTGTGTTTATCTGATAAAGTTGGTTGTTTTTTTTCTTGGTTTTCAAAATTGCTTAAAAAATGAAAGCTGTAGTCTGCAGCCATTGAACAGCATTGTTTTATATATTCATTAATGATATTGCTGATGGTCCATCAGGCTTAATGACTAAGTTTGCAGATGGTATAAAGGTTGGTAGGCAGTGGTGAGCTTTAAATATTTTAGCAATGGGCTCGCAGTTTTTCCAACTTTCTACCGAGTAAATCTGATCGGTCATGGAAGTGATGTCATCCATGGCTTCCGCCAGAGGCACTTCCCACGCTCTCACTACTAGTAGTGTGATTAGAGCATGTGATGCATTTTTCGTGACTAGTATGATATCTTGATTCAGGGGAGGGGGACAGACGAGGCTTATTCCCCCCCTTAACCAAGCATATAAGTGTATATGTATAATGTTCCTAGGTTTACCTAAAAAAAAACACTCAAAAACCTGGTCATCATGCCCCCCCTTTACAATTATACCTAGATATGATAGTGTATAGAGTTATAACTTTTTAGAATTTTTGAATAGTATGACTTCACAATCATGCTTTTTATTATTATTATTATTATTATTATTAGCTCTATGGTGTAAGGAAGCCTGAGGCTTATACTGCAGCAGCCAAAAAAAAAAAAAAAGAAAAAAACCTCAAATACCCCAAGAGAGAGAGAGAGAGAGAGAGAGAGAGAGAGAGTCAGAAGTAGAAGGGAATCACCAAGAAAGAGAATGATGATGTACCATGACAGAGTTGAACTAACATTCAGGAGTCAACCTACATAAAATACAATAGATGTCCACAACTATACTCTTAAAAAACCCAAAATCAATGTTTAAAGAAATTTCAATACAGAAAAAATAAGAAACATAACCATTTTTACTGGAACTGTTTAGTCCTAACTATATAAATCTGTCCCCCATACCAATGAAACTACAGTAAATATTAAATATCTTGCATTAAATATTCCACGCGGTTCTTTTACTGAATATTTCTTGTTTATCAGACTACGGCCAATTCTACATGCGTCCCCCATTCCCATTTTGTTATTCAATGCAAGACCTTGATGTTGTCAAGGTCTTGCATTGAATCAATGCATTAATTCAATGCATGGTCCTTGAGGTTGTCACAGACATTCTCTCAGATATGCCAGTCAAGCTGTACTTGCTACCTGGGAGTCCAAAACGCTGATGGAACTGATATTCGGATGACACTCAAATCAAGTGGACCCTATTTCAACGAAGTCCGGACGGTCTGTGACAGCCAAAAACTCTGCTCGCACCTTCATGATGGTGGGACTGTTAGTAATCCTGGGTATAACCTCCATGCACAAGTACATGGTGGGTGACCACCCAGGTGTGAACCAACGTAAGCAGGGGTCGAGGTGTGGTGCCCACACCACATGGAGGAATGCCGCCCCTCTATGTTACCGGGCAGTACTAGGTGGTAGATGACTCCCATCAACCGGTGAAATACCATCACTTTGCTTATTGGAGGCTTGAAGCGGTGGAACCCATGTTTAGTCTCTAGAGCTAAGTTCCGGTCAACCATTCCCTATCTCTTCCATCATGCAGTATGATTGATGACTTTTGAGGTTATGATGAACGTCGCGGCGAGATCCAATATTCCTTATGTTTCGAGGGTATAGCTCTAAAACGGTGTTTGCAGGCCGGCTGTTAGTTAGTACACCGGACCGAACCTATTGGTAACTCTTTAGAAGGCTTCTGGATCAGCTAGTGTATAATCTTGCTACCTCTACTCTGCCAGATAGTGACTGGAGGGAGTCCGAGCAGTGTATATGCGGGGAGCATTGTCAAGGCCACGTTATGTCAAGGATCTGGGTATATTATTACCACGTGTACGCCATATCCAAAAATTTCATTACTTCATACAGCATGTCCCACCCACTTTTCTTACTATTGAATACACCATGAATTGTCAAACTAATAGAGCAAGCTTATCTGCAAAAAGATCTAAACCTCCCAAGCACTTCCTAATTCATTTCACAAATATACGTGATCTCAGTTCTAATCTCAACGATGTCCATTTCCACTTGCAGTCTGCCAAACCCCATGTACTTTTTCTGACAGAATCTCAGTTATCGGTTGATTCAAGTACTGCTCATCTCAGATGCCCAAATTATTCGCTGTATGATTCCTTTCGCCTCAAAGGTGGTACTTGTGCATATGTCCGTTCTGATATTCCCTGTCAGACAATATTCTGATATTCCCTGACTTGGCAATTTGGAATCTCCTCTCTTTGATCTCCTCTGGTTTAAAATCTCTCTACCTCATTGTGTCAAATTCATCTGTTGTCACTATCATTCTCCCAACTCCACTAATCACTTGGAGCTCTTTGACTCTTTGCAACTTGACTTTCTCCAGTCCAACTTTCCTAACAGTGAGGTAATTATCCTTGGTGATTTTAATGTTCACAACTCCAGCTAGCTTCCGTTTTCTAGTCACACCGACCCAGCAGGTCGAGATGCTGAGGCTTTTGCAATTACTAATGATCTAGCACAGATTGTTCATTTACCTACAAGAATACCGGACAATCCTAATCATACAGCCAATACGCTTGATCTTTTTCTCACAAACAACCCTTCTAAGTACATGGTCAAAGTGAAAGGTCCTTTGGGCACGTCAGATCACAACTTGGTGATTGTCTCTTCTCCAATGGAACCTTTATCTCATGGCTATTCCCAACCTCGTGTTGTTTGGCATTACAAAAATGCAAAATGGGATGACCTGCGAGACTTCTTTTCTTCTTTTCCTTGATCGAATTACTGTTTCAGAACTCCTGATGTCAACGTTTGCTCAGATCGTGTCAGTGAAATTATTCTTGCAGGAATGGAATCCTTTATCCCACACTCCACTTTAAAATCTCATCCTTTATCTAAACCTTGGTTTTCCAATAAATGTGCTAAGGCTGTTCAAGAGAAGAATGTTGCATATCGTAATTGGCTTGTTTCTAATTCTTCAGTTTCATTTTCTGCCTACACCAAAGCTCGCAACAATTGTAAAGCAGTTATTAATCAGTCCAAACTAGAGTTTGAACAGGCTAAGAGTAGAAAACTTGCTTCTTGCCCTAATGGTAGCCGAGCATTCTGGTCTCTTGCCAAAGCTATTGGCTGCAACTTTTGCCCATGTCTGCTCCCACTTCTGTCCAAATCAGATGGTTCTGTTGTCACTTCAGCCAAGGATAAAGCTGACCTGCTAGCACCCCATTTTTATTCCATCTCATGTATTAATGATCTTGATAAAACACCTCCCACCATTCCCAACACGCTCCATTCAATGCCTCCTGTGGTCTTCCATCAAAAGGATATCAGAAGGATTTTGATGAATCTTGATGCTAAGAAAGCTCCATGTCCTGATGGTATTTCTCCACTTGTTCTCAAAACCTGTGCTCCTGAACTTACTCCTATTCTTTGCCGCCTTTTTTCACTTTCTTATTTCAAAGGTGTTTTTCCTTCTGCTTGGAAATTTGCTCATATCCAGCCAGTTCCTAAAAAGGGTGACAAATCCCTCCCATCCAATTATCGTTCCATTGCAATTACTTCTACTCTTTCTAAAGTAATGGAGAAATCAATTAACCGCCAACTCTTAACTACCTTGAAACCTTCCGTCTGATCAATGATTGCCAGTGTGGATTCCGTCAGTGTCGATCCACTGGTGATATTCTGGCTTATGTTACCCATTTATGGACTAATTCAATGGAAAGGTTCAGTGAAACAAAAGTAGTTGCTCTTGACATCACAAAGGCTTTTGATCGTGTTTGGCATAAAGGTCTTCTAAACAAGCTTCCATCTTATGGTTTGCCAACTGTTTTTAGTAATTGGTTATCCAGTTTTCTCTCTGATTGCTCACTGAGGGTGATGGTAGATGGCTCTCTGTCTTCTAACTTCTCCACCAATGCCGGTGTTCCCCAAGGTTCAGTTCTTTCCCCCACTCTTTTCCTCTTGTATATTAATGACCTTCTTCCATTGACTGGAAATCCTATCCATAGTTTTGCCGATGATAGCACATTGCATTCCACTTTCCATTTTAAGAAACATTGTCCTACTCAATCAGCTTCAATTTTTCGAAAATTTGCTACCAATTCCTTAAATGCCGATCTTCAGGTAATTCTCCAGTGGGGCAAAGACAACTTAGTTGATTTCAACCCTTCTAAAACTCAGTCTTGTCTTATATCTCGCAAAAAGGATTCTTCTGCTCCTATGCTTATCTTTAGTGACACTCCAATTTCTAGACAAAATGATATATCTCTTTTGGGGATTACCCTGACTTCTAATCTCTCTTGGCTCAAGCACATTACAAATATTGCTTCCTCTGCATCTAAAAAACTTGGTTTTCTCTTTCGCTCTCGGTGTTACTTTTCTTCCAAACAACTGCTCACTCTGTATAAATCGCAAATCCGCCCTGCCATGGAATATTGTTCTCACATCTGGGGTGGTGCCCCCGAAACCTCTCTCAGGCTTCTTGATTCCATTCAGAAGAGGGCAGTTAGGTTAATTAATGATTCATCTCTAACAGAGTCTCTCCACTCGCTTTCTCATAGACGTACTGTTTCTGATGCATGCCTCTTCTACAGATACTTCCATGGGCACTGTTCTTCTGAAGTGGCTTCTATAATTCCCGCTCTCTCTTTCAAAACAGTCCGAACACGTGCTGCCACCAGCCGACATCCAATTACTGTCCAACTTCAAACCCACAGAACCAACTTTTCATCTTCCTCATTTATTCATTCAACTGCCGTTTTCTGGAACAACCTTCCTTCATACGGTATTTCCTGAAAATTACAATCTACAGAAGTTCAAGTCCAATGTCAACAAATATCTTCTTTCGTCTTCTCAATCTCCAACCCAAGCATGGTACTAAGTACTATAGGTTCTAATACCTCTCGTGTTTGGGGTTCACATAAAAAAAAAAAAAAAGACCATGAATTCAAACACAATACGTGCCAGGACAGGATCACTTGACTACGGTCGTGTCCAGGCACTTTGTGGTCTAGAATCCCTTTTATACGGAATTCCGACTACTACATTCAATTTCCAAATTTGTTTAAATGCATATCTCTTGAGATACTGTTTACAGAAATGGTTATAGACCAGTTCACATTATTCCTCAATCTCCTTTCCCCATTTAAAGAAAATTAACCTAAGGTCTGCTGTTGATTTGCAGATTTGAGAATTCTTTCTTTCCAAAGAACAGAAAAGAGATTAACCTTACAAAATACTCTGCTCTCGAGAGCAGAGGAGGTTTATAGATTGATTATGTTTCAGAAAGACCGAACATTAGTGCCTGCCGGAAGCACAAAAAAGAAAAACTACCAAATGTAGATATTTATTTATGGACCGATCATAGAATTTGATTCAGTTTGCATATTTCTGCACAATACAGTAGAATCCCACACAGAATCATCCAATACAAAAGAAATGTAAACTGTATATAGCAATTCAAAGCTGCATAAGCATGCATTGTACGTTGTACTCTACAGGCTTATACAGTTCTAAAATAATCACTACTGTTCTCCTATTTGAAAGATGTTGGATTTTTTTAGTTGTTTGCTTAGACATACTTCCTGAAATTACTACTGCAATATGATTGCAACAATACAAGTATTTATCATATCACTGGAACAATACAAATATTTGTCAACTATTTCTTTTTTTTGTCTCGCATTTTCATTACATTCCATTGTTAGATGCCCTTAACAGCTGCGTATGTCACTTCAACTACAAGATCAGTACTTCATTCGATGCTGTTTCACAGAGACATTTAGATACATTGCAATTGCAAGTATGCATCTCTTACTTTAGTTATCATAAATCCATTGTGTCATGTCTTCCAGAATTATGAAAATTTTATTTTCTTTTTTTAATGAAAACCCCAAACACGAGAGGTATTAGAACCTATAGTACTTAATACCATGCTTGGGTTGGAGGTTGAGAGAAGACGAAAGAAGATATTTGTTGACATTAGACTTGAATTTCTGTAGACTGTAATTTTCAGGAAATATGTATGAAGGAAAGTTGTTCCAGAAAACGGCAGTTGAATGAATAAACGAGGAAGATGAAAAGTTGGTTCTGTGAGTTTGAAGTTGGACAGTAAATAGATGTTGGCTGGTGGTGGCACGTGTTTGGACTGTTTTCAAAGAGAGAGCAGGAATTATAGAAGCCAATTCAGAACAGTGCCCATGGAAGTATCTGTAGAAAAGGCATGCAGCAGAAACAGTGTCTATGAGACAGCGAGTGGAGAGACTCTGTTAGAGATGAGTCATTAATTAACCTAACTGCCCTCTTCTGAATGGAATCTAGATGCCTGAGAGAGGTTTTGGGAGCACTGCCGAAGGTGAGCAGGAGTAGCAGTGCGTAGCACACGCTTCTTGATTAGACCGGGGTTCGAGTCCGTGACCACCAAATACGGAGGATGTGGAAAGGTCAGGGAGTGACCACCGCATATCCCCGGAGCAATATGGCCCTGGTTGCTAATGCTCCTAAAAACCAAATAACAACAACAGCCACCAATGCAATTTGTTGATTCCTGCTTCAAAGAAAGTTTTTTTCTTGAGCTTCCAGAAATGCATCCACTGCAGCAATAACATCATTGTCAGCTGGAAAATGGATGCCTGCCTGCCTAGTATTTTTTTAAAATTACAGGTGAAAGGAAACAGGTGAAAGTCCGAGATCAGGTGAATATAGGGAATGGTCCAAGATTTCAAAGCCACATAGCAATGGCAGACTTGTGAGCAGGCATGTTGTCTTGGTGGAACAAGATTCCTTTTCTAAGTTTTCCTCAGCATTTGTCTTTGATGTTTTCATGAAAATGCCTCACGAGGTCTGCATAATATGCCCCTGTGACTGTCTAGCCTTTCTGAAGGTAATACACTGGCAACATTCCATCAATTTCCCCAAAAACTGATGCCACCACCACCTGCCAGACAAGGGTGTGCCAAGGCTAGTTCCTGCCCAGGTGACAGTCCTAATTAGCTGCCCCCCCCATATATATTTGTGGCTGTTCGTGTAAAATTTCATCCTAGGAATTATAAGAAATAGATAAATATATTTAAAAATGTTAATTTTATTTACATCAAATTAACAGTTTTTATAGAAGATAAATCTCTCATACAAATATCACATTAAAGCTATATAATATAATTTAATTGTATAAAAGAAAAATTAACATTCTGAAATAACTAAATTTTATATTAAATAAAAAATATCTATTTTTAATAAAAATTATAATTTATTCTTAATAATAAATTATTAATATGTTATTTTCTAGTAAATTAATAATGATAATAATTTACTAGGAAAGTAAAATTAACTTTCATAGCTTTTTTTATTGCATACTTATTACAACATCTGAAATGTCACAGTTTTATTTTCAGTACTAATAATACCGTACTTAAATTTGAAATTATTTCTTGTTTCATATTTGATCGTAAATAAATTTTTATGATCTTTTAAGTTTGGAAAAAGATCTTTTCCCCAGATGCCACTGTTACGGGCACTGTGAGAAAAAACATCAATAACAAAGGCTATCTGAATATTAAGCTGTTGCTTTCCAAATACTTTACAAATTTAAACTTACAATATGGATACAATACTTACAATACAATACTTTTAACGACTAGTGAAATTAAATTTAAGCTATCCAACAAAAGTGATGAAGTTCTCACCAAAGTATCGATAACAAAGGCTATCTGAATATCAAGCTGTAGCTTTCCAAATACTTAATTAAATACAAAAATAAACTACATGACTATAGTAATTCAAACAATATATTAACTATAGTTTAGTAGATTAAAAATTGTAAGGTCATCTGTAAGAACATTTGAAACCTGTAAGGTCATCATATTCGCTTATGATCTGACTAATTTTTTCAGGTAGATCTTGAGCCAGATAAGAAACAATGCCAACCAGGTGCTATCAGATCCTTGTCTTTGGTCTCAAGTTAATAAATTTAAAATTAGTCTGTCTAAGACGAAGATGATGCTTTTCAAATTCAAAATTCAACAACCACCACAAATCAAAATTTATAGACGTTTACCCATTGTGACTAAAACTAAATATTTAGGTGTCATTATTAATCACAAACTCAGCTTCTTCCAGGTTTTTATCATTCAAATTTCTAGCTCTGAATGGAGTCTATCAAGGAAAACTCTGCATCTATATTATCAGGCTGTCTTCTTCCCTATGATAATTTATTCTGCTGGGGTATGATTCCATATGGTAGGTTATACAAACTTCCAATCAAAACTGAATTTCATTCAGTGGTTTATCTATTACTTATGTGTGCAGAACAGTTGCTCTCCAAGTTATCGCTGGCCGTGTCCCATTCAATCTTCTCCTAATCTATTGGAGTTTGTTTCTAAAAAAGACGATTCCTATAAGTATACTTGTCATTAAGATCAAACTGCAGTCTGATACCAAGAATAAGCAAAGAAGCTGCTTCAACGAACTAATAAATATCTGGTAGACCAGGTGAGTCTGCCAGATATTTATTAGTTCATTGAAGCAGCTATTTATTTGCAGCAGTTGAAGCAGGTATTTATTAGTTACACTTCAGTGTTGTGGAACAGGTTTCCCATTATCTGCGAGAGTCATTCATATGGATGATCAACAACTTAGAGCAGCAATTGTTATATTTAATGGCAAATTGGTAGTGATTACTATAGACTTGCTGTGCACAGGATACTCAGTATGTGCGAATGTCGAGTCAGAAGTGGGAAAAACAAGTGGGAGATATCTAGAATACCCGAGAAAAGTGCTTGATCACTTAAGTAATTTTCCAACAGTAATTTGTATGGATTCTAAAGCTAAATCACCAATATGGTTTAATGAGACCAGGGATGAATGTCATAATATTCTTGAGGATTACATCAAAGAGATTAGATGTACATAACCTTGAGGCTGTCACAGACATTCTCTCACTCCCAGGTAGCAAGCCCAGCTTGTCACCTTTGAGTCTAAAATGCTGATGGAACTGATATTCGAGTGACACTCAAGTGGAACTTCAGTGAAGTCTGGTCATTCTGCGACAACCAAATCAACCAAATGCTTGCACCTTCACAATGGTTGGACTGTTAATAACCCATGTGTACAAGTCCTGAAATATGACACCTAGTATGCTGGAGGTGACCAGCACACTAGGTGCCATATTTCCCAGGTGCGAACCAACGTAAGCAGAGGCAGAGGAGTGGTGTTCATTCCATATGGATGAATGGCACTTCTCTGTGTTACCAGGCAATATTAGGTGGCAGATTGCTCTAATCAACCAGTGCAGTACCACCACATTGGTTATTAGACGTTTGAAGTGGTGGAACCCATGTTTAGTCTCCAGAAAAAAGTTCCAGCTATCCCCATCTCTTCCATCATACAGTATGATGGACATCCTTGTGAGATCCAATCTTCCTTACATTTTGAGGGTACAGCTCTAAAATGGTGTTCATACTAGCCAACCATGAGATAGTCCACAGACCAAACTTGTTAGTAACTCTCTAGGAGGCTTCCCGATCAGCTAGTAGTAGTAGTGGCATGTGATGCAACAAAGCAAGTGTATGAGCTTATGCAGCATCAGCCAACAAAAAAAAAAAAAAAAAAAAAAATCACACCATTCCCTCCAAATGCCTGTCCAGTTCCTCCTTAAATTTATTTAACCTGTCAACTTCCACAACGACAGATGGAAGTTTGTTCCAGCAATTAACCACTCGCTGGCTAAAGGCAAATTTCCGCACATCTATTCTACATCTGTCTTTTCTTAATTTGAATTTATGCCCCCTTAGGTTCATAATCTGAACAAGTGGAAGGATCCCATCAGAATTCAGCGTGCTCAACCCATTCAAGGCCTTATACACCTCAATCAGATCACCGCACAGGTGCCTAGTCTCCAGCCACTGCAATTTGCAGAACTTAAGCCTCTCTTGGTAAGAGGATCCCTTCATTCCCCTCACCAATCTTGTTGCCCTTCTCTGTACATGCTCAAGTAAATCTACATCCTTCCTAAAATGAGGCCTCCAGACCTGTATGCAGTACTCAAGGCGTGGCCTGACCATTGCCTTATACAGAGGGACAATCACCTCCTTCTCTCTGCTAGCAAAATTCCTATATATCATTGACAAAACCCCATGACCTGCCCTGGCAGCCTGTCTGCATTTCTCAGAAAACTTCATATCTGACTGCACAATTACTCCCAGGTCTTTTTCATTTTCTACCACCTTAAGTGTAGTACCACACAGTTGGTACGTTTCTCTGGGGTTACTTCTACCCATATGCAGTACTTTGCATTTTTCAAGGTTAAACTTCAGTTGCCACTTCTTAGCCCATCTGCCCAAATTATCTAGATCCTGTTGCAGTAGCACACTACCGTTACTGTCATTAACAACCTGCCAACCTTTGTATCATCTGCAAACTTTGACATTAAGCCTGATATACCTTCATCAATATCATTGATAAATATAACAAAACAACAGTGGACCTAACACCAAACCCTGTGGGGCTCCACTAATAACATTAGTCCACAAAGAGCAGCACCCATTGATTACCACCCTCTGTCTTCTCCCACTTAACCATCCTTTTATCCATTGTAGCAACTTACCCTTAATACCATTCTGCTCCAATTTGTATAATAGTCTTCCATGACGCAACAGTGTCAAAAGCTTTCCTGAAATCCAAATATATGATATCAGTATATAATCTTGCTGCCTCTACTCTGCCAGATGGTGACTAGAGGGAGTCTGAATGGTGTAAATGCAGGGCATTGTCAAGGCCACATTATGTCAAGGAACTGGGTATATTCTTGCCATATCCAAAAATTTCATTACTTCATACAACATGTCCTCCCCACCTTTTCTTACTACTGAATATATTATGAATAGTTAAACTAATAAAACAAACTTATCTGCAAAAAGAGCTAAACCTCCCAAACACTTCCTTGTTCATTTCACAAACATATGTGGTCTCAGTTCCAATCTCAATGATGTCCATTTCCACTTAGTCTGCCAAGTCCCATTTACTGTTTCTGCAGATTCCCAATTATTGGTTGATTCAACCACTGCTCATCCAGTTGTCCTAATTACACCACTCGGCATGGTTTTGATGTTTGTAAACTAATAGCTGTTTTTAATTCAGTGTTTAAGCTGATTTCAGAAATGTTATTTGTTTTTTTTTTCTATCATGTACTGTTTTTTTTACAAATCACTTAAGTTGAATGTTGTCATGAGTTGTATTATTTATTGAATGTATTTAGGAGTAAATGCTGGGAATTTGTAAACTAAATATTCACATGTTGGCATCACTGCCCTGTCATTTGTTTCCTGACCTTGAGAGCTCCATGTAGGAATGTTTCAGCGTGAGCTCAGTTTATTTTTAAGCTCATGTTAAACTTGTGCCAAGAAGTGAGTAAAATGTCTTCACTCAAAGTGTTTGAACAATCCAAACTTATTTTGTTATATTTGTGGAAATTATATAGTCCTCAAGCAAAGAGAAGATATTACAGAATTTGTAAAAAATGTGTATTGTGCTTATTTTGGAGTGAAACTCAGTGACAAAGATAAACAATAGGCTCCACATAAAGTCTGCCAAACCTGTGTTGAAGCATTGAGATTGGAGGAAAAATGGTAAAAGAAAGCTATGATATTTGCAATTTCCATGATGTGGCAGGAGCCTATAAACCACTATTATGACTATTACTTTTGCTCAGTTAATGTAGAGGAATACATTCAAAGATCATTGTGTATCCTAATATTCAAACTGCTATTAGTCCGACATGGAGATAACGTCCCAATTCCATGCCCTCCACTTATATTGGAGAATTTAGCAGCAGAGAGAGTGCTGAAAGTGAAGCTTCTGAAGATGAAACTGAAGTCTACACATGCAGAGACACTGAGTCCAGCCTTCAACTGTTTTCACAGCATGAACTCAATGATCTGGTAAGAGATTTAAATTTACAAAGGAATATGCAGAACTCCTTAGTTCTAGGCTTAAGTCAAAAAATCTTCTAGCACATGGGACATTTTTCTCATGTCACAGAGAATGAAAACTATTCCCCTATATGCTGGCAATCTTCAAGAAGTGGGTTGCAACACGAGTGTCAAGGTACATTTTTTTACGCCTCCTCATCGACTGCTTCCACAAAAATCTATGAAGTGTTAGTGAAGAACAGGATTAAAGGTTTCACCAGGACATTAAAGACATGGAGAAAAGGTACTAGAGGAGGTGGAATGATGGCTGACTTTCGCTGGATGCTGAAGAGGGACTGTAAAGTAGTAGGATCTTCAAAAAAATTAGAGAAACGAAAATCTGACCTCTCATAAATCAGTTTTTAAAATGAGAGGTGAATGTTTAGTGGACTTTTTATCACACTGCCCTTTTTAATAGTATTTTCAACATGTATTTAAATATAAAAGTCTGGTAAAAGTAGTATCAAATTTTCTTTTGTGATTTGTGAAGAAAACTGAAAAATGATGGAAGTCATTTTTGAAATCAGCATTAGAAAATTATTCAGAAACATCCTTTTCTGAGAAAACATCATTAAATTTTTTGTCAAAATGCAGAATAGTGTTAATCACTCTAAGATTCCTTCTGCTTCAAAGGTAGTACTTGTTCATGTCTGCTCTGATATTACCTGTCAGGGACCTAATAATTTGGAATCTCCTCTTTTTGAGCTTCTCTGGCATAAAATCTCTTTACCCCATTCTGTTAAATTCATATGTTGCCACTATCGATCTTCCAGTTCCATTAATCACTTGGAACTCTGACTTCCTTTCTTTGAAATTTGACTTTCTCCAATCCAACTTTTCTAACAGTGAGGTAATGCTTGGCAATTTCAATGTTCACAATTCTTGCTGGCTTCGGTTGTCAAGAAACACAAACCCAGCTGGCTGAGATGCTAAAGCTTTTGCAATTACAAATGACCTTACACAAATTGTTCATTTATTTACCAGAACGCAAGACAATCCTATCCACACAGCCAACACTCTTGATCTTTTTCTCATGAACAACCCTTCCAAGTAATATGATCGAGGTGAGTGGTCCTCTAGGCACCTCATATCACAACTTGGTGATGGTCTCTTTCCCCAATGGAGTCTTTCTCTTGTGGCCATTCTTTGCCGCGCATTGTTTGGCATTACAAGAATACAAAATGGGATGATGTGCAAGATTTCTATTCTTCTCCTTTGCTGGATTACTTGGCTGGATGTCAATATTTGCTCAGATCGTGTCAGTTAAATTATTCTTATATGGGAATCCCTTATTCCACATTCTGCTTAAAATCTTGTCCTTTATCTGAACCTTGGTTTTTCAATAAATGTGCTTATGCTGTTCAAGATAGGAATATTAAATATTGGAATTGGCTTACATCCAAATCTATAGGTTAATTTTCTGCCTAAACCAAAAGCTTGCAACAATTGGAAAACCGTTATTAATCAGTGCAAATTAGATTTTGAACAACTTAAGAGTAGAAGACTTGCTTCTTGTGCAAACAGTAGTCCAACTTTGTGGTCTCTTGCCAAAGCTATTGGCTGCAACTTTTGCCATTTTGTATTCCCAACTGTGTCAAAACCGGACATTTCTGTTGCCACTTCAGCTAAATATAAAGCTGACCTTCTAGCATCTTTCTTTTCTTCTAACTCTTGTATTGACAAACTTGGTAAACCACCTCCTGTCATTCCCAGGACACTCCACACAATGTCTCCCATGGTCTTCTGTCAAAATATTAGAAGAATTTTGAACAATCTTATACCAAGAAAGTTCCCAGTCATGATGGTATTTCTCCATTTGTTCTCAAAATCCACTCCTGAGGTTGCTACTGTCCTATGTCACATTTTTACACTTTTATTCCACTGGTATTTTTTCTTCTGCTTGGAAATTTGCTCACATCCAGCTAGTTTCTAAAAAGGAAGACAAACCCCTCCTATCCAGTTATCATCTCATTGTTGTACTTATTCTACTCTTTCTAAAGTAATGGAGAAATCACTAACTTATAATTCCTGAACTATCTTGAAATCCTCTGCCTTCTCATTTATTGCCAATATGGATTCTGTCGATGTCAACTGACAAAATCCATATTGGCAATAAATTAGAAGTTATGTTATGTTACCCATTTATAAACAAACTCAATGGAAATGTTTGGTGAAATTCAAGCAGTTGCTCTTTATGTTTCAAAGGCTTTTGATTGTGTTTGGCATAAAGGTCTTCTAGGTTTTTGTATTCTAAATAAGCTTCCATCTTATGGACTGCCAAAATGTTTTTTGTAATTAGGTATCTAATTCTCTCTCTGATCATTCATTGCAGGTGACAGTAGATGGCTCACTGTCTTCTAACTTCTCCATATAATTCTCCAATGGGGCAAAGATAACTTAGTTCATTTAAATCCTGCTAAAACTCAGTCCTGTCTTACCTCACAAAAAAGGATTTTTGCTCCTATACTAATCTTTGATGATTTCTAGACAAGGTCACATATCTCTATTAGGGATTACCGTGACTTCAAATCTTTCTTGGCATAAGTACATCACAAATATTGCTTTCTCTGCATCTAAAAAACTGGGGTTTCTCTTTTGCTCTTAGTGTTACTTTTCTTTTAAACAGTTACTCTCTCTCTCTCTCTGTACAAATCTCAAATTTGCCCTACCATGGAATTTTGTTCCCACAGCTGGGGGCAGTGCCCTCCTGATCTCTCTCTCAGGCTTCTAGACTCCATCCAAAAGAGAGCAGTTAAGTTAATTAATGACTCATCCCTTACAAAGTCTCTCTCCTCTCTGTCTCACAGAAGTTCTGTTTCTGTTGCTGTATGTCATTTTTTACTATAGATACTTCCATTGATACTATCTGAATTGGCTTCTATAATTCCCCCCCCCTCTCTCTTACAAGCCAATCCAAACATGTGCCACAACCAGTCAACATCCTTTTTCTATCCAACTTCTCTTCTTCGCATTTATATCTTCAACTTCCATTTTCTGAAACAACCTCCTTTCACCCATTTCCTGAAAATTTAAATCTACAGAAATTCAAGTCTGATATCAACAAGTATCTTCTTTCATCTTCTCAACCTTCACCTATACACAGTACTAAGTACTATAGTTTCTAATACCTTTCATATTTGGAGTTTTCATTCGCAAGTTTATAATTTTTTCTTCGCCAGTTTATAATTTTTCTAGAATGACAGCAAAATTATTACTGCTGATATTCTTGAAATCAGTAATAACTCACGATAATGGATTATTGTAAAGTTTTAATATTACGCAGAAAAACAAATGCATTTACTGATTTTTACCAAGAGTTAAAACCCATTTTGACTAAAAATTAAATATGGTTACTGTAAATGTAATTTACAGCCTTCTTTCTTCATATTTTTGCACTTTCTATGAAAATTTTATTTTTTTTTTTAATAAAGCACTAGATCTCCTTTTGTTTCTGCAAATAAAATGGAACCAACAACTAAACAAATATTGATTTTTTTTTTTTAATAAATAAGATAAAATTTCTTATTAAAATTTAAAATTTACACATGCAATTCTCATTTGCCATAATTGTTTAACATTTCATAACTATTTTATACATTTTTGTATTCATGATTGCTGAATATTCAACTCAGACATTACAATAAAACTGAAACCTCAGTCAGTTTTATTTATAAAACAACCAGAAAATAAGGTACCTATTCCATCATTCATAATGTTTACACTATTTTTATTTTAACTAAATAAATTTCCCATCCTGTAATTATCAGCACATATAAAATATAAAATTAGTTCAACATACTTGGTAGCGTTCTATCTGCAGGTTTAAAAAAGGCATAATGATTGTGAAACCATTAACTTGTCAGCGTTGGCATAGAGGTAAACTCTCCACCCTTTCCCTCTAAAAATATATTTCATATTAAGAAATAAATAAATCTGTTGCCGACCGGGCTAGCCGGGTGGGTAAAGTACCTGCCTAGCAACCCAAAGGTCACGGGTTTGAATCCCGCCTCGGGCTTGGATCAAAGTACTGCAAAAACCTTGGGAGGTGCATTATGGCCACAGAAGCCGATGCGCCAACAACTACAAAAAAAAAAAAAATAAAAATAAATAAAAATAAATCTGTTCCTGCTGTACCCCTCAGGACCATTCAAGAAAATTCCAGGATGGGTCAGTAGTTAGAAACTCTATTTAAATTCAGCATCCATGGCCAGATAACCCTATGACAGCACTCTTTGCTGTAACTTTCTGTGAATCAACTTAGCTGTGCTGCCCACAGTAACAGGAAATACATCCAAAGATGAGGAAATCGTAAAAACCATGACAGTTTCCCAATTCTTGAGGTAAACATCAAACTTTAAAAATGTTTCCATTTCAGTAAAGTGATAAGAAGAGCAGAAAAATGGTAAAATACTTTTTGAATGTTTATAAAAAAATTTAACCATGTTCATGACAATTTATTTTTAAGGTAAGCATAACATTAATGGCCTGAAAATAAAACTGCAATTTAGAAATATTCACAAGCAGTGTCTTTAAACTTCTGAAGTTAAAAAAATAAATAAAACTACTGCCTTTATATTTAACTGTTATGGAACAATAATTAACCATTAAACCCTTGCATTTACTAGAAAAGAAAACAAAAAGAAAGAGAAATAATCAAAACTGCTATGTTGTAAGCATTTTAAGATGGATGGCTCTTACACACTAATTCAACACCTATGTTGCAGAATTCACCACAGGACACTATTAATGATATAAAATTTGAATGGAACAATGCTTCTGTAATTTAAACTTTTCTTTGGATTATTTATTAACAATCTCAAAATAAATCTAATAATATAACAGGATTTAATTTACTAATGTTTAGGTCTAACTAGGGCTCAATTCAGGAAATGAATCTGATATTAATACATAGTACAAAGTTTTAATTTTAACAATGGCTGTTATCAAAATATGTTGCGAAAAGTAAAGGTAGGCATGCAGTGAGCAAAGTTTCCAGTTGTCCTCAAACAAACATTTTGTTCTATACCACCTAGAAAGGTGGGGGGGCCCTAAGCCAACAGTGTGAGAATTGTGATAAAGCATATATGTAGTTTCAGATGCTGAGGGATTAGATGGCATGCTTTTGTCTCCTACTTGGTTTTTCCAACCTTTCCTGTTTGAGTACTTATTAGTAGGCAGAGAGGGTCTTCCTCTTCCACCTGTAACATCTTGTAGGGTTTCCAACACAAGATTTCAGAGATGAGAGGGTCTCTCTTCTCATTCCACGGACAATAAATAATGAAACATGTGAAAGCTTCCTTTCACAAGTTTCCTTTTATTAGGGAATTCAATGAGCTAACATCTTACTGCAAAGTATACTCTATAAGATAGTTGCAATCTGATTTCACTGCCTTTGAAACATCGTCTGATGACAATTATAAGGACCTTTTTGTCCCACACAGTTAATATTGTTATAAAGATGGTGTTTTTATTAAACTTTAAAAAGTTTAATGAAAACACCAACTTTATAACAATAAATTTAAGAGCAATAATCGGTCATTTAGGTCTATTCTTCTGTAATCCCAGGTGCACAGAGCTATGCAGTTCTAGTTTGAAGAACTTTAAGTACATAAGAACAAATCTTATTAATTTTACACATTTATGTAGGCATTGCAAAGATCAGTTTACACAAAATTTTAATATACATAATACAATGATTTTACTTACACTTGTAGATCGTAGTTTAAACAATATGTGATACTATTAGAGATCAAAATTGAAAGTACTGTATACAAAAGGCACTTATTTATAAGTGCCTTTTGTATGTTATCGTGTTAATGTATGTTATTATTGAAAGTGGCGTACCATTTATGTTTTCTGGCTAAGCAGAAAATTTACATAAAAATGTTCATATTTGTATGAAACTTAATTATAAAATTCAAAACTACTTTCTGAAAAACACTGACAAAAACAGAATATGGCAAGCAAAATCAAAATATTGAACTGCAGATGGTTTTAATGTTAAAATAAACATTCATATCTGTAAATTTTATAAAAAGTAATATGAAAGTAATTTTTGATGTGGAAAGAATAAGAATGATATAATGTAAAAATATAAACTCTTCATTTAGCTCAGTTGTTAGGTTAGCTTAGGTTTACAGTTTTACCGTTGCATCAGCAACAAAGGTTATTATGTGCCCAGCTCAGATGTGAACAGGTCGAAGGTTACATTACAAATAAATTAGTGATAGATGAACCTGTGGCTGGAGATAAAAGGCTGCTGATTTGAGAATCTGTATAAAAAACAATGAATGCAGAATTCATTATCCTGTTTGCAAACATGGATGGAAAATATGCCTTTAAAAAAGCTATATCTATCAAATAATTAAGAGGCCGCCTCCGTAGCCAGGTGGGAAGGAGCAGCAGTACGTAGCACACGCTTCTTGATTAGACCGGGGTTCGAGCCTGTCACCACCAAATACGGAGGATGCGGAAAGGTCAGGAAATGACCACCGCATATCCCGAAGCAATATGGCCTTAGTTGCTAATGCTCCTAAAAACCAAATAACAAATAACAATCAAATAATTAAGACATGCATCCTATTCTATTTGATCTCTCTTATGCACACTTCTAAGGCTCAATCTCGCCTATTATACTCCCTTTCCCCCACACAAACCAGAAAACTATACAAAAATATAAATAACTTCATACCTGTTTTGAGCTTAAAGATTACAAAACCTAAGAATAATCATCTGTTAAGAAAGTTAATGTTAAATTCTAAGTTGGTACTCCTGTATTTTAATTATGAAATAGGAAAAGTGAAATCTTCAACTTAAATCAGAAAAAGAATATCATATATGACCTGAACAGAAAAGGAAAATGAATGAAATAATTTGTAATTGGGTACTATAACAAAGTTGATAATGAACCCAATTGTGGTTGGCATTTTAAGATGGATGGATTTTGTAGACCATTAGAAAAAGCGTATATGTTATGCCACAGGGTCACGAAGGAATGACTGCACCTTGAAACACAGTCTATTACTATCTTACAATTGCCTTATACAGAGGTATTATGTATAAGGCAATTGTAAGACCAAACTTAGACTACTGTGTCCAGGTATGTAGATTGCACCTAAAGAAAGACATCAAGCTTCTTTAAAGGGTCCAAAAACAGGCAAAAAGCCTAGGGAGATCATAAAAAGGGTGCCCATATAAGAAAGATTTTGAATATGTGGGCTGCATAGCTTCAAAACAAGCCACCTTAGAGGGGATTTGATTAAGGTGTATAAGACTCTGAGAGGTGAAAGAAAAGTAAACAAGGACAAAACTAGGGATCATAAATTCAAATTATTGGGGGGAGAGGTTTATAGAGTGGATTGCAAGTTTTCTTTTAGCCAGTGAGTTGTTATATATTGGAATAAGTTGTCTCCATGGGTGGTCATTCCCTGACCTTTCCGCATCCTCTGTATTTGGTGGTCATGGGCTCGAATCCCGGTCTAATCAAGAAGCGTGTGCTACACACTGCTGCTCCTGTCCACCTGGCTACGGAGGTGCCTTGTAAGGTTATATAGTATATGGTTAAACAACTCTGGGAAACTATGAACAGTAATGTGAGAGGCAGCTAACTGGAGACCAACAGCAGACAAACTAAATGGCTGTCCCTGATTTGGATATTGGGTAGACCAAGGCAGATGTGTGTGTGATAGGAGGGGAGAAAATGGACCTCTTCCTCCATTTCTACTAGCAATACCTATAAAATTTCTCAAAGCTAATGTTAAAAGGTGAAATATAGAACTAAACTACCACGTTTATACCATTTAATGTTCACTAAGACTATGCTGACTGAATTATTTTGCTAGTTTCAACAACTTTATTTGGTGAGGTGCCTCCGTAGCCAGGTGGGAAGGAGCAGCAGTGCGTAGCACACGCTTCTTGATTAAACCGGGGTTCGAGCCCATCACCACCAAATACGGAGGATGCAGAAAGGTCAGGGAATGACCACCGCATATCCCCCGAGCAATATGGCCTTAGTTGCTAATGCCCCTAAAAAAAAAAAAAAAAACCAAACCAAACCAAACAACTTTATTTAGTTCATCTGGCTGAGACTGCATTCCAGATGCTCTGCAGCTGCAGAGTTCTAGGTTCTAAAAATCTTATGTACTTAAGTATAAATCTTGTTAATAGAATATTACTTTTGCAAATTTGTTGCAGATGTTATGAAAATGACATGATCAGATTACTCAAAAACAGTTATAATCTGGGATTTTCTGACTTCATCATGGCTATGTAGGTTCTTACTAAACTTATTTGTGATTAGTCAAGTGATAACACAGTACAATGTTTCTCTGCAAGACAAGCAATTCTGAGGGAGTTATTCCTCAATGAGGAGGACTGCAAATGTTTCGGCTACTAGACATTTCAGATTGAAGTACCTACTCATTAATAGAAATTGATGCCAATAGCACTCATCTTCTGTCCTTTATGTTTAGCTGTAAATGTTTAAGTGTATACAGTATATATATATATATGTATATTTTAATTAATATGACATTTGCCATATCCAGTTTATTTAACTCTCTGATGTTTTCTGTTTTTACTCTTTAATACAATCTTTTATATATTATATTATTATATATATATATATATATATAGGAATATCGAAAGTCCACTCCTCATAACAAAAAACCTGTTCACTTCTGAGATGAGTTTAAATTATGTGAGCACTGCATATTCTTTATGTTATATTAAATTTTATGTGGTATTAAGTTGGAGAAGGCAAGAAGCAGTTGAACAAAAACCGAAGGTAATTTGTATGTTTTGCAAAAAAAAGTTTTTACCAGGTCTAACAATTACATTCCACGGCAACTTAGCAATTAAGTTCCATTACATGCATATTCGTGCATGCACATAGGATCAGGATGCAAAATGTCATAGCAACTGACCAATATGGTTGTCTCCTTGTACTGTGTTAAAGCAATGAGACAAAGAGCAAAGATTTTGTTTCAAGATGGCAAAAGTGACTGAAAAATTAAATAAATGTGTGGTAATGATGCTCCCACCTCCTCATGATTTTTACTGGTTTCAAAAATTTTGGGAATGATGTGAGGATCTGAAAGGCAACAGCCACTGTAAATGGCTGTTGCCTTTCAGATCTTAAGCTTTGAATAACGCTTCAGATTCCTGAAAAGGTTGATTGATTCCGACTGTTGAATGACTCTGCAAATAATAGAAGAACAGTTTCACATTAGCAGAAACAATTTGTGCAATTCTTTCAGATTTGGACAAATGAAAGATCTGTACTAGGTTTGTTCCACACTGTTTGGCTGATGAACAAAAGCTGCTCAGACTTGAAGGTATGCAGAGTTCATTCAGACTGTTGTCAATGATCTCCTCTTGCCCAGTTTTATCGTAACAGATGGAGTTGTGATGTTTTGAATACAATCCACAAACAAGGACACAGAGTATGGATTAGTGATCAAGATTCTCTTGAATTAAGAAATTTTGTTTTCAAAAATTAAATATCAAAGTGATATTGATTAATTTCTTTGATGGTAGGGAAATCATTCACAAGGAACTAAGAGAATGAATAAGGAGTATTATGCACAATTTTTGGATTATTTGGTTAAAAGAATTCTCTGAGTAAGGCCTTCAGCATCAAGCAAAAGGGAGCTGGTTCCTGTTGCAAAATGGTGCTAAGCTGCATTCTGTTCTAATTATAAAGAAAATTTTGGCAAAGCATGGGACTGTGGAACTAAGCTCTCCCCTCTCTTTATTCCCCTGATTTACCTCCCTTGGACTACTTACTCTCCAAAATCAAATCCAAACTGAAAGGGTGGTGATTTGATGGCATAGAGAACATTAAGCGAAATATGACAGTGGAATTGGTGGCAGTTGGTTCATACATTTTTAAAAAACATTTCCAACAGCTCTGTCAGTGATCTCACAAATGTGTGGCTGCTCAATACAATTACTCTGAAATATATGAAAGCTTTTTTTTTTTTTTTTTTCTCAATTCTAACATGTGGTTTTCTTTAAATTGACTTAGTCCTGGATCTTAACTGTCAAACTTTGTATATCAATCTAAATAATAATAACATCAAAATGTTCAGTTGCTAATTGTAAACCGATAAATTATTTCTCTAGGCTTAAAAAAGGTTCAGCTTATCACTTTGACTTATTAGTAGTAGGATTAATCAATGGTTTACTTTCGCTCTTTGGATTTCCTTGGATGCATGGAGTGTTGCCACATTCTCCACTACACGCAAAACAACTAGCTGATATGGAACAGAAAGATAAAGCACATTTCATGTAAGTAACTATTTTCTCGTGTATAATCCCAATATTATTTGAATATTCACTTCACTAATATAATGTTTGTTGCTTTATATTATCAGAGTACTACAAAAGGAGGTTTTTCATCTCATAATAACCATAGCTCTTTCCCTAAAGAATTTCTATTTTAAGCAATTGAAATACCCATACACATTGACAGAACTAATTATGTAGTACATATTAATATAATCCAAATCCATCAATAATTGTTCAGCAAGAAAATAGTACTTATACCATGGGGGTGGAGAAATAAATCTTTTAATGCATGAAACCTGAATAACTTACTGAATAACCAAATTACCAACCAGCTTTTAATGAATAATCAAATTACCAACCAGCTTTTAATGAATAATCAAATTACCAACTTGGCTAATATCCTTTATGAAAATAAAACTGAATCATAATCTTAAACTACAGTATATTTCAGAAATTCAAGGAAAGGTACATTTTCTAAAATTAAAAAGAGGACAAATTCCTTGACAGTATGTGGGGGTGAACTACTGATAAACAAAAAATCAAGTGTCAAAATTATTATTATTATTATTAGCCATATGGTACAAGGAAGCCTGAGGCTTATGCTGCACCAGCAAAAAAAAAAAAAAAAAAAATCCCGAGTTACCCCCGAGAGAGAGAGAGAGAGAGAGAGAGAGAGAGAGAGAGAGAGAGAGAGAGAGAGAAGGAAGTAGAAAGGAATCACCAAGAAAGAGAAGAATGATGATATCCAGCTCAGGACCCTGGGTTTGCCAAGCCCATACTCACCAGATAATGGTGAGTAACATTATGTAGATGCCCTTGTAGATACACAATGAACTAACTCTACATCATCCTCAGTGTGTAAACTGAATGTGGTCAAGTATAAAGGTAACATTAAAGGCATAATTATTCACTATTTTAATTAATTATACTGCATTTTTATCAGTAGTGGAATAAGAAAATTAGTTTTATTATAAATTAATTTGATACTGTTATATTGGAGTTCATTTATGCTACAGGATAGTGTTTGTTGATCTCAGCTTACAACAATGCTTTCAATATCACAAACAATTATTTTTATATTCTTATTTGGTTCTTTTTAAAGTATTTAAAAATATATTCTAATATTAGTAAAATTTGTTAGTTCTACATAATCTTGCTTCCTTGCAAGCTTTTTGCCAATGCTAATATTAATACTAAAAACAAAATGATGCAAGGAAGCCGGGCTAAAATTTTGTGACATTAAATGCCACAATGGAGATTTGTCATTTCCTGTTTATGGTAAATATGCAAGATAAAGATTATTTTATTTATTATTTAATATCAACATTAAAAAATAATAATAAATAAATAAATAAATAAATAAAAAATTGTTACAAGGTTCAAGCCAGGTATTTGTCCAACCATTCCTTAAATTTAAATCTGCTCTCCACGATTTAATAGTAAGTTGTTACAAAAAATAATAGTTAAAGAAACTTTATAATAATTTTTTTTCTCAATTTAATACATGTCCTCTATAATTTATCATTCCAGTTAAATAAAAGAGATCTCTATTCCCCACTTCCAACGTTCAGTGTAATCAACTGAAATGTCTGGGAGGGATTTTAAGGCTGCAAACCACAAAACTGAAGAGTACCTATACCACGAGGACAGGGAAATGCATGTGTTTGTGCAAGAAACATGAATAACTTACTTTGAACTTCGCTGATATCCGCTGTCATTCCATCTGTAATAAGAATTTATTACAGATAGAATGTAATATGTTTGTATGGTGCATAAATTGATGATGTTACTAAACAGCCCTTATTTTTTAAGGGTCCTAAAGACCATACAGTTACCAAGTGGGAACTAATGACTTAAAGTAAAACAGAATTGAGGACTTGACCTCAAAATTTCTGCATATTTCCAGCAGATCCTTATTCTTCCTGAAATGGTTCTCCAAACCTGTTTAAAGTGCTGAAGGTGTGGCTTTATCAATACTTCATATAATAGAACAGGTACCTTTTTTTTTCCCCTCTGTCATATGGATAGCAATTACTTTTCCTTTATCAAATTAAATTTTTTGCTTCCCCTCTAGGATTACTATCACCCAGATCTAGAATGACACTTACTAATATTGTACTGTATTGTATTGTATTGTACAATCTGCCATTTTGTAGAAAACTAATTTATCTTTGTCTTGCTGAAGCAATGCACCTTGGTTAAGATTGTTTACTACTCTCTCAGTGCCATTTACAAATATCAGTAGTGGATGTTGAACCCTGCAGGAACAATTTGTGGCCTGATCTACTCAGAGTAATAGCAATTATTTAAAACTACCTTTCACTTCCTAGCATTTAACCATCCTGATATCCACTGTAGTCCTTTCCACTAATTTCACAGTGTTCTAATTTATACAAAATTGATTTGTGGTGATGTATAAAAAACTTTACTATAGTCGAAACATAATATGTCAAACTGATCTTTACATTCAGTATTAAACTCATATAATTCCATTTAAGTATCAATATTAATTCCATTCTTGTCCAGACATTGTTTCAATGCATCCTTAACCCAAACAGTACATGGTTAATTTTATATGCCATTTAGCATACTTAGAATAAAAGGCAAGAAATAGTTGAAAATTGTGTGCTTTAAAAATTTTGTTTATTCTGACACTATTTTCGATAATAAGAATAAATAATATCTTTGATAACAGGTTTTATTTTACAAAAAAATAAAAAATAATTTCCTGATTACCTCACTTACAATTTTAATGTAAGAATGCATATTAAACATTATAATGCAAACTTAAGAAAATGAGTTTTCTAACAAGATTTTTCAGTAATGTATCCCTTCACTAACAAAGGGATATCAGTATATAATTTTGTCAGTATTAAAGTCAGCATAGTGATCCATAATTATGGTCTAGTATGATAAAAAAACATAACTGAAACAGCATTATAAAAATATAAAATTTTTTTTTACAGAGTTACTAAAGCTCGTGAAACTCGTCTAACAGCTATCTTTTCCCACGTTCTCATTGGGCTGTCAATCCTTCTATTGCCATACCCACTGGGCTATGTCCCCATTTGTGTCTTGGATGGCCTCTTCCTGTATATGGCAATTTCTTCTCTATATGGTAATCACATGGTTGAACGTATTCTGCTACTATTTACTGAACAGGTAATCACCAGACCTATTTTACAAAAAAACATAATAAAAGCATGTTATTATCAACAATTTTATTATTTATCCAAAATCACATGATCCTAAACTAAGTTCTATAAAAATCAACAGTTAAGAGAGCTTAATTTAAGGGCCAGTTTTTGCAATGTATTTAACAACTTCAAAACAGACTTAATTCTGTTAATTTTAAAGAGTAGCCACTACTTAATTTGCTGTATACAGTAATTCAGAACAAAATGACTGATAACATTTCATTCACAACCTTAAAGTAATACACTAATCAAAAAAAATCTGGAAATAATTTAGGGAGTCAGGTGACTGTCAAGTTTCAACATGACATTTGCAACATTTGTTTAGATTGCTGCATGGACGCATTCCAGATTATATTCCAGTGTGAAAGACACCACATGTTATGTGATGCTTGTGTAGCATCACCCTAAGGCTTTAAATGGATTGCGTAAACTAAATACTGATGACATCCTTACTCCTCAGACAACACACATAAGAGGGCATATATTTAAACTGAAAACAGATGGTTGCAGGGTAGATGTGTGAAAATTTGCTTTCAGCCAGAGAGTAATTGATTGTTGGAACAAACTTCCATATGATGTTTGGAAGTAAGTAGTCTGAATAAATTTATGGAAGGATTAGACAAATTGTCAGAAGAGATGGGTAGTTTTTTATTTTTTTTTTTTTATTTGTCTGATGCTTTATAAAAGCTTGCTTCCTTGTATATTTGCCACTACTAATACTAACTGTTGACAACTTCTCTCCTGTCTTCCACTTCTGAATGTTTCTGACAGGTGACTCTGGGTAACACTTGTAAAATATAAAATCTCTTTGGAACAGATCCAAACCTTTCCCTCACCCCATTATGCTTATAACATTCTGCCGACCAGGCTAGCCAGGTGGGTAAAGTGCCTGCCTGGCAACCCAAAGGTCACAGGTTCGAATCCCGCCTCGGGCTTGTATCAGAGTAAAATGCAAAAACTTTGGGAGGTGCATTATGGCCACAGAAGCTGTGATGCACCAACAGCTAACAAAAACAAAAAAAAAACAAAAAAAACAACATTCTGAGTCTGTTACCCTCTTACGTAGTCCTAAAAACTGTACTTTGTATCAGAACATGTTAGAAGACAGTGTACTTATTTCTTTCTCTCTCTCTCTCTCTCTCTCTCACTTGTTTTCACACACAATAAACTGTTTAAAAAAAATGGATCATTACTAGAAAAGACATCTTTAAAGTCAATATCAAAAAACAAAAAAAAAAAAAAATGAATTTACTAATAGTATTATGAATATATTAAGAGTATTTGTTTTTATATGCATTTTTATATTTTCCCCTAAGGCTGCCTATCCATCAACTCATTACCTCCAAAGATGCTCACAAAAAGAAATTCATAAGTTCACCCTATGGCAGATAATCCAGTTGTCAATTATCAGTCTTTTTGGCTTTTATCCATTACCATATGTTACAATGGTCTTTCCAATCATAATTTTCTTGTTGATTCCTTTCAGGTAAGTACTTTATAATATATTATTTAATTTAGATTAATTTAATTTCTTTTAATGGTTTAAAAAAAAGAAGAAAATTACTTAAATGTACAGACTACACAGTGAAAAAAGTACTATAAAATATCTGATAAAATCAGTAAATATGCAATACAGATGCAAATTGTCAACAGACATACAGTATGATGTGTATAGGAACAACTAATTTACAGTAATTCTGATATTCCTACAAGTTTACACGATGCAGAAGAGGTAGGCAATAATGTGGTGCCTAATTATACTGCAGCATTAACTGCATGCTAATTACTCAGCATGCAGTTAATGCTGAGTAATTAGTTATTGTCACACCTCGTATATTCCACATAGCTCAACATGGAAAAACAGAACATCCTTGGACATTAGAACATCCTTAGCTTAAAAAATGCCAAGTCATTAACTGTCTAGACACTGAAAAGGCATGTGACACCACTTGGCACTATGGAATCCTCAGAGATAAGTATAATATGGTTTGCATACACATCTACCAATGAGAACTTCATTATCAAAACCCTTCTATCAAGGAGTCCCCCCCCCCCGAGAAGGAGACCCTGTTCAAAATCAAAATAAATTCATTAGCAGATTAACTCCCAGTCATAACTCTATATGTAGATGACTTCTGCATTTCCTGTCACTCTCAAAATAAGAAAACTGTTGAAAGATGCCAACAGATGTTGACTTTTCACATAGAAAGTAATTATATTCATTTCTATAGAAAATGTAACCTCCACCTGACCCAGCATACATTTCCTTAGCATTATACTAGACAAAAAATTAACATTCTTAGAACACTTCAAACAGTTAAGAGTTGACTGCATAAAAAATATAAATATCCTGTTAATTCTTTTAGCAAAAAGTGGGGGCTGACTGCTATGCTCTGCTTTATTTTTACAGAGCACCAATAATATCAAGGCTTAATCATGACACTTGAGTGTACAGTTCAACAAGACAATGCTCTGCACTGGCTGAACATCACAGTGCTATCCACATTGCTTTAGGGACATAATGAACTTCACCAATAGCTAGCTTATATGGCTTATATGGCAAAGCTCACAAACCATTGCTATCAATTAGAAGACAATTGTGCTACAGTAGGAATATAAATAAAATCCAGGCCAAACCACAACATGGCTCATAATTTTTGTACCATGGTGGGAGAATATCTACCAAGTTCATCCACATATCAATCAACCTTTAGCTATAAATCCTAAAGAAATCCTCATAAATATGAACCTTGAATTTGACAGTGTTGCAATCCCATCAAAACTTCTCTCCACCATAGGAAGGGGAAAAAAAAGAAAAAATAAAATAAATAAAATAAAATAAAAGTAAACTGCAGCCATTATCAACCCACTGCAGGATGGAAGCCTCCTCAACAATTTATGCTGAGAGAAAATTGACCATAATCTGCCATGCTGGTCCAGTGCGGGTTGGCAGATTGACCGTGTTTAGCAGTCAGGGGCTTGAACCCCGGTCTACTCAAAAAGTGTGTGCTACTGCACTCCCACTCCTGACCACTTGGCTACGAGGCCCCATAGGAAGCCCTGCCCAAATGTAATCTCCAGCATAAAACATCCATTCCTAAAGAGAATTTTCAACAACCACATTGCCATTTTCTGAAGCCTAAAATAGGGATTTCTGTCATCTTCCCAGATGTCACAATAGAACAACTCCCATGGAAATGTAACACACACACACACACACACACACACACACACACACACACACACTGACTCACTGAGTGCAATGGCTCTCAAGAACTCTCTTGATACCTAACACGTTATTTTATGGAAAATCTAGAATACTTTAAAATATTTATCGAAGAAAGGAAAGATATTGAGAATCTGAGCCATATCAGAATTCTTGGCAATGAATTAGCAGACCAAGCAGCTAAGTCTGCTACAACACTTATTAGAAACAACCACCAAGTAAATAAATGCTCTTTATTCTATAGCAAGATAAACCAAACAGTACTGGTATACAAGCCCTTCATGGCCACAAGAAGGCTGGGGATTAGCCACATAAAGACTACAGAAAGGCAGTAAGTCAAAATTGCATAAAACGATGGCAACAAACCTAGTAAACTCAAGGAAATAACAAACTATTAGAGATTTTACCAATGCTCCAACCATAGAACACAATCTGAAGACCAAAAAGACAGGAAGTAATGCTAACCAGATAAAGACTAGAGCGTATGAAAATTACACATCATATCCTTAGTTCAGGTTCAGAAGAACTTCTGCAATGTACCATGCATAACACTACCCTAGTAGTGAAGAATAATCCTAATAGAATGCCCAAACAATGCAAGGGAATGGTAGTTGGCCTTCAAACTAACCTACATTACATGAATCAAACAAACACACAGCACTAAACTAATAAATAATGTCAGAGAATTTTTCTTTTTCTAACATTGATAAATTTATACAATCTTTTATAGACTGAAGAAAACACAGAAGTGAAATAACTAAAGAAAGAAACTAAATCAAAACAGAGTGACACAAAAAGAAAATCTGAAGGAAATAAAGCACTTAAATCTATGTTGTTTAATTTTGTTTACTTCCAAATCAGAAATAGCATAGGTTTAAGTGCTTTATTATCTTCAAATAACACAGTTTACTTACATATCATGCTGTTCAAGGAATATCTAACAAAAAGAAAAGAGAGAAAAAAAGGTCACTTAACATATGAAAAGCAAAGTGTGTGTGTGTGTATAAAAATAAAGATATACAAACCAATAAACCTCCTCATACTTGATGAAATATAGCCCTTGCAGCTCATACAACAACAAAGATAGTAAAGGTGGAAATGATCACTGCAACTCCCAGAATATATCAGATTATCAGTCATTTACATAACTGAAGCATTGGGCATTAGCAGTTGCACAGCCTGTATGCAATTCTTAAAAGTTTTGGCTGCCAGGGAGTGTTTTTCTCATTGGTAAAAGTAGTTATCAGAAGGAGATGCATACATTGTCTATGGAGGTTGTTTTGCACTGTTCCAAGTTTTGATACATGTTGGCAAGTTGTATATTCCACTGCTGCATTAGGTCTTGTCGCAGATTCCTGTAGGTTTGTTTTTATACATGTTTACCCATTCTGGATCAAAGAAATCCAGATGTGGTGATCAGGAAGACCACATAGGCTTGTTGGCATCTATATAAAACTTTGAACTGCTGATGTTCTAAATGCCCTGAGCAAAATCCTGTGAGTATTGTTCTCGACTATGTTGGTACACTCCAATTTTCTTTCTTTCTTTCTGAGTCAAACTGGGGGTCCCATAATCCAGTCAGAATCTGATCAAAGTGTGATACAGGTAAAGAAGTGTATATCAATCAGCCATCCCCTATGCATAAAAGAGATAGCTTTCAGTATATTTAGCTTCTTGGCACAGTGTTTTACTTTGCATTATACATTCTGGAAGAAAGCTTATTATTGAGCGTTAGACCTAAGATTGCTGTTGTTGAGTTTAACGACACATTGTGTCTTTCTAATGGTGAATATGAAATATTAGCTTAACTGTGATAACTATATTTTATGATATATTCCTATGTGATTTAGGAAAGTAAATAGTTCTTTTTCATTAGAATCATCTCCCAGAATCTGTAATAAATTGATTGATGATTGTGTATTAGCTATTGATTTAAAGGTGTTTAAACAGATATTTTGAAAGTGGGGACAGTCCACTAACAAATGGCGAATGGTCAGTTGTACTTGACATGATGTACATTGGGGAGTGCTGCCATTAGTTAATAGATACAGGTGAGTGAGGTGAGTATACCCAATCCTTAGCCTTCCTAAAATTATTTCTTCTCGTCTGTTTTTTCGGAAGCTGGAGTGCCACAGGTTTGGTTCTGGTTTTATTTGGTAGAGTTTATTTCCTGGATAACCTTTCCAGATTAGTGACCGGCTGTTATAAAATGCTTTACGGATAATGTGTTTGTAATATGTATATGGAACTTGAAAAGTCTGCGAAATAGTGGTTTCTGGTTGTTTGGCTGCATGATCTTCTCTTTCATTGCCAACTATTCCAGAATGTCCTGGGATCCAGCAGAATGTCACAGTTTGGTTCAATTCCTTACAGGCAAGTAACTTAGAATGAATCTGTTTTATTACAGGGTGAGAGGAGTTGGTATTAGTATTTATGGCAGAGACAGCACTGAGTGAGTCAGTGTATATTAAAGCAGACATTAAATGTTCAATAATGTGATCCAGAGCTAAGCTTATTACATAGAGCTCAGCAGTGAAGATACTGCATTCTATTGGCAATGAGACAGAAGTGCTAAAGGACGGAAAGATTGCAGCAGCACCTACTTGGGTCTCGGTTTTTGATCCATCTGTATCGATTTCACATGCGTTTGAATTAGAAAGAGTGTAAGTTGCATGTAACTGTGCGATATTGGAAGGAGAGAGTGTGTTCTTTCCCCACTGTTGAAAGTAGTCATCATATATTGCACAGATATTTTGCCAGGGTGGATCTGGTGGTGTTTTGTCCTGAAATATATTACTAATTTCTATATTCCATGATTGTGTCAGTTCCTTAAATCTAAGTGGAGCAGGTCGGTTTTCATTAGGTTTACTGATGTAAAATTACTCTCATTCAAGATTGTAGAGACATCTCCAACAAGGATGAGAGGGCAGACTACGGATTTTTGCAGCATACATCAGAAGTAATGTTTTTCTGCGAAGATGTAAGAGAGGTTCATGAGCTTCGATGTACAGGCTCTGAACCGGGGAGGTTCTGAATGTGCCTAGAGTGACTCTCAAAGCACAGTGCTGGATGGTGTTTAGTTGTTCTAAAGTACTTTTCCTAGCTGAATCATATACTGGAGAGCCATAGTCCAAGCAAGACCTGATGAGAGCTCTATAAAGATGGATGAGGGTATGACGATCAGGGCCCCATGACATGGATGACACACACCGGAGGATGTTTAATTTCTTCAAGCAGATGGTTCGAAGATAGGCCACATGTGCTTGAAAGTTCAGTTTCCTGTCTAGTATCAGGCCAAGGAAATGGACAGCGTGAGCAAGAGGAACTGGCACGTTATTTATCTTTAGCTCTGGATCAGGATGAAGTGACTGAAGTTTGCAGAAATGAGTGGTAGTGGTTTTCTGTTCAGCGAGATGATATCCATTTCGTAAGGTCCAGGATTGAATTCTCGTTAAAGCAATTTGTAGCTGTCTTTCGATAGTATTCATGCTTTGCAATTGGCAGGATATGGTGAGATCGTCAGCCTACATGTATATTTCAATCATTTTTGGAAGTTCTTCCAAAATATTGTTGATCCTAATTGCAAATAGGGTTGGGCTCAATATGGAACCCTGTGAGAAACCCTCTTTTTGAATGTGAGATGGTGACAGCATGTTTTTATATCGGACCTGAAATGTACGCAATTTTATAAAGTTCTGAATTATTAAAGGGAGATGTCCTCTCAGCCCCAACTGATGCATATCTTTAATAATACCATGATGCCATGTGGTGTCAAATGCTTTATGAATATCCAGGTTGACCATCACTAGAGGCATTACGAATGTTGGATTCAATTTTTACAAGTACATCTAGGGTGGACCTGGTTTTACGGAAGCTATATTGGTGATCAGAAAGGGGATTTTCGGAGTCTAGAGTCCAGGTGAGCCTCTTATGTACCATCCTTTCAAATATTTTGCCCAAACAGCTTGTCAATGATATTGGTCTGTAATTCTCAACTAGAGAAGGATCTTTGCCTGGTTTTGGAATAGCACAAATATAGGAATGATGCCATGACAGAGGATACGTATTTTCTGAAAAGATCCGGTTATAAAAGAGTAATAGTATGCCGAGATCGGCTTCACACAGATGCTTCAACATACTGTAGTGAATGTCGTCTTGTCCTGCTGCGCTGTTCGGAGATTTGCTCAAAGATTCTATCAGTTCAGATAGAGTAAACAGCTGGTTATATGGAAGTGAAAGTCTCGTTGCGAAATTAAACTCATGACATTCTGAATCAGTTTTACTGCGTTGAAAGGAGATCACATAAGAGGAACAGGCAGAAATGTTATAAAAAGATTCGGCTAAAGCATTTGCAATGTCAGTAGGAGGATAAGTCCTGCCTATTGCATTGTATTATTGGAGATTCCAGCGGTAGAAATTTCCCATTGAAAGCTTGAATTTTTTTCCAAATGATTCGAGGGTCAGTATTTTTGTTAATAGCTGAGGTGAATTTAATCCAGGAGTCACATTTTGCTGTCTTCCTAATTTGTCTTGCTTTGGCTCAGTTTTTTGTACTTAATTAGGTTGGAGATAGTTGGAAATTTGTGAAACTGGTTCCAGGCACGGTTTTTTCCTCGTTTCGCTTTGGAGCATTCTTTATTCCACCACTGATTTTGGTGTACATGCTTGAGCTGATGAGATTTTGGGATGTAAATTTCTGCTGCAGATAATATATGGCTTGTAATGTGATCAGTTAGTTATCAATATGTTTTTGTTGTACATATAGTTTGTCAAGTAGGACACAAGTTGAATAGTTTTTCCAGTCTGCTTTACGAAATTTCCAAGAAGTATGGCCTTTATGACATGACACTGTCTGTGTTTGAATTGAACTGATGATAGGAAAATGGCCACTGTGGAATGGATCATTTAGCACTAACCATTCCATGCTTGGTAAAAGAGATGCTGAACATATGGATAAGTCTATGGCTGATGTAGTACCTGTAGGTAGTTGGATATGAGTTGGAGAGCCAGAATTTAATAGAGTCAGGTTATGGTTATCCAGGAATATTTCTATTAATTGGCCTCTCCTATCCATGGTGAAAGATCAGTGACCAAGCGATCAGCAGAAGAGGAGAGGAGAGGAGAGCAGTACGTTGCTAGCGATAGCAGTAACATTGCTAGCGGTGAAGCAGTGACGTTGCGAGCGGTCAGCAGTAATGTTGCGAGCGGTGGAGGGATTATTAGAGCACTAGTACTCGCCCTAGGAAAATCGCACTAGAAAGATCGCTTGGGAACTATCGTTTGGCACTCGGGGCCTAGACCTAAGAACCTAATATTGTTAGTGAGTTGTATTGGCTGAATTCCCAGCAGTAACTCAGGCCCATGATTCAGATTATACTTTTTGCAGAATTAAGGCTGTAGTTTTGGTTGCAGAGAGATGGTAGCTATTGGAACTGTTCTGATTTCTAAGTGGGGAGGATATCTACAATTGTGCTCCTGTGTTTCGGGGTTAAGTTCCAGTTTACAAGGTATATTTCAGGAATTAAGATATCTGCAAATAGCCAAACATCTCAGGACTGAGTACAAAATTTCATAAATTTCCATCCAAGAATGGCAATGTTATTAGCCAGTATAAGTTGGCATTGTTCTATAGCATTTGCATTAAATCACCATAGACATTACATTAGTGTGTTGGCCACAACTTTTCTGGTCCTACCACTCTAATAGCTTCGGAAATTTTTGGGATTTAAATATGCTAGAGCGGGAGTGGGGAATCTGCAGCCTTAAGGCCGCATGTGGCATTTTGGGGTACCAGTTGTGGCTTTTTGTCTATTTCTCTCAAATGCGAAATCCACCATTTATTTCATGACACAACACCAAACTCAAAATATTTTAAGGTAAATTTTATCTATTCTCTTTTTTTTTTATATATTGTTATTCTCCTTATATAATTTAGTTTAAAGTTTAAAGAAATGCAACATGAAATACTACACAGCTGTTCTAGACTCCCTAATTGAAGAATACAATGAAAAGTTTGCTGATTTTGAGAAATATGATCTTACACTGAAACTAGCTTTTCAACCACACTTGATGACTTACAGATGGAATTAATTGAGCACTCAGAAGATAATATTCTGACATCTCTATTTGAAGCAATGAAGGATCCTCTTAAAATATGGAAAAATGCCGTTGAATACCCAGTCTATGTCAACATGCTCGTTGAATGCTATCTTGTTTTGGCACAACCTACTGTTGTGAATTAACATTTTTATATATGACATAAATTAAAACAAGCTTGAGATCTCAGATGATGGATATTCACTTGGAAGACCAATCAAAACTACGTTCAACAATGTTGGAACCAAATATCAGACTACTATCTGGCATTAAGCAGTCACAAAAAAGTCATTAAATGGTTTGTTGTCTAAGTTCATCCATTTTTAGTTTTGTTATCATCATTGCTAAACAAATAAATGTCTTTGTTAATTTTTTGTTTAAATTCCTTTTAAAATAACAGGCTGTAATCAAAATTTTAAATATGCCTAAAAAATATAATTTTTTTTTGTGTATATTAAATTCTCAGCATGCAGCCTAATAGTATCTTGGTTAAATGAAATATGGCCTTCCAATGTAAAAAGGTTCCCCACTCCTGTGTTAGAGTATAGTCCTCGCTGAGGCTTTCTAGTGACAATTTTTCACTGCCTTTTATCCATAAATTATGGTGCTATGGCTTAGCCTTAATTTTATTTTTTTTTTTGTTCTCTACTATGACAGTTTTTTGTACCACTTGGGCTACTGCCTAAACCTACTTTGAAATAATTGGCGGAGAAGCTCCAAATTAATCACAATCTTCTTATGGATGTATAACTTCCCCTGCATTGTTTTTATTCTATCTTCTACAATGAGACAGCTACTTTTATCACCACTTTCTAAGTTGTGGTGGGTTTTTTTTTTATATATCATTCAGACCATGCTAAAATCTGGCAAATAAACTTTTTTTTGCAAGCTTTTTGTTTGGAACCTTTTTTGCAGATATGGACTAAATTTAGGCACCTGACCTATTCTGTGCCATTCTTATTCTTACTCTTCCTTGTGCTTGAACTAATTGCAATGCTTTTCATTCAACAACTATAAAATGTTTTTGTTGGTTTTTAAGGAGCATCAGCAACTTAGATTACTGCATTGAACATTATGCCCATACAAGTTTACATATATGAGCTGAGCTGATCTGTTCACTGTGCAGACCAAAAACACTGGAATAACTCTTGGGAACATGAAGAAGAATGAGAGCCCAATCAGTCATGTCCAGCTTTTGTTAGGAGAGAACAAAGGTAAAGTTACCTTGAGAATGTTTTGTAATTAGTTTCCTATTGAACATCAACATGACAAACTTTATCATTTTTTTCAGTTAGGAAGCAAAAAAATAAATAAATAAAACAAAGAACTTCTGGAGACAGTTCAAAAAAGAGCAATCATATTAGTGGAGTAGAAATCAATGAACATAGAAAGAACAGCTTAGCAGGTGTGGACCGCAAGTTTGACAACTAAGGACTGAATGAGGTATATAAGGTGCTTAAAGAGGTTGAGTAAAACGAATGAGGAAGATATGTTCTCCCTTGTAGATGAGACAGATACCAGGGATATGAAATCTCAAGGAATAACAGAAGATTGGATCTCGTGGTGTTCACCTATGGGTAGTGGATTGTCAAACAATGGAATAAACTACCTTCCAACACAACAGAAGCAATAAATCTGGCTAAGTTCAAAGTAGAACTTAATCTTAATTTACATCTCTTTTATTTACTGAATCCCACTGAATGCCAGTGTGTAATCAAATAATGATTATATCAATAATGTTCTATAATATGTAATTCTTAGAGATATTTTATATCTTTAAACAGGTTCAAGGTGCTACCGCACATCGTTGACAAAAAGTGCTTAAATGTTTTGGATGAAAAATAGTAAAAAGGACACGGAATTCAGTTACAAAGGTGGTATGTTTTACTGCATCTGTAACTTGAAATATCTATTCAAGCTATCGCTGAAACTGCAAAGAGTTTTATGAAAATATTATTTAAAAAAAGAAAACAAAAATTATTTATTTATATTGATATAGAATACATTGTCAAATGCACTAAAATATATATAAAAAAAAAAAAAAACACACTAGGTGATATCAAAACAATCCAAGGAAGCTAGAGTTATCTAGCATCATTACCTTTAAAAAAATAAAAATGTAATTTTAAAAGAGAAGAAAAAAGTTGATTTTATTCAGGTAGCTCTTCAACCCTTCCTTAAATTTACATAAGCTGTCTAACTCCACAAGATTATGTGGAAAGTGGTTCCAACGTTTCTTAGTATTTTTAGTAACTCTTTGGGTAAAAGAAAATTTATTTTCTTTCTCTGGTTTTTACAACTATCCTTCCTTAATTTAAGTTAGTGTCACCTGTGAAATTGAGATAACTAGAGGACATGAAGTTTGTGGTCTGCAAAGTCTCTAGACCAGAAACAGACATCGGGTCTACAGAATTAAACCACGAAACTGAAATCTCTCTTTCTGTAGAAGCACTTTCACCATAGACCCACATTTTTATATACAACACTAAAGAAGTTGCACAAAAAGTAGTTCTACTTTAGCAGTAGAACAATAACCTTTTGTCTCTACAAGAAAAATTCTATAAATCACAGATTTATAGAATTTTTCCATGTAAATTTGTTGTTTCTTAGGTAATAATACAATTTTGTTTTACTATTAACCACATGTAGTACTTTTTTTAATCAGCATTGTACTTTAGCTGCCATTTTTTGTTTTCAGAACAACAAAATTTATCTAGGTCTTGTTGAAACAATAGTAACCTTGGTTACTCTTTTTGCCAACTCTTAAGTACTGTATATAAAATTCAGGATGGATCAGGGAAACCTGCATCTATCTACTGAGACCTGAAAACAAGGGGGGGAGATGTACCCACCCCAGAAAGCTTCAGGCCTCAACAAGCCTGGTGGGAAATAATGGTGACATTTCTCTTGGATTCAAAGAGTCATCTCCTTATTGACTGTGTAATCCACAAGACTAGTCTGTGATCCATCTTATACAGTAACTTCTCATGCAGGACTTCCAAAGAAAACAAAGTCAGAATTATTTCCTGCATACAGCACATAGACGACTTTTTAAAAATAGTTAACCAGGTTGGTTAACCATACTGTGTTTACTTCAGAATTCCATTTCTATCTAAATGATTCTGTAATGCACTCTTCATTATTGCCTCCATGATTTTCCCTAACATTGAAGTCAGAGTGACCAGTTTGCAGCTACACACTTCACTCTTAGAACTACTTGATGTATTGGCAGTACATTGGCTTTAGTATGATGCACATAATGTGCAAGCTTAATGTAAGAAAGCAAGTTTATACAGCATCAGCCAAAACGTTTTCCCATTTAACCTATTCATCCCTCCAACAGTTTGTTTGTTTCTTCCTTGAATTATTCAATTTATCCACTTCCGCAATATCAGATGGAAGTTGGTTCATTTGTTCCAGCAATCAACTATCCGCTGGCTAACAGCAAACTTTCTCACATCTATTCTGCAACTATCCTTCCCCAATATGAATTTATGCCTCTTCATATTCGTAGTCTAAGCAAAAGGAAGAATCCCATCAGCATTGGGCTTGCTCAATCCATTCAAAGCCTTAAACACCTCAATTAGATCACCTTGCAGGTGCCTAATCAACAGATGCTACAATTTGCAGAACTGAAGACTTTCTTGGTAAGAGAACCCCTTTGCTTTGCAAACCAATCTCATTGCACTTCTTTGTAATAACTTGAGCAGCTGTAGATCTTCCCTAAAATGAGGCCTCCAGACCTGTATGCAGTACTCAATATTTGGCTTGACCAGTGCCTTATACAATGGAATAATCAGCTTCTTATCCCTGCTAGCAGAATTCCTGTATATCACTAACAAAATTCCATGTGCCGTCCTAGCAGCCTATCTGCACTACTCACAAAACATTTTATCTGACTGCACAATTCCACCAGGTCTTTTTCATTTTCCACTAACCTGAGTGCAGTAACAAACAGCTGGTATGTTAATGTGTAATTAATGCTACCCACACACAGTATTTTGCATCTATCAATATTAAACCTAAATTGCCATTTCTCAACCCTAATTTTTCTAGATCTTTACTACTTATCATTCTTTCCTACTTAACCTTTGTGTCAACTACAAACTTAGACGTTAAGCCTGATATTATCCCCTTGCATGGTGCCGTGAGAAAGGTTTTGTAAAGTCGTGGTACCTGTACATTTTACAATAAAGATCATATTTATATACCACCATAAATATCATTAATAAATATGGAAAACAAAAATCGGCCTAGCACTGATCCCTGAGGAACTCTACTAATAACATTAGTCCATGAAGAGTAGTGCCCATTGATAACAACTCTGTCTTCTCCCACTTAATCATCCCTTTATCCATAGCAGTAACTTACCATTAATGCCACACTGCTCTAATTTGTGTAGCAGTCTATTAATAGCATTAGCAGAGGCATTTGATGCAAGAAAGCAAGCTTATGCAGCATCAGCCAAAAAAAAAAAAAAAAAAAGAAACCACTTCCACTTCACCCCTCTGTTCGTTCAAAATACCTGTCCAGCTGAGCCTTAAACTTATTTAGGCTATCAACTTCCACGACAAGGGATGGAAGTCTGTTCCACCTACCAACCACCCGCTGGCTAAAGGCAAATTTCCGCACGTCTATCCTACATCTGTCTTTCCTCAATTTGAATTTATGCCCTCTCAGGTGATTATTCTGAGCGAGAGGAAGAATCCCATCAGCATTGAGCATGCTCAAACCATTCAAGGACTTATACACCTCTATCAGATCACCTCGCTGGTGCCTAGTCTACAGACACTGTAATTTGCAAAACTTAAGCCTTTCTTCGTAAGAGCACCCCTTTGTTCCATTCACTAATCTTGTTGCCCTTCTCTGTACTCGTTCCAGCAGCTGAGGCCTCCAGACCTGTATACAGTACTCTAGGTGTGGCCTGACCATTGCCTTATACAAGGGAATAATCACCTCCTTATCCCTGTTAGAAAAATTCCTATATATCATTGACAATACACCATGAGCTACTCTTGCAGCCCGTCTGCACTGCTCAGAGAACTTCATATCTGCCTGCACAACCACCCCCAGGTCCCTTTCATTCTCTACCACTGTCAGTGTAGTACCACAGAGTTGATACATTGCTCTGGGGTTGCTGTTTCCCATGTGTAGTACTTTACATTTGTCAATGTTAAACTTCATTTGCCACCTCTCAGCCCATCTGCTCAACCTTTCCAGATCCTGTTGCAGCAGCATTATTATCATTATTATACAGCATTATTATATAATTACTATATGCAGCAGCATATAGTAATTATAGACCTGTGAGTTTAACTTCTGTTCCGGAAAACAATAATGGACCCAACACTGAGCCCTGAAGGACTCCACTAATAACATTAGTCCACGACGAGCAGTGTCCATTGATTACCACTCTGTCTTCTCCCCCTCAGCCACCTCTTTACCCACAGCAGCAATTTGCCTACAATGTCACACTGCTCCAATTTGTGCAGCAGTCTTCCATGTGCAACAGTATCAAAAGCCTTTCTAAGATCCAAGTATATAATATCAGAGTTATTCCCTGCATCCAGTTCCTTTGACTGCATCATAGTATCCAATCAAATTGGTCAGGCAAGACTTCTCCTTAACAAAACCATGCTGTGTCCGAGCTATAACTGAAGTCTTGTCTAAATGATCCTGCAGTGCTTCTTTAACTAGTGCCTCCATTACTTTTCGTGGAAGAGAAGTTAAACTGACAGGTCTATAATTACTTGTGTCAGCCTTTGATCCTCCTTTGTGAATTGGGGTCACATTTGCACATCTCCAGTCTGTGGGTACCTCCCCTGAGTCCAAGGAAGCTCTCATAATTATGGCTAAGGGTTTGCTTACTTCCTCTGCTGCCTCCTCTAATATAACTGGATAGATCCCATCCATCCCGGGTGCCTTTCTTGTGTTTATCTTCAACAATTTCTCCTCCACTTTACTCTCAGTTATTACAAGATTCTCTAGCTTACTGCTAGAGTTGAATACACCTCTGGCTTTCCCCTCGCTAAATAACTCCTCATGTGTGAATGTCGATGCAAAATATTCATTTAGTTTGTTAGCTGCCTGAGCAGGATCATCAACAGTTGAACTATCGATATCAAGTGGACCAATCCGATTCATCCCCTTCCTTCTAGAGTTAACATAAGTAAAGAATCCTTTGCCAGAGATTTCTCGTAATCCGCCTTCACCTGCTAACTTCCTTTGTAACTTGGTTGCAGACCAGCTTATATCTATCATAGGCTTCTGTGTCACATGTTAATTTATATGTATCCCATGCATTTTTATTCTCTGTTACATGTCTAATTAGTTCATCTGACCTCCATTTAGGCGTAAATCTTGAACAATATTTCTTTGTGGTATGAAAAGCCTAGTAGCTTCCAAGATTAATTCTTTAAATGCTTCCCATTTTGAATTTGCTGTTGGTAACGTCATCAGTTGGTTCCACTGTATAGAATATAAATACTGTCTCAAACCACCGTAGTCACCTTTATGAAAGCAAAAACCCTTCCCTTTACCCTTGATGATAGTTACCTCTTTGAGTAAATCCCACTTCAGCACACTGTGATCACGGCTACCTAGTGGTTCATTATCTCCAGATTCTTGATGCATGAAGAATCACTAGTGATAATCAGATCAAGAGTATTACTCCCTCTAGTTGCCTTCCGAACATGCTGCTGTAGAAAACAATCATCCAATAAACCCACAAAAGTCTTGCAAGTGTGTGAGTGACCAACCAAAAAATTCCAGTCAATATCCAGGAAATTAAAATCCCCCATTATAAGACACTAATTTACTGGCCCACTATTTCTCTGCACAATTGCTCATTATACTCATATTCATTAGGCCTATAACACACACCTACTATCATTTTTCCTTTCCCAGTGCTTATGTCACACCAAATAGACTCAACATTGCATTGTCCACCCACAACAATTGGATGCACTTCCTTAGATTTTATGTGGTTCTTAACTAACAGCATAACCCCTCCTCCCTTCCTGTCCTGTCTATCCTTTTTGTACACATTGTACTCCTCAAATTCCAGTTCTGCACTGCTTATGTCTGTGTGACACCATGTCTCTGATATCCCAACAACATCTGCCTTTGATGTCTTGACTAGCACTTCAAGCTCATCGAATTTATTAACTATACTCTATTAATTATGGGAAATTCACTAAATGTAACAGGTTAGTGCATTAGTATCATGTTTACACATGGCGAATGCCATACTAAAAATTTTTTTATCAATGTTTTTATCATATTTCATATTGTGAATACCTTCACAATGAGTTGCCTGATATTGCACTACCTCAAATAAGTAAAGCTTCACCAGTGGATTCCACCACCCAGACAGCTGTTTCAAGGATGTTTGGCCTCTCGTCGGTGGGTGGGTGTTGGCAGATAAATATCCTAGCCTTTCAATAGTAACAACAAAGTAATGAAGTGTACCTCCACAATATGAGAGATGCCAGATGGTGTACCAGTATAGACTAAAGCCTCAACTTATGGGAAATTCACTAAACATTAATATTATATGTTACGTTTAGGAACAAAAGTTAAGCTAATAGATCTGTAATTATTCATGTCACTCTTTGATCCCCCTTTGCGAATTGGGGATACATCATCAATTAACACATCTCCAGTCCATGGGGCTTCCCCTGAATTCAAAAATGCTCTCATAATTACGGTTAAGGGTTTGCTTACCTTCTTTACTGCTTCCCTTAATGTAATTGGATATATATACTTATATAAACTCTAAAAGGAAGGGGATGAATCTGATTGGTCCACTTGACATCAATGGTTCGACTGTTGATAATCCTGCTCAGATAGCAAACAAACTGAATGAGTATTTTGCATCTACATTCACACGTGAGGAATTATTAAGGTTTGAAAATGGCAGAAAGTTATCAAATTGTAGCAAGATACTTAATGATTTTGTAATAACTGAGAGCAAAGTGGAAGAGAAATTGTTGACGTTAAACGTAAGAAAAGCACCTGGGGTGGATGGGATCTATCCAGTTATATTCAAGGAGGCAGCAAAGCAATTAAGCAAACCCTTAGCCATAATTATGAGGGCATCCTTGGACTCAGGGGAGGTTCCCACGGACTGGAGATGTGCAAATGGATGCGAAAAATAATTTTGATATCATATATTTGGATTTCAGGAAAGCTTTTGACACTGTTGCGCATGGAAGACTATTGTACAAATTGGAGCAGAATGGTATTAAGGGTAAGTTGCTACAATGGATAAAAGGATGGTTAAGTGCTAGAAGACAGAGGGTGGTAATCAATGTGTGCTGCTCTTCTTGGACTAATGTTATTAGTGGAGTCCCACAGGGTTCGGTGTTAGGTCCACTGTTGTTTTGTATATTTATCAATGATATTGATGAAGGTATATCAGGCTTAATGTCGAAGTTTGCAGATGATACAAAGGTTGGCAGGGTTGTTAATGACAGTAATGGCAGTGTGCTACTGCAACAGGATCTAGATAATTTGGGCAGATGGGCTAAGAAGTGGCAACTGAAGTTTAACCTTGACAAATGCAAAGTACTGCATATCGGTAGAAGTAACCCCAGAGAAACGTACCAACTGTGTGGTACTACACTTAAGGTGGTAGAAAATGAAAAAGACCTGGGAGTAATTGTGCAGGCAGATATGAAGTTTTCTGAGCAATGCAGACAGGCTGCCAGGGCAGGTCATGGGGTTTTGTCAATGATATATAGGAATTTTGCTAGCAGGGAAAAGGAGGTGATTATCCCTCTGTATAAGGCAATGGTCAGGCCACGACTTGAGTATATGCGTACAGGTCTGGAGGCCTCATTTTAGGAAGGATATAGATTTACTTGAGCGTGTACAGAGAAGGGCAACAAGATTGGTGAGGGGAATGAAGGGATCCTCTTATCAAGAGAGGCTTAAGTTCTGCAAATTGCAGTGGCTGGAGACTAGGCACCTGCGTGGTGATCTGATTGAGGTGTATAAGGCCTTGAATGGGTTCAGCACGCTGAATTCTGATGGGATCCTTCCACTTGTTCAGATTACGAACCTAAGGGGGCATAAATTCAAATTAAGAAAAGACAGATGTAGAATAGATGTGCGGAAATTTGCCTTTAGCCAGCGGGTGGTTAATTGCTGGAACAAACTTCCATCTGACGTTGTGGAAGTTGATAGGTTGAATAAATTTAAAGAGGAACTTGACAGGCATTTGGAGGGAATGGTGTGATTTTTTTTTTTTTTTTTTTTTTGGCTGATGCTGCATAAGCTCATACATTTGCTTTCTTGCATCACATGCCACTACTACTACTACTACTACTACTACTGTGTCCCATCCACCCCAAGTGCCTTTCTTATGCTTAATTTCAACAAATTCTCTTCAACTTCCCTCGCGGTTATTACAAAATCAGTTAGCTCCCTGTTAGAGTTTGGTAAACTTCTGGCATTCACCCCGCTATAGAATTCCTCATGTGAGAATGTAGAATTCTTATTCATGTGTGTATACTTATTCAGCTTGTCAGCAATATGAGTGGACCAGCAACATTTCAACCTTCAATATCAAGTGGACTAATGTGATTCATTCCCTTCCTTCTAGTATTTACATAAAAAAAAGTCTGCTGCTTTTCTTTGCATCCTTTGCCAAAGGTTTTTCATAATCTGCCTTAGCTTTCCTGACATCTTTTATGACTTGAGTGCAGACTAGTTTATATCTACCAAAGGCTTCAGTGACACCTGATAATTTATATGCACCCCATGCATTTTCATTCTCTGCCATAAGTGCCATTAGATCATCTCACATCCATTTAGGTCTAAGCCTTGAAGAGTATTTCTTGGTATGGAAAGCCTAGTAGCTTCTATGATTATTTCCTTGAATGCTTTCCATTTAGAATTTGCTGATGGTAACGTCATTAGTTGTTTCCATTGTGTAGAATTTAAAAACTATCTGAGACCACTGTAGTCACTTTTACGAAAGCAAAAACCTTCCCCTTTACCCTTGCTGGTAGTTACATCTTTAAGTAATCCCACATCGATACACTGTAATCACTGCCACCTAGTGGTTCTTTTATCGGAAAATTCTTAAAGAATTAATAATCACTGGTGATAACCAGATCAAAAGTATTGCTTCCTCTTGTTGTCTCTCTAACATGCTGCTGTAGAAACAGTCATCCAAGAAATCCCCAAAAGTATTGCTAGTGTGTGAGTGACAACCCACAAAAATCAGTCAACATCTGGAATGTTCAAATCTACCATTATGAGACATTCTGATTTGGTGGCCCACTCTATTTCTCTGTATAGCTGTTTGTTATATTCACAACACACTCCTACTCTCAATTTTCTTTTCCCAGTGCTTATATCACACCAAACTGACTCAATATTGCACTCGTCACCCATGTCAGCTGGATGCACTGCCTTAGATTTAATATGCTTCTTAACTAAGAGCATAGCTCCTCCACCTCTCCTGTCCTGTCTATCCTTCCTGTATACATTGTACTTCCCATATTCAAGTGGGGCTTGCAGATAACAAGTGGAAATGGATATCGCTAACACTGTAGACCACATATTTGTGAAATGAATGAGGAAGTTTTTCTGAAGGTTTAGATTTTTTCATAAATAAAGTGCGATATAAGATTTAGTGTTCTGCAGTGTCCTGTAATTGTTATCTCATCTTGCTTATGTAATCCAGTGGCCCAACGCAAGAATAGTTTTTCAAATAGATCGGGAAAAAATAAGATTTAGACCTAAATTCTGCAATCAGGTGTTAACATTTGTCTCAAATTCTTTAATAGAAAACCACAGAAGAGAGTTACACTAATATACAGTTTTCATTACAGTCTGAGTTTTCACCATTAAAGAAAAACAGTTTGCAATTTCTAAATATGTAGTCTTATTATATAAATGTTGATGATACTATTTAAAAAACAAATGTTTTACTTTAACTTTTAATAGCAAAAATAATTCTTTGATACTTACCTAAACTTAATCTTTAGGAAATTAATGCATACATCATTAAGATATTACTTTATGAAAAGGATAAGATGACAGGCGCTGCTTAAAATCATATATGTTAGTTATGTATGGACCAGCTTTATCGTGATCTGAGGGTAGTAGAAACTTTAATGCATAATTTAATTTTTTATCATCTTCAACAAATTGACTATCATTTTCCTCAGAAACAGGATGGCAGTCTTGTGTTGCTACATCTCCATTGCCAACAACCTGAAATACAAAATGAACATGCATTCTTTTAGGTATCTATATGAATGAGATATGTAATATACATAGTAATGTATATTACATATGTATGTAATATACATCTATAATATATCTAAAATGGAGAATATTGGAATCTTGGGTGCCCAAAAGTGAACTTTAGAAATCAGGGGATGTATGTGTAAGGATACCATACATGCTACTGCTTTAGAAAAAAATTTCCATACAGGGTAAGTTGAGTTTTTAAATACATTTGAGTGGGTATGTGACTTCATTTTGAATTAAAGTGGAATGTGGACACATCGGTATGTGTGTGACTTTTCTAGTAATTCCAGTGGGGAGAAGTGTGATTAAATGAAATTTTTTCATATGCTGCCAACCCCCCCCCCCTAATCTAAAAGGGCAGAATGTACTGGTCCCACAGGAGATAGCTATTGTTGGTGATGCTATTGTCAGGGAAATGTGAAATATATTGTGCAAAAAGAAGAGGTGGAATAGACCCAGAGTATGTCTGCTAAGAGGAAACATTAAAGATATTGCAGAGCAGATATAATCTTTTTTTAAGGGCACAAAAGGTGATACTGTTGTAAAAATTGACACTAATGACAATAAGAGATCTGCTGATTTCCTTAACAAGTACAGTACAATGTTGAGGAAAAGGCATGAGTTAGAGTTAAATTTGAAAGTGTCTGCAATTCTGCCCAAGCATGATAGAAGGGAGTGTATGATGAGAGTCTTGTCAATCAATTCAGCCCTGGAGATATTGTGCAAGGCTCATTGAGAGAGAATTTTTCTCAGCATAGTCTTTGCTTGTTAACAGAAGAGACTACTTCCACAGGGATGAGATACACTTAAACAGATAGGGTGCAAAAATATTTGTTAATACTACCAAGGCAATGCTAAGTAGGTAGAAACACTGCTAGACTGGGAGGGGAGGATATATAGACTAACAGATTATCAACAGCTGCTGGCAGAGGAAAAGTGATTCTTGCACTGCTTGTATTGGAATGAGCAGCAGCCTGGAAAAGCGAGGTGCTGGGGGGATTTCAAGGACTGCTGTGAGTCAACATGGAAGAGGTAAATCCACGGACTGTGTAACTAAGAGTAAGAACAGGCTGCGTGTATACCTGAATGTACACCACTACTGGGAGCATAGTAAATAAATTTGATGAATTTGAAGTGCTGGTCAAGTCATCAAATGCAGACAATGTTGGGATATCAGAACTGTGGTGTCACTCAGATATAAGGGATGCAGAATATGAATATGGGAAGTACAATGTGTACAGACAAACAAGATTGGAGTGGTTATGATCTTATAGCACAAACTCTAAGACAATTCATCCAGTTGACGCAGGTGGACAGTGCAATGTTGAGTAAGTCTCATGTAAAAAAAGCACTGAGAAAGCAAAAATGAGAATAGGAGTGTGTTATAGGCCTAATGACTAATGAGTACAATGAGCAACTGCACAGAGAAATAGAGTGGGCCAGTAAATAATCAGAATGTTTTATAATTGGAGATGAAAAGCTTTCCAGATATTGACTGGAACTTGTGGGTTGGTCACACACACACACACACACACACACACACACACACACACACACACACACACACACACACACACACACACACACACACACACACACACACACACACAAGCAAGACTTTTGTGGTTTTATTGGATGATGATTTTTATGTTTTCTAAAGTAGCATATTAGAAAAGCAACAAGAGAGGGTAATACTCTTGATCTGATGATCAGCAGTGAATATTCGTGCATTAAGAATCTGGAGATAAAAGAACCACCAGGTGGCAGTGATCATAGTATATTGATGTTGGATTTAATTAAAGATGTAACTATACCATTAAGGGTAAAGGTTTTTGTGAAGATGGCTACAGTGGTTTCAGACAGTGTTTAAATTCAATACAGTGGGGTCAACTGATGATGTTACCATCAGCAAAATCCTAAATGGGAAGCATTCAAGGAAATAATCATAGAAGCTACTAGTCTTTTCATACCAACTAAGAAATACTCTTCAAGGCTTAGACCTAAATGAATGTCAGATAAACTAATGGCATTGTGCCAGAGAAGAAAAATGCATGGGATGCATATAAATTATCATGTGTCATAGAAGCCTATGGTAAATATAAATTAGTCTGGAATCAAGTCACAAAAATGTTAAGCAAGCTAAGGCAGATTATGAAAGAAAAACAGCAAATACTTCTTTTTAATTAAATACTAGAGGGGATGAATCACATTGGTCCATTCGATATTGATGGTTGAAATGTTGATTATCTTTCTCAGATTTCTGACAAGCTGAATAAGTATTTTGCATCTACATTCACATGACAAATTCTTTAGGGGGAGCAAATGCCAGAAGTTTATCAAACTCTAACAGGGAGCTAAATGATTTTGTAATAACTGAGAGGAAAGTGGAAGAGAAATTGCTAAAGTTAGAAACATAAGAAAAGCACCTGAGGCGGATGGGATCTATTCAATTATATTAAGGGAAGCAGGAAAGGAGGTAAGCAAACCCTTAGCCATAGTTATGAGAGCATTTTTGGATTCAGAGGAAGTCACCATGGACTGAAGATGTGTGAACGTATCCCCAATTCACAAAGGGGCTCAAAGGGCAAAATGAGTAATTACAGAACTGTTAGCTTAACTTCTGTTTAAGAGAAAATAATGGAGTCACTGGTTAAAGACATAATGCAGGACCATCTAGACAAGAGTGTAAATATACTTCAGTCACAGAATGGGTCTGTCAAAGGGCAATCTTGTCTGACCAATTTGACTGAATACTATGATGCAGTCAACTGGATGCAAAAAATAATTTTGATATCATATACTTGGATTTCAGGAAAGCTTTTGATACTGTTGCATATAAAAGACTGCTGAACAAATTGGAGTGGTGTGGCATTAAAGACAATTTACTGGTATAGATAAAAGAATGGCTGAGTGGGAGGAGACAAAGTTGTTATCAATGGAAACTCCCCTTTTTTGTGGACTAATGTTATTAGTTGTTCCCCAGTGTTCAGTATTTGGCCCATTGTTGTTTTACATATTTTTTTAATTATATTGATGAAGGTACAGGAAGTTTCCGCTTTACAAGTTTTTTTTTTTACCAAGTATCAAGTGTCAACAAAATTGAAAATATGAACGTTAATTGCAAAAAATAAAAGTTAAACATTCATAAATACCACATTTCAAACCACGTGCTTAGCTATACAATACAGCGCACCTCACCTTACGATATTCTGTTCCAGAGACACCATCGTATCATGAAAATATCGTAATGTGAACCCAATAACACATTTTTTAGTTATTCATGCCAAGACCTCAGAAGTTAATTTTTGCTATATAACTAAGCTGTTTATCTCTTTAAAAGGCCATTTTTATAATGGAAATTGCACTACACTTTCATCATTATCATATTCCGTTACTGTATAAGAATCAATTTTGAACGCCTTTGTGATATTTTTCTAAAGCACATTTCTGGAGGTCACTACCATAAAACAATAAAAACAATTTGCACTTTCCGGTTTATTGGGCTTTTCTGTTAGTGCAATCTATTATAAACTGGTAGTAAACTCGATCTTATTGCATTTGCAAAAATACTGATAGCTGGAATTGTGTGGGTTTTTACGTTATTAGGGTGAAATGCGTTTCCCCTTCACTGCAATCTTCAATCATATAAAAAACCCAAATAAATTTTTAGAATCTTCTCTTCATTCCATTTTTTTAAAGCTTCATAAACTTGTTACTACATGCGAATTGTGTTAGATGCAACTCACTTGCACGTGTTGTGTTAATTAGTTGCAATTTGTGAGTGAAAAATGCATGCTGTCGTGAAATTTATAAAGAAAAGAGAAGAGATTATCTTGGAAACAAATGCTTCTCATAGCATTTCTGAAGAAGACGACTCCTTGTGCAACAAAACAACGAGTGTCGACCCAACAATGAGTGATCAGCGAGTGTGCATTTAGTTGATGATGATGAAGAAGAATAAACATTCTTTAACATTTGCAAGTCATAAATAATTTCTTTATTATTATAATTTGCTTGATATTACAGGCTACATTTTCATTTCTTTGGATAAATCAATCATTATTTAAACAAACTAATTAGCTAACTAATTCCACTGTTGAGAACGTAACCCCTGTTTTTAACATTATGTCTATGGGAAATAAATTTCCTCTTTATGAGCGCTTGCTAGAAACAAATTAACTCATAAAGTCAGGAACTACCTGTATATTAGGCTTAAAGTCTTAGTTTGCAGTTGATATGAAGGTTGGAGATGATACAAAGTAAAGATCTAGAAAAATTAGGCACCTGGGCTGAAAAACGGTAATTGAGGTTTAACATTCCCAAATTCAAACTATTGTGTATGGGTAGCATTAATTCCAAATTAACATACCAACTGTTTGTTACTGCACTCAGGGAAGTGTAAAATGAAAAAGACCTGGGAGTAATTGTGCAGTCAGATATAAAGTTCTCTGAGCAATGCAGACAGCTCATGGGTTTTTTTTTCAATGATATACAGGAATTTTGGTAGCAGTAATAGGGACACTCAGGGAAGTGTAAAATGAAAAAGACCTGGGAGTAATTGTGCAGTCAGATATAAAGTTCTCTGAGCAATGCAGACAGCTCATGGGTTTTTTTTCAATGATATACAGGAATTTTGGTAGCAGTAATAGGGAGGTGATTATTCTATTATATAACATACTGGGCAGGCCATATCTTGAGCATTTCATATAGGTCTGGAGGCCTCAATTTAGGACTGTTGGAGCAGGTACAGAGAAGGACAATGAGATTGGTGAGCTGAACAAAGTGGTGCTTTGTTCAGCTCACCAATTCAGCTCTGTTGAACTTCCCAAGAAGGCTTCAAATTGCAGCATCTGGAAACTAGGCACTTGCAAGGTGATCTGCTTGAAGGGTTTAGGGCTTTGAATGGATGGAACAAGCTTAATGCTGATGGGATTCTTTTTTTTGCTCAGATTACACATATAAGGGGACATAAATTCAAATGAAGAACGGGACTAACTATTGGATGAAATGAATAGGTGAAATGAGAAGGTTTTTTTTTTTTCTTTAACAAGTGCTGGATATGCACTCTCAAAAAAATCAATATTATAATCATCTTATTACAGTAATTATCATAAAATATTTATTTTCCTAAGGATGGAAAGAAAGAAATGACCGAAGAATTGCATTGGTAAATAAGAATCCATAAAAGAAATAGTAAGAAAATCTGATTAAAATAAACAAGAAATATTGATACTGTAAAACCAACCAAAACATTTCTGAGCAAATGCTTCTAGATGTGTTTTTAAAGCTAAACACATTACATTTACAACACAAATTTAAAAACTAAATAATAATAAAGAAAAGCAGAGAAATAACTAATTACACTATCAAAAAATACACAGGTTAGGCCTGCTAGTATGAAAAGAAAACTACTAAAAATATTTTTTTTCTCTCAAAGATTTCTATTTAGCCACATTGTATATTTTTAAGTAGGTTGCCTAGAAGCATAAGCTTCCTCCGATCAGCAGACACAAGCTTCAGCCAAATTTCTGGCAATCTTCAGATTTCTTATATGAACTGATAAAAAAAAAAAAAAAAAAAAAAAAGAATTTGCTTAGTCAAAACATGCTTGTGGAAGTTATTATTTTTTTTTAAGGGGCATTAGCAACTAAGGCCATATTGCTCTGGGGATATGTGGTGGTCATTCCCTGATCTTTCCACATCCTCCATATTTGGTGGTCATGGGCTCGAACCCCGGTCTAATCAAGAAGCATGTACTATGCACTGCTGCTCCTACCCACCTGGCTACGGAGGCGCCGGTGTGGAAGTTATCTTTATACAAAATTTCTGAGATACGAGGGATAGCCAATCATTAAAATATCACTATGCAAAGTACCTTAGGTAGATAATTTATTGAACACCTCTCATATCTCAGAAATTTGGTATAAAGATGTCTCCCACAAGCATGTTTTGACTAAGCAAATTATCTTTTTTTTCCTAGTTGAGATATGTTCCTACATATCTCCTCTTGAATCATACTAATTTTGATTACACTATATTTTTAGGTTGTGCTACTGTAACAGAAAGAAGAAAGACACGCATATGAAATTATGGATTTTCTGAAATTGGAGTATCATTCAGTCATCAAATTTCTCACCAAAGAAGGAAATGAGCCAAAGGCCATTCACGAAAGGGTGGTGGTTGTGTATGACAACAGTGCATCTTCAGAGTAACACGTGAAATTCTGGTCAAAACAATTCAAGTTTGGTAGAGAGCCCATCTTCGATGGGCTCTCTACCAAACTTGAATTGTTTTGACCAGATGTACAGGAAGGCCTGTGACAGCGACCACTCCAGAAATATGCCAAGCTGTGGAAACCCTTCTGCTGAATGATAGACATATAAAGGTGTCCCAAATCTCTAGGGAATGTGGCATACCTGAGGGAACAGTTATAACCATCCTCTATGAAAATTTGGGATTAACTAAGGTCAGTGCAAGGTGGTTCCCAGATTTTTGATCCCTGTGCAGAAGCAATTCAGAGTATGGTATTGTGAGGAGAATTTAGAGCTTTATGGAAGGGGCCCTGAAACTTTCATCTCCAGAATCATTATGGGTGATGAAACATGGATTCATCACTGGGATCCTGAGATCAAGCAAGAATCAATGCAATGGAAGCACATAGATTCTCCCCCACCCAAAAAATTTTAGACACAACCTTCAGCTGGCAAGATTATGGCCACCATTTTTTGTGATGCTGAGAGAATTTTGTACTTTCACTACTTGGAACACAAGCAGAGTCACTGGGAAGTCATATGCATCCCTACAGTACAACCTAAGGGATGTCATAAAGGAAAAATGCTGTGGAAAATTTTCCAGAGGTGTGCTGCTTCTTCAGGACAATGCACAAGTCACATGCTGCTGCTGCTTTGAGAGACTGCGATTTTACAAAACTTACCCATCCACCTTACAGTTTGGATCTAGTCCCCAGTGACTATTTCCTGTTTTGTCACCTCAAGAAAAACCACATGTGAATATTGCTTTGCGGATGATCATGAACTGAAGTCTGCTGTTTCTGCTTTCTTTGATGGACAGGACAAAGAATTTTATTTGTCTGGTATTGCCTCATTGCCAACAAAATGGAACAAGTGTATTCAAGTTCAGGGGAGTTGCATTGAAAAATAAAAACAGATTTTTGCTTCTTTGCAAATTCTCACTCTACCCTCAGATTTAAATTGAACTTGTGTTCACATTATACATACCTTGAACCAGTTCCCACCCATCCCAATTTTTCTCTGGGTAAAAGCCTTGGCTGTCAACTCTATTCTGCTCCACCCTTAAATTGTGATATTACTGTGTTGCATCAATGCATTCTTGATATACAAGGTAATTCAGAAGTAGCTTCACAACTTTGTGTATTTTTTACTTAGTTAAAACGAAGGAATGAATGAAAGCTGTGTTCATGAAGTTTTTATTGGTGACTAGAACATCTATCTCAATGTTACTACCACCAGCTACACACCAATGAAAGTCAGTACTTGGTCACAACTGTGTGTTATTTTTGGATAAGAATACAAAGAAAACAAAACTATCAAAAATTGTTTTATGTTGACACTAGAAGGAAATGGATGAACTACACTGCCCACTTGATGTGAATGGCATAATTATTGATGATCCTATGCAGATTACTGATAAACTAAATAAATGTAATATAAATATTTTGCATTCACATTCTCATGTGAATATCAGAAGTCTATCCAACACTGACTGCTAGTTGATGTTGTTGTTGTTATTTGGTTTTTAGGAGCATTAGCAACTAAGGCCATAGTGCTCGGGGATATGCGGTGGTCATTCCCTGACCTTTCCGCATCCTCCGTATTTGGTCGTGACGGGCTCGAACCCCGGTCTAATCAAGAAGCGTGTTCTACGTACTGCTGCTCCTTCCCACCTGGCTACGGAGGCACCTCTGGTAGTTGAATAAATTTGTGAAAACTGAAAGGAAGCGAGAAGAGAAATTGTTGTAGCTAAAAGTAAGCAAGTCACATGAGGCTAATGGAATCTACCCAATTATATTAAAGTAGTAAAATGGGTAATCAAACCTTCACCTATAATAATGAGAACATACTTTGATTCAGGAGAAGTGCTTATAGGTTATAGATGCCTCTCCTATTCACAAAGGTGGTTACAAAAGTTGAAGTGAGTAGTTAAGTAATTCAAGATTATCTCCCTGATTAAATATTAGATTGGTTTGAACATCTAACAAGAAAAAAGGATGGAATCAGAAATACTCTCCCTCCCCTCTAGTACTGATGTAACTTGCATTTTTTTTTTTTTTTTTTTTTTTTTTTTGAATCCTCAGATGCTATTGCCAGGATACTGCATACAGGTAAAAACTTTCTCCTGATTTTATGAAAAGCAAGATAGAATTATATCTTTAAAGAATAGCATTCAACATGAGGTTTTAGCCATCTCTACAGACTTTCTGCAAGTGAGTGTGTATGATGTTATTTCTTGTCTACTTATAAAGTTATAAATCAACAAGGTGGACCCACAGAAGATCTGTAGTATACTGTATAATGGCAATCTCTGTAACTGCATTTTGTATAACAATAAAACCTTGACCCTCTGGCTATTATCATTATTAGTCATATGGTGCAAGGAAGCCCAAGGCTTATGCTGCACCAGCCAAAAAAATTCCCAAGTTACCCTACCCTGAGAGAGAGAGAGAGAGAGAGAGAGAGAGAGAGAGAGAGAGAGAGAGAGAGAGAAGAGGAAGGGAATCACCAAGAAAGCAAGAGAGAGAAGAATGATGATATCCAGCTCAGGACCCCGGGGTTTGCTAAACCCAAAAAAAAATTTAATTTTGGGCCTCAATTTGTAAAATTTTTCTATGAAGCTTCAACAGAGCAAATGTGAACACTTAACCCACACTAACTTAAGATATTTCAGTGGACCAATCTGATTCATCCCTTTCCTTTTCGAGTTCAAGTATGTAAAGAACTCTTTTCTGTTTTTCTTTGCATCCTTTGCCAAGGATTTTTCATAGTCTGCCTTTGCCTGCCTAATCTCCTTTGTGACTTGGTTACAGACCAACTTATATCTATCATAGGCTTCCATGTCACCCATTAATTTGTATGTATCCCATGCATTTTTCTTCTCTGCCACATGTCTCATTAGTTCATCTGACAACCATTTAGGCCTAAACCTTGAACAATATTTCTTAGTTGGTATGTAAAGCCTGGTAGCCTCCAAGATTAGTTCCTTGAATGCTTCCCATTTTGAGTTTGCTGTTGGTAACATCATCAGTTGGTCCCACTGTATAGAATTTAAATACTGTCTCAGACCATCATAGTCGCCTTTACGAAAACAAAAACCCTTCCCTTTACCTCTGAAGGAGGTAACTACCATCAGAGGTAAAGGGAAGGGTTTTTGTTTTCGTAAAGGCGACTATGATGGTCTGAGACAGTATTTAAATTCTATACAGTGGGACCAACTGATGATGTTACCAACAGCAAACTCAAAATGGGAAGCATTCAAGGAACTAATCTTGGAGGCTACCAGGCTTTACATACCAACTAAGAAATATTGTTCAAGGTTTAGGCCTAAATGGTTGTCAGATGAACTAATGAGACATGTGGCAGAGAAGAAAAATGCATGGGATACATACAAATTAATGGGTGACATGGAAGCCTATGATAGATATAAGTTGGTCTGTAACCAAGTCACAAAGGAGATTAGGCAGGCAAAGGCAGACTATGAAAAATCCTTGGCAAAGGATGCAAAGAAAAACAGAAAAGAGTTCTTTACATACTTGAACTCGAAAAGGAAAGGGATGAATCAGATTGGTCCACTGGATATTGATGGTTCAACAGTTGAGGATCCTGCTCAGGTGGCTAACAATCTAAACGAGTATTTTGCATCTACATTCACGCATGAGGTGTTATTCAGGAAGGAGAATGATGTAGGTAAAGTAAACATTGGCAGTGAGCTGGATGATTTTGTAATAACTGAGAGGAAAGTGGAGGAGAGATTGTTGAGGATAAACATAAAAAAGGCACCTGGGGTGGATGGGATCTATCCAGTTATATTAAAGGAGGCAGCAAAGGAAGTATGCAAACCCCTAGCCATAATTATGAGAGCTTCTTTGGACTCAGGGGAGGTACCCATAGACTGGAGATGTGCAAATGTAACCCCAATTCACAAAGGAGGATCAAAGGCTGACACAAGTAATTATAGACCTGTTAGTTTAACTTCTGTTCCAGGTAAATTAATGGAGGCACTGGTTAAAGATTTGTTATTTGTTATTTGGTTTTTTTTAGGAGCATTAGCAACTAAGGCCATATTGCTCCGGGATATGCGGTGGTCATTCCCTGACCTTCCCGCATCCTCCGTATTTGGTGGTGACGGGCTCGAACCCCGGTCTAATCAAGAAGCGTGTGCTACGCACTGTTGCTCCTTCCCACCTGGCCACGGAGACGCCACTGGTTAAAGAAGCACTGCAGGATCATCTAGACAAGAATTCAGTTATAGCTCAGACGCAGCATGGTTTTGTTAAGGGCAGGTCTTGCCTGACCAATTTGATTGGATACTATGATGTAGTCACAAAAGAACTGGATGCAGGGAATAACTTTGATATTATATATTTGGATCTTAGAAAGGCTTTTGATACTGTTGCACATGGAAGACTGCTGCACAAATTGGAGCAGTGTGGCATTGGAGGCAAATTGCTGCTATGGATAAGGGGATGGTTGAGTGGCAGAAGACAGAGAGTGGTAATCAATGGACACTGCTCAACGTGGACTAATGTTATTAGTGGAGTTCCTCAAGGTTCAGTGTTGGGTCCGTTGTTGTTTTCGGTGTTTATGAATGATATTGATGATGGGATATCAAGTTTAATGTCCAAGTTTGCAGATGATACAAAGGTTGGCAGGGTCGTTAAGGACAATACTGACGCTATGCTGCTGCAACAGGATCTGGAAAGGTTGAACAGATGGGCTGAGAGGTGGCAAATGAGGTTTAACATCGACAAATGTAAAGTGCTGCATATGGGAAACAGTAACCCCAGAGCAACGTATCAACTCTGCGGTACTACACTGACAGTGGTGGAGAATGAAAAGGACCTGGGGGTAATTGTGCAGGCAGATATGAAGTTCTCTGAGCAGTGCAGATGAGCTGCAAGAGTAGCTCATGGTGTCTTGTCAATGATATACAGGAATTTTTCTAGCAGGGATAAGGAGGTGATTATTCCCTTGTATAAGGCAATGGTAAGGCCACATCTTGAGTACTGTATACAGGTCTGGAGGCCTCATTTCAAGAAGGATGTAGAGCTGCTGGAACGGGTACAGAGAAGGGCAACAAGATTAGTAAATGGAACAAAGGGTTGCTCTTACGAAGAAAGGCTTATATTTTGCAAATTACAGAGTTTGGAGACTAGGCACCGGCGAGGTGATCTGATAGAGGTGTATAAGGCTTTGAATGGTTTGAGCATGCTCAATGCCAATGGGATTCTTCATCTTTCTCAGAATAATCACCTCAGAGGGCATAAATTCAAACTGAGGAAGGACGGATGTCGGAATGTCGGATAGATGTGCGGAAATTTGCCTTTGGCCAGCGGGTGGTTGGTTGGTGGAACCGACTTCCATCACTTGTTGTTGAAGTTGATAGCCTAAACAAATTTAAAGCTCAACTGGACAGGTATTTCGAACGAACGGAGGGGTGAAATGGGAGTGGGTTTTTTTTTTTTTTTTTTTTGGCTGATGCTGAATAAGCTTGCTTTCTTGCATCATATGCCTCTGCTAATGCTAATGCTAATGCTATTTCATACACAACAAGAGATGGTTATATTCACTACCCACTTAATTCTCTCTTTTTTGCCTACTTGGTGCCTCTGTAGCCAGGTGGGCAGGAGCAGCAGTGTGTAGCACATGCTTCTCGATTAGACCGGGGTTTGAGCCTGTGACCACCAAATACGGAGGATGCGGAAAGGTCAGGGAATGACCACCGCATATCCCCAGAGCAATATGGCCTCGGTTGCTAATGCTCCAAATAACAAACAAATTTGCCTACTTAATTCTCTACCTATACCTGAGAATTAAGTAGCCAAGCTTTAATAAAGATTAAAATTAGAGATCTATAATCACCTTCACCACTTCATTCAATATTGCCTTTAGCTTGTGTGGTACCATTCAATCCCATTTGATATAATAAAATTTATTCAATCTATTAACATATATTCATTAATATACAGGCATCCCTGCTTATCACTCTCAACTAGGGACATAAAAACAGAGCACTAAGTGAAATCTCCCTCACCTAATGTGCATGGGGGAGTGAGATTTGAACATAGGAAATAATGTAGATAGTTTTAATTAGTTGGCTTGACTAGTATTTCTGATCGATTTTAAGGTAGCAACAAAACATATATTTTCATGAAAATGCAAGGAACTTACTTTTAAAATTAAGGAACTTTATATTTTTTACAATAATGGTTTGTGATCCTGTTAATTTTCAGATCATTCAAAACCACTAAATATGGGGAAGGCAATCTTGCAGGTCGTTTCCAATGTTTTCAAGGGCTTTCTCTTGTTCAGCAGTCATATCAATGAGTTCGGTGCTTAACCATCTTTCTAGTTTTTGATGAACTCATGTATGTCTTCAGATTCTATATTATCCAACCCAATATCTTTGTCAAGCTCTACTATATTGTTTTTAACCTTCTTGACATCAAAACCATGGAAGTATTCAACACAGTCTTCCCAAAGCTTTCTTATACTCTCATCAATTTTTGTTGAGCTTCCTGCGAGGTACTAACAATATTATCAATGGCTTGTTTAATATTGCATGCTTTCCAAAATTCTTTAAGGCTTGGTGCATTCTCCTCCTCATTCGTAGACTTAATAGCCTGATAGAAAATCCTCCTAGTGTAATAGCCCTTGGAAGCTGCTTACACACTGGTCCGTTGGTTGGATGAGAGATGTGGTATTTGCAGACAAAAAAACAACTTTTACAATGGCACTAAACTCATGAAGTGGAGGGAGTGTCCTGGTACATTATTCAATATCAGAAAAGCTTTTTTTGGAAATGTTACAGTCTGCAAAAATATTTTTAGCTGCTGAACTACAATAATCCAGTAACCATATTTGAGAAAGACTTCTATTAATCCAAGCTGCCTTATTAGATTGCCATATGACTGGCAACCTTGATTTAACAAATTCCTTAGAGTGCAGGAGTTTTCTGAGTGGTAGACTTCAGAAACTTTAAATCTGGGCATGGACTTTTCTTCCCTGTAAATCAAAGTTCTCTTGGGTATTCTCTCCCAAAATAGACCAAATTCTTCAATGTTAAACACCTGTTACAGGATGTAGTCACCTCCAGTAATATTCAAAAGTGCCTTCTTAAATTTTTTATGCTGATGTGAAAGGGGACAATTTTTTTGTCCCCTTTCACATCAGCACTGGCTACCTTCCTCTGGGAAGCAATGTTATTTAGATTACAATGCTTACAAAACCTATCAAAACAGCCTTTACTGCATTAAAACATTTGGCATTAGATCCTTATGGCAAATTTTTCTTCAAATCTTCGTATAAACTAATTGCCTTCTTTTGAATTACCATACAATTTAAGGGAATTCTATGATGCATATTTTCTTCTATAAACAAATTTAGCAATCTTTCCATTGAAGGTCCAGATCAATTTAATTTCATTCCACTTAAAGGAGTTGCTACCTTGCCACATAAGATTTTTTGCTTATTCTTTATTATGATTCTGTTGGTAGATCCGACTAAATCAAATATTTTGTATAGAGGTTATTTTCTAATAAAAAGCTTTTCTGATGGCTGTCTGAATTACTCGACTGCTTTGATGCCAATTTAAAAAAAGAAAAGTTGAAACAACAAATGCAGTAAACAGAATGCTTCAATGAACTTCAGTTAATTAGAACCTCTGAGCAGTCATCCCCCCCACTCCCCATTTTTATGAAAATCCCAAACACAAAACTAGAACCAATAGATAATACTTGTTAATATTAGACTTGAATTTCTGTAGTGGAAAACAAGGAAAAAAAAAGTTGGTTCTGTGAGTTTGAAGTTGGACAGTAACTGAATGATGAATGGCGGTCACATATTTTTGTACCAGTTTTGAAGAGAGTGGCAGAATTACAGATGCCAATTCAGAAGAACAGTGCCCACAGAAGTATCTATAGAAATGGCATGCAGCAGAGACAGAGAAGAGAGACTTTGTAAGAGATGGGTAATTAACTTAATTTCACTCTTTTGAATGGAAGCTTTCAAAGGCTCTCTGCCTTTGAAAAAATGAACACAACTTTTAAAATGTTGTCACAATTTGGGAGGTTCTATGGACTCATCTGACAATATTTACAAACTAGCACACAGTGTTTTCTGATCATCTTCAGGATGTACACATCATTATGTGCATCAATGGTAAATACTTATTAGAATGCTTTTTTCCCTCCCAAGCATATGTTGTTTACTATCTTTCAAGCAGAACTCATCTTCACATAATTTGGCTTAATTTTTTTATATTTTAATCAGTTTCTCATATTCATTTTGATTAAAGGTAATCAATGAAATAGGTAAAACTAATTAATATAAAGAAAACAGGCACTGTAAATTCAGCATACATCTCATAATCTGAAGTGGCATGCCCAAGCAGGTTGTGGCTTATATATTGGGTGCACAATAACTTACAAGACTTCCAACCCATTCAAACAGCTGCAATGGAATGTTCAACCAGATAGCATCAAGTTGCATATTTACATCACTAACAGTGATACAAATGTACCAGCAACTCAATATGCAGAAAACCATTTGTACATAAAGTGGGCGGCATGTACTTCATATCTGTAGTAAAATGATTTCATGCACTACATTTCACAGAAATGTACTTTCTGTGAAATATCTTCAGAAATTCACACAATGTGGACATACAAGGGATCCACAGGTAACAAATTAAACAATGCCTTGGTACAGAATAATTCTGATGTGTCAGTTCTGTACTAGATATGTAAAGTGTATATCCATGTGTTTGTGTCCTTTTGATTTATATGTAATTTTATTAATTTCATAACAGTTTGCATGATTTAGGCTTGAATTGGGTTAATACCCAGATGTTATTTCATATGAATGTATTGTGGTGATTGAACAAACAAGGTATAGCTGTAGGATCTGACAATTTTTAGTGTGCTGCTGTAGAGGATTGAGTTATAGGGTGGAATAAACAAGTAACAAATTAATAAATAAAAAAATTGAATTAACTTTACATTTTAAATTGATTATGACTGATTACAGTTTAATCATTTTTGTAATCTTCTGAAAACTACATTACTTTCTGTTGTTGATTCACATCAATCTGCCCAATATTGTTAGTAATTTTGTTCTTGAGTCCTTCTAGGGTGTGGGCACTTTTTTTTTTTTTAAACCAAATTATAGTATCCAATCAAATTTAGCATTAGCATTAGTAGAGGCATTTGATGCAAGAAAGCAAGCTTATGCAGCATCAGCCAAAAAAAAAAAAAACCCACTTCCACTTCACCCCTCTGTTCGTTCAAAATACCTGTCCAGCTGAGCCTTAAACTTATTTAGGCTATCAACCTCCACCACAAGAGATGGAAGTCTGTTCCACCAACCAACCAACCACCCGCTGGCTAAAGGCAAATTTCCGCACGTCTATCCTACATCTGTCTTTCCTCAATTTGAATTTATGCCCTCTCAGGTGATTTTTCTGAGCTAGAGGAAGAATCCCATCAGCATTGAGCATGCTTAAACCATTCAAGGCTTTATACACCTCTATCAGATCACCTCGCTGGTGCCTAGTCTCCAGACACTGTAATTTGCAAAACTTAAGGCTTTCTTCGTAAGAGCACCCCTTTGTTCCATTCACTAATCTTGTTGCCCTTCTCTGTACTCGTTCCAGACGCTCTACATCCTTCTTGAAATGAGGCCTCCAGACCTGTATACAGTACTCTAGGTGTGGCCTGACCATCGCCTTATACACTGTTAGGAAGCATTTTATATCTTTGGATTTTGGGCATCTTCATAGAAAAAATTCAAGTGTACTTAAATTAGGCAATCTTGCAGGTTATATGATGTCACCATATGTGGAAATCAAATGATTTGGAAACATCCTTTTGAGAACATCCATGCATTGTGGTGCAATCTTGTTGAAACCGTAAATATTCACATATGTCCAGCCAACTTAGTTTGACATCTAAAACGTTTTGTAACATATTGATGTATCAAGCACAGTTGGCTAAGATAGTCTAGTTATTCACCTTGAAAAAAAAAATATGGACCAATTATTGAAAATGCTATCACAGCATAACAAACAATAATTGCTCATACAACTGCAAAGATAAAAAATATCAAGGTTTTATCATTTATTATAATCATATACAAATTAGAACATTTAATCAAAAACTTCATTCTTAAAAAAACAATCTCACCTGAACTGCTAGTTTTTTCCATCCATTCTCAATTTTTTTTTGACCAGGAAAATGATAATCACACCACTCTAATAGTTCAGTGAGCGTTAAGTTTTCTAAATGTTCTACCTCTTTTGAAAGTCTATCAAATAAATAATTACATGTAACTATTTCTTCCCAATTACGATCTGCTTCTTCTTGTAACTGAAGATCCTTACATCTCTTTAATTTTATCAGAGACATTACCTGCAAAGAAAAGGAGACAAACATCAGGAAATAAACTGGCAGCATGCTACAATGTAATAATAGTATCAAAAGTTAAAAAAGGTTAAAAGTAAATTATAAAAAAAAAAATAAAAGGATTATTTAGTCAGCCATATCCCTTCAAAAAGGCCTCTAAGGTTGGGAGAGTAATACATATCCAGAATTTAAAACAAATACACCAACCGTTTAACTATAGTGGTTTAATACTGAAAACTATAAAATGTACCAAACGATACTACACTGTAAAATAATATATGCAAAAAACTGATTTACAAAATAAAATATACGATAAAAATTTTAAAATATACAATAAAATATAAATAAAATATTTAAAATACAATAAAATTAAAAGCGATAAAACATTGACTGAAGCTTTCGGGGGCTTCCGCCTCCTTTCTCAACAACAATGATGCTTAAGCAACACATCCTTAAGTAACAGGCTCACAGCACATGTGGCTGACCAGTCGCTTGCTCAATATTTTTTCCATGTGAACCAGAACCAGAAGCGGCTCGGGAGCATGGAAATATAAAACGCTCGTCTTTTGCCAGGACCACGGCTTCCAGAAGGGGGTGAAATCAAACACCCCTGTCCCTATTCATACTATTGTTCTCAGACGAGCCGATCCACAAACTCTCCAGCCACTTACGGTCCCAGAACCTATGCGCCCGGTCAAGGATGACAGCATTCACAGGGGAGACCCGATGATGTTTCTCCCAATAATGCTCAGAAATGGCGGACTTATTGAACTCTGCGGTCTACATAGCTCGCATGTGCTCCCCCAGATGGTCTTTTAGTCGCCGTCCTGTCTCCCCCACATAATATTCCCCACAATACGGGCGTTTGATCTCATATACGACCCCACTACTGGAATCCCCAAGAATGGGGTCTTTGACCTGTGACAACACTGTGTGCAACCTCCGGCCCGGAAGTTGCACACAGCGTGCCTGAAAGTCACGTAGCATTCTTGAAATTCGATCTGACAAGCCCGGATAGTAGGGAATATAAACTGTGGCGACTGGAACGGACGGTGTTCCATGATTAGGCTCCACGCCTCTATTATATTTATCAATGACCCTCTGGAGGTAACTGCATTTCATAAGATCCGCCCTAACTTGCCCAATTTCTCTCTCTCTCTCTCTCCTCAGAGGTACTACAATGTGTCCTAACCCTACCCAAAAGTGCCCTGGCCACACTGTTTTTATGCTGCGCAGTCTGTGCTGACCTATAATGGGTGTACTGGCTCCTACACATAGGCTTCCTAAACACTGTAGTACTAAGCCTGGAGCCTTCTCTACACACCATTACATCCAGGAATGGGAGGGAACCATTCACTTCTACCTCTGAGCTACCCCTGGAGCCTTCTCTACACACCATTACATCCAGGAATGGGAGGGAACCATTCACTTCTACCTCTGAGGTGGACTGTATAAAAGGAGAGACATCATTGAGAAAACTAACTACATCCTCTTCTCTCCCCTTTTGCACCAAAGTGAACGTGTCATACACGTATCTCTTCCACTTGCGCATAGGGAACTCCAAACTTGTAAAAACCCTATTCTCTAACTCTTCCATTGCCAGGTTTGTAACAATAGCGCTAATAGGAGAACCCATAGCTGTGCCATGAACCTGTTTGTACATCACTCCTTTATATAGCAAAGTCGTACTCGAAAGACATAATTCTACGCCACAGCATATATCCTCTACACTTAGGTGTGATCTAGTACTTAGGGTATCATCTCTTTGTAGTGCCACCTTTACACATTCCACCCCACGGGCTATGGGTATACAAGTGAATAATGACACCACATCTAGTGACACCATTATTTCATTCTCCCCTACATTTAGACTTTTAACGAAGTTCACAAAATCCACACTGTCTTTAACAACAAACATGGACCGTCCCACTATAGGAGAAATCAGCTGCGCCAGGAATTTTGACAAAGCATAGATAGGGCTCCCAATAAAAGAAACTATGGCTCGTAACGGGACCCCCACTTTATGTGTTTTCGGTAGCCCATAAAACCTGGGCAGCTGACACCCTGTTGCATGCATAGACCAGTACTCTTCTTTAGAAATCTTACTCGTTTTTAACCAGAGCTGTATTTTAAATATTTTATTTATATTTTATTGTATATTTTAAAATTTTTATCGTCAGTCAATGTTTTATCGCTTTTAATTTTATTGTATATTTTAAAATTTTTATCGTATATTTTATTTTGTAAATCAGTTTTTTGCATATATTATTTTACAGTGTAGTATCGTTTGGTACATTTTATAGTTTTCAGTATTAAACCACTATAGTTAAACGGTTGGTGTATTTGTTTTAAATTCTGGATACAGCCATATCCCATTTTTTTTCTGAGTTAAATTTTCAGGTAGTCCCCTTTCATTCAATGATTAATTACTATTTACTCCAATATTCAACTAATTTCTCTGTGAATTAAAAAAGTTCTAGTTAATAAAAAAATGATGTAATGCAAGTACAATTTTTATGGCTGAATTTTTTTTTTTTAATATTTAGCAGAATTGATATATATATGTATATATATATATATTTATTTATTTATTTATTTGTTTGTTTTGAAAATAAAAAGTGCAAAAATAGCATTTTTTAAATATTTAATTTTTTAAAGCACAAAATGTTACATACAGTAAGTATTGCTGTCAATTAAGAAAAGATCACACATTGGTATTCTCCAAGTAGCATTTCAAAAAATACCAAAAACATTTTTAAAAATTTAAAAGAAAGTTGTTCACCTTGTAACCCACAGAAATAATCACACTGAAATTTTGCATGCATAAAGTCTTTAAAACTGGACAATGGTAGAGATGCATACATTTCCTGTAAGTCTAAAATGGTTAGCATTAGTAGAGGCATATGATGCAAGAAAGCAGGCTTATACAGCATCAGCCAAAAAAAAAAAAAAAAACCCATTTCACATATCCATTTGCTCTAAAAGTTTGTCGTTTTTCCTTGAATTTTTTTAAGCTATCAACTTCCACAATGACATGGAAGTTTGTTCCAGCAATCAACTACCCACTGGCTAAAGGCAAATTTCCGCACATCTATTCTACAACTGTCTTTCCTCAATTTGAATTTATGCCCTCATGTTCATAATCTGAGGAAGAGGAAGGATCCCATCAACACTGGGCCTGCTCAACCCAATCAAGGCCTTATACACCTCAATCAGATCACCTAGCTCTCCAGACGCTGCAATTTGCAGAACTTAAGCCTTTCTTCATAAGAGGACCCCTTCGTTCCCCTCACAATCTTGTTGCCCTTCTCTGTACTTGTTCTAGCAACTCTACATCCTTCCTAAAATGAGGCCTCCAGACCTGTACACAGTACTCAAGGCATGGCCTGACCGACCATAGGGATAATCAAAGATACAAAGCAATAATCACCTCCTTATCCCTACTAGCAAAATTCCTGTATATTGTTGAAAAGACCCCATGACTTGTTCTGGCAGCCTGTATGCACCACACAATTATCCCAGGTCTTTTTCATTCTCTACCACACAGTTGGTATGTTTCTCTGGGGTTACTTCTACCCATATGCAGTTGCATTTGTCAATGTTAAATTTCAATTGCTGCTTCTCAGCCCATCTGTCCAACTTTTTGTTGCACCTGTTGAAGTAGCATACTGACATTAACAACCCCACCAACCTTTGTATCATATGCAAACTTCGACATTAAGCCTAATATACCTTCATCAATATCATTGATAAATATAAAAAACCGAACTGTGGGGGACTCCACTAATAACGTTAGTCCATGAAGGGCATTGTCCAGTGTCAGTTAAATTTTCAGTACAATTATTTTTTTTAAAAATAAAAAAGGGTATAAAACAGAGTATATGTTAAATTTAAAATTTTTATATAAAAAAGTTACAGTACATATTGAAATCCATTAAGAAAAGATGAAACACTATAATTGTCCAAGTGGAGTTTAAAAAACCTAAAACGTTTTCCAGAAATTAAAGAAAATTGTTACCTGTCAGGTGCCCTGCAACTTCCTTTGCCAGGTTAATTATAATCGGCTTAAGGTGGTTTTATTTTTCCCCTAATTAATAACTCGTGTTACTGCTGTGTAAGGTGGTTCTAACAAAATAAAGTATTATTTTCTAATTCTAGAAGAAAAAAGTGACTCACCCTGCCAATTGCAATCTATACTCATAATTGCAGCCTGTGAGTTAAGTTTTTTTGAATACAGGGTGTGATAGAATAATCTGATAACGTTCAAGGGATCAGTGAACATAAATGTACATATAATCATTGGATAATGACTAAGGTCATAGTGGTGAAAAAGAATATATGAAACTTATGATAGCTCTGAGAAGTGATGCAGAGGTACTAAATGATAATTATAAGAATAATTAAGATATTCTAATTAAATGCCTCCGTAGCCGAGTGGGCAGGAGCGGGAGTGCAATAGCACACGCTCTTTGAGTAGACAGGGGTTCAAGCCCCTGACTGCTGAATACGGTCGATCTGCCAACCCGCACTGGACCAGCGTGGCAGATTATGGGCCATTTCCCTCAGCATGAATTGTTGAGGAGGCTTCCATCCTGCAGTGGGTTGATAATGGCTGCACTTTACTTTTTTTTTTAATTAAATGCCCAGCACTGATTAATAAGCAATTTGTATTCTGAGCAAGCAATTTAAACTTTAATTCTTTTGAGGTGAGAGTAAGGACAACGAATAGTGGATTTTGGCAGACTAGTGTAAATTTAGCAATGTGCAACAATAATGGTAAGAAATTACTAGAATGTTTTTCTAAGTCATGAAGTAGGTTTTGAACAGGTTGAGTAGAAAACTTGCTTCTTGTCCAAATGTTAGAGGAGCATTCTGGGTCTCTTGCCAAGGCTATTGGCCGTAAAATTTGCCCATCTCTGTTAAAACCCAGTGGTTCTACTGCCACCTCAGATAAAGATAAAGCTGATCTCCTAGCAACCTATTTTTCTACTAACTCTTGTATCGATGACCTTGATAAACAATCTCCTACCATTCCATTCAATGCCTCATATGGTCTTCCATCAAAAGGATATCAGAAGAATTCTGAACAGTCTTGATACCAAGAAAGCATCAGGTCCTTATGTATTTCTCCACTTGTTCTCAAAACCTGTGTTCCTAAGCTTACTCCTGTTCTGTGCATCTTTTTACACTTTCTTATTCCACAGGTGTTTTCCTTTCTGCTTGGAAATTTACTCATATCCGCCCTGTTCCTAAAAAGGGTGACAAACTCCCACCCAATTATCATCCCATTGCACTTACATCTGTTCTTTCTAAAGTAATGGAGAAATCTATTAGCTGCAAACTCTTAAGACTATCTAGAAACCTTTCATCTGATCAATGATCACCAGTATGGATTGCAGCAGTGTTGATCCACTGGTGATATACTGGCTTATGTTGCCCATCTATGGACAAATTCAATGGAAAAGTCTGGTGCAGCTCAAAGCAGTTGCCTTTGACATTTCAAAGGCTTTTGATCATGTTTGGCATCAAGGTCTCCTAAATATACTTCCATGTTATGGTTTGCCAACTGGTTTTTGTAACTGGGTATCCATTTTTCTCTCTGACTGCTCACTAATTGATGGTAGATAGCTCTCTTTCTTCTAACTTCTCCATTAATGCAGGTGTTTCCCAAGGTTCCATTTTTTTTCACCCAATCTTTTCCTATTGTATATTAATGACCTTCTCATTGACTGGAAATCCTATCCATAGTTTTGCTGATGATATCACATTGCATTCCACCTTCCAGTTTGAGAAACCTTGCCCTGCACAAACAGCTTCAACTTCTTGAATATCCTAATTCCCTAAATGCTGATCTCCAGCTTCACCTTCTCGAATATCCACTACCAATTCTCTAAATGCTGATCTCCAGTGGGGCAAAGGTAACTTAGTTGATTTTGATTCTCCTAAAACTCAGTTGTGTCTTATATCTCGCAAAGAGGTTTCTTCTGCTCAACGAATATGTAATGTATGTAAGCAACGCTAACATTCAATTATTAAATTAGTTTAATAAAAAAACAGCTTTAAAACAAAGGTGCACATAAAATCTGGTTAAAAGATTGTATCAAGTACTACAAATATGTTCTATACTATTTTATTTTCTTATTTTTTTTTCATAAAAAAAAAGGGTTAAACAATGTAAAAGCAGGGTTAAGATTTAACTATGAAGGCCAAAATTAAAGGGTTAAACAATGTAAAAGCAGGGTTAAGATTTAACTATGAAGGCCAAAATTATTGAAATAAACAAATTTCCAGGTCTAAAGGATATGAATGTATTAAAACAATAAAGTACATTAATAGCTTGTTTGAATAAAAAATAATTGTGACTTCGAAGAGTGCAGTTTGTTGCTTTTAAAGAGAGCAGAAGGTACACGAAATCAAGATGCTACAGAAGAGATTGTGCTTAGTAGCGATGAAGAGAAAGAAAATTAAACGAACGTACATCATCTCACATATAAGTATCATAGTTTGTAAGGTAAGACAATTATTACTATTACTATTTAAGTTACTACTATTATAAAAATAAAGTTAAAATATTAAGTTATTACTACTATAAAAATTAAGTTTCCAATAGTTATAAAAAAATGGTGTATTTTTGTTGCTTTTGGAATGTAACCCCCCCCCCCCCCTTTTTGTACTGGTTCATAGTCCTGTATAACACGGTTTTGCATTACACAAGATTTTGTAGGAACCAAACTATCATGTTATACGAGGGTTACCTGTACAATAAATTCAAAGATAAAATTAAGATAAACCTTGATATATGGAACCATTATATTGACCTCAATGTTCTTAGAAATTAAATTTTTTTTTTGGGTTAATTTATTTCTATCTCACTATAAAGACCTATACTAGACTAACAACTTATCATTGAACATAACAGCCTTTTGATATACTGATGATTTACTCATCTGTAATACTGATTTTAGCAATATATCTAAATTAATTTATCATAACAAACTTAAGCCTAGAGAAAATATAGGTACAAAAAAATGCCAAATTTTTAGATCTAAACATAACACACACACTCTCTAATTCTTCACTACCTAATAAAATTGAACTATATGACAAAATTCTGATTTCAAAATGTTATCTAACTGATTGGAACCCTAAAATATTCATTAGGGTTCCAGTCAGTTAGATATGGAAATATGATTACAAAAATAACCAGAATAGCCAGAATCTGCAGTAATGAAATTTTATTTAATTTACTCTTGATAATTTGCATAAAAAAATTATATGACAAATTTCCTGTCAGTTTTATCAAACACACTGTGAACACATTGTTAATTTTTCATACAAGCTTATCTAGCATATGTTTCATGACGATTCTCCCTTATGCAGAATTTATATTACATTTTATTTGCCTTCATGTTCTCTATAAGTTAGCATTAGTATTTCCAAATGATGCAAGGAAGGAAGCTTACAAAGCATTAGGGGAAAAAAAAAAACCCACTCACATCACCGGTCTCTACACTCCACTAATTTATCCAAACAACCCACTTCCACAACATAAGATAGAAATATGTTCTAGCAATCAACTATCCTCTGGCTGAAAGTAAATTTCTGCACATATATCCTGCAACTATCCTTCCTCAATTTAAATTTGTATTCCCTTATGTGTGTTGTCTGAGCTAAATCGTTTCACTTACTCAACCTATTCAGAACCTTAAAACACCTCAATCAGATCTTAAATCTGATATCTGATGAAGCATTTAAGCCTAGTTTCCAGACACAGTGATTTGCAGAACTGGATCTTCTTGGTAAGTACCCTAGGTAAAAAGTACTCTGCAATCATTCCAAAAGATCAACATCCTTCCCTTTTTTTTTGGTGGTTGTTGGCGCATAGGCTTCTGTGGCCATAATGCACCTCCCAAGGTTTTTGCACTACTTTGATCCAAGCCCGAGGTGGGAATCGAACCAGCGACCTTTGGGTTGCCAGGCAGGCACTTTACCCACACAGCTAGCCTGGTCAGCAACATCCTTCCTAAAATGAGGCCACCAGATCTGAATACAGAACTCAAGATGTGGCCCAACAATTGCCTTATACAATGGTCCTGCTGGCAAAATTCCTGTATATCCATGGGCTGTCCCAGCAGCCTCTGCACTGTTCAGAGAGCTTCATATCTGCAGTGTAGTTAATCATATTTACAATTATCCCCAGGTCTTTTTCATTCTCCACTGCCTCGAATGTAGCACCTCACAGCTGGTACGCTAATCTGAGATTACTACTTCCCATATGAAGTACTTTGCATTTGTCAATATTAAAATTCATTTGCCACTTCTCAGACCATCTGCCTGATTTGTCTAGATCTTGTTGCAGTAGCATACCCTGATTACTGTCATTAACCACCCTGCAAACCAATACAATATCTTCTGCAAATTAAGACAAACCTGATGTGCCTTCATCAATATGATTAATAAATATGAAAAATAACAATAGGCTCAGCACTGAACCTTGGGAACTCCACTAATGACAGAAGACCAAGAAGAGCAGTGCCCAGTGATAACCACTCTTTGTCTTCTCCCACTCAACTATTCCTTTATCCATAGCAGTAACTTGCCCTTAATGCCACACTGCTCCAATCTGTACAGCAGTCTTCCATGTGCAACAGTACCAAAACTTTTCTGAAAGCTAAGTATATGATGTCAAAATTCTTTTTTGCATCCAGTTCCTTTGTTAGTGTGTAATAGAATCCCATCACATTGGTCAAACAAGATCACCTCTTAACAAATCCATATTATGACTGCAGTATAACTGCATTTCTATCTAGATGGTTCTGCATTAGTCCTTTAACCAGTGATTTCATTGTTTAATCGCAAACAGAAGTCAAGCTAACAAGGCTGTATCTACCCTCTTCACCCTTTCATCTCCCCTTGTGATGGATTGGAAATGTGCAAATGTCTCTCCTATTCATCTTGTGAATAGGAGAGAGATTTGCACATCTCCAATCCACAGACCTCCCCTGAATCCAAGGACACTCATAGTTATGGCTAAAGGTTTGCTTACCTCATTTGCTGTTTCTTTTAACATACCATGGTGTGGCTATTAAATAATGACACTGTTGCAATAAAATAAATATAATGAAATATTTCATACCATACAAGCTATCCCCTCAAGCCTTGGGCTTGCACACACTGTTCCATTCATTTCTTCCAAGTACAAACATTTCTGGAAGTCACCTTCTGTAATCCCTTTTAACACTTATGTAATTTTTTTTTTTTAATGTTTTCAATGGACTGAAAACAGGTTTCATTAAGTACACTTTTCAGTTTTGAGAAGAGAAACAGTAAAGGGACTAAGTCTGGCAAGTAGGGTGCATGTTTACCCACATGGATTTGTTTTTTGACCAGAAACTGATGAACAGAGAGAGCACTGTGTGGCGGAGCATTGTATTGATGGAATCAATAAAATGCTCAACAACCTACAATGCTCCAATAAAAAAGTCAAACCATCCATCCACAAAAATTTGAAAGGTCTCTTCTTTTGAATTTTTTCATGCAGCTTTATCAGAACTTTCTATAATGTAGTATGTTTGACTGACAGTCTGATTTGATGAGATGTATTCAGCCATAATAATTTGTTTAATATGAAAATAAACATGCATGGTTTTTATTTTTGATTTTGACATTCTAGTTTTTTTTTTTTTTTTTTTTTTTGTCTGGGGGATTGCATTGACTGTTTTTTTTTGTTTCTGGGTCATACAGGAATAGCCAACTTTTATCACAAGTAATTATAGCACTCAGAAAGTCTGGATCTTCAATTTTTTTTCAAAACATCTTCACAAACTTGGAGTGTTCTCATTCTTTGTCTTCATTCAAAACTTTTGGTACATCTTGATACACACTTTTCTCACGCCTAAATTATCAGTTAAATTTGTCTGGCTGTTTCTTTGTCCATACTGAGTTCTGATGCAGCCATTCTAATACTTAAATGACAATCACTTCTAATTAATGTCCTTACCTGGTTCACAATTTCATCAGTTTTTTTGTGGATACCAAGTGGCCTGGTATTCAAACATGCACGTTATTGACAGAAGTATATTCCCCATAAACTTGATATAACAACTCATAACTTTCAGTTGGTATTTTCTTTTGTTTTGTTAAAAATTCAAGGATGATTCATTGTTTGATTCTTTTGTCTGTCATTTTTATGGCAAACTGCAACAACACAAGGCAATGAAACCTGTCTCACTGCAAAGCAAATGAGTGTGTTGGAACATGACTTACCAGACAACTAGAGAAAGGTTCAAGGTCAACTGCTGTGTACTCCATCTCTTATTTAATAGCCACACCTTGTATTGCTTATTTGGTATAAAAGCTTTATACCAAATAAGCAATACATTAGCATTAATAGAGGCATATGATGCAAGAAAGCAAGCTTATATAGCATTAGCCAAAAAAAAAAAAAAACTTTCCCATTTCACCCATCCATTACTTCTATGCTTGTCTAGTTCTGCCTTGAACTTATTTAAGTTTTCAATGAATATTTCCCATTTAGAATTTGCAGTTGGTAACATTGTCAGTTGGTTCCACTGAAGAGAATTTAAAAATCGTCCGTAATCACTGTAGTTGCCTTTACAAAAGCGAAATCCTTCCTTTTATCCTTAACAGTAGTTATAGCTTTAAGTAGCTTCCACATCAATACACAGTATTATGATCACTGCTACATAGTGATTCCTTTACATGGATATCCTTAATGCATGAAAAGTCACTGCTTATAATCTGATCAATAATACTGCTTTCTCCTGTTGCCTCTCTAATATGCTACTGTAAAAAATGTTCATCCAATAAATCCAGAAAAGTATTACTATTGTGTGAGTGATCGACCCACAACTTCCGGTCAATATTTAGAATGCTGAAATCCCCCATTCTAAGAAATTCTGATTTACTGGCCCACTCAATTTGTCTGTACAGATATTGTTTATACTCATTATGGTTGTTTGGCCTCTGAAAACCTACAATGTCCATGTCTGATAGCCTAAGTACTTCAAATTCATCAAATCTGTTTGTTATACTCTTAGAATTAGTGTGTACACAAGCATACATACCCTTTTTTTGACTTTATTTTTATTTCTTTCAACTTTTAATAATCCTAACATAGCGGGCTTGTTTCATGAGGACTCCCACCAGTCCTGTAATCCCCAATACTTCATTTCTAGGCTGCTGCATGCCCCCAATAGAAGCAATTCAAGAATCACTTTCACCTCTGCCTGCAGCTCCTCTTAATCTTTTAGTCTGTGCAACCCAAAAGTTAGCAGTTTTCCAACCTATCTAACACTATCCTGTTAGCATCACCAATATTCCTTCACCCTTTCTATTCAAGTGCATCCCATCCCTGTAAACATAGTTTCTGCTGTTAACAAGCACGGTCCATGCTGCAAATATTCTACCCCACCAAATTACTTACAATTATTCTGTACTTGCTCTATGTAGCATATGGTTTTTCTATTGTTCAGATTAAATGAATCACCTATTATGTTTAACTCCTTTTATTTTATTACAATGGATCTTCACATATTTATTTATGGTTATTATTCTAACCACTCAAATTTATTTTATAAATTTCTCAGGCATACTTTGTCATTGTGGTTATTATATTACTTTGTATTTGGTTGAACTCATTATTTTCCCATTCAATATCTATAATTATTTTATATGATAAATTTATTGGCTTTGAAATTTAACCTCTACCTTTACTAGTATTTCATTCTAATATGGCTTAACTACACATGCTGTCACTACTCTGGTGTTCTAGTTGTTTTTCCACTAGCCAATCCAGTATTGGGAACAGGAGTAAAACCCCCTGGCTGTTGGCCATGAAGGGTTGTATTATTGCAATGCAATAAAGAATTAATAATACTACCTTTCCTGCACCTTGTGTATTTATCTTGTATACAAAATTTGTATGCATTTTCTTCAATATTTTTCTGTAATATCTCACCCCTTTAGGTAACAGCTTCATTTCTTCAATACGTTTTCATCCTTTCTATACGTTTATATATTTTCTTAAAATATACTTGACATATTTGAAAAAAAAATGTTCCTTCCTTTCCTGTTTTGAAATATAACAACACAGTTTTTGGCTATCATTAAAATTATATAATGTTGGCCATTCACTTCTATAAGGTTATTTTCCTATCCATTCATTTAACTTCACTCTCAAAAATTAACATTAAAGAATAATTTAACATTAGCATTAATAGAGGCATATGATGCAAGAAAGCAAGCTTATATAGCATTAGCCAAAAAATAAAAAACCCTTCCCATTTCACCCATCCATTCTCTCCAAATGCTTGTCTAGTTCTGCCTTGAACTTATTTAAGTTGTCAACCTCCACTACGACAGGTGAAAGTTTGTTCCAACCACCAACTGGTTAAAGGCAATTTCTGCACATCTATTCTACAGTTGTCTATTTTTATTATTATTACTGTTATTAGCTATATGGTGCAAGGAAGCCCGAGGCTAATGCTGCACCAGCCAAAAAAAAAAAAAAAAAAATTCTGAATTACCCTGAGAGAGAGAGTCAGAAGTAGAAGGGAATCACCAAGAAAGAGAAGAATGATGATAACCAGCTCAGGACCCTGGGTGTGCCAAGCCCATACTCACCAGAGGTGAGCCCCCAGGTCCTTTCCTCAATTTGAATTTATGTCAATTCAGGTGAGTAATCTGAACAAGAGGAAGAATCCCATCAGCATTGAGCTTGCTCAAACTGGTGACGCCCAAAATCCAGACAGGCCAAAATCCCAACATACCGATTGTATTTAAAAAAACAAAGCTAGAGTCTATTTCTCAGAAACATATTTTTCAATAAAATATGTTTTTCATGTAATCAAAATGTTATTTGAACACATGGAATATGTACATTGCAGTTATGCAAACAGTATATGGTAATGTCAATATTTTATGTCATATTAATAAATAAATAAATAAATAAATAAATCTTTATTGTGAAGTAGATTTACAGCACAATATCCCATCACGGCGACGAGCGCCAGGGGTTCACATATAGATAACATAAGTACAAATTCAAATGGCTACAAAATATAGCGAACACATACAAAAGGCTACAAAATACAGATTACAAATGCAAAAAGAAATACAAATACAAATAATCAATAACACACATTTATATTTATATATATATATATACACAAGAAATTTATTTTTATTTCAAACGATATAGCTTAAGATAGAGGTGCATAACCATAACTTACAAGGACACAAAATAACAGTTGTTATTTTGTTAATATTGGATTTGGTATGACTTCACGATATATAGAGACTGTTAGGGTCCTTGTAGGTTATGGTTATACACCTCTATCTTAAGCTATATCGTTTGAAATAAAAATAAGTTTCTTGTATTTTCTCAGGCTTATGTAATATTCAATCATTTCTGAAAGCATTAATTTGTCCTGGCCTGAATTTATCAGTTGTATAAATTATCTAGATATTAGTGATAATATTGCTTTACACACACACACACACACACACACACACACACACACACACAGTATAATCAACTCCTTATCCCTGCTACCAAAATTCCTGTATATCATTGACAAGACACCATGAGCTACTCTTGAAGCTTGTCTGCAATGCTCAGAAAACTTCATATCTGACTGCACAATTACTCCCAGGTCCTTTTCATTCTCCACTACCCTGAGTGTAGTACCACACAGTTGGTACATTTCTCTGGGGTTACTGCTACTCATAAGCAGCACTTTGCATTTGTCAATGTTAACTTCATTTGCCACCTCTCAGCCCATCTGCTTAACTTTTCTAGATCCTGTTGCAGTAGCGTACTGTCATTAAAAACCCTGCTAATCTTTGTATTGTCTGCAAATTTGGACATTAACCCTGATATATTTTCATCAATATCATTGATAAATACAGAAAACAACAATGGGCCCAACACCGAACCCTGGGCGACTCCACTAATAACATCACTCCATGAACATGAAGAGCAGTGTCCACTGATTACCACTCTGTCTTCTCCCACTCAACCTTTATCAATAGTAGCAACTTGCTGTTAATGCCATATTGCTCCAATTTGCACAGTAGTCTTCCATGTGCAACAGTATCAAAAACTTTCCTAAAATTCAAGTATATGATATCAAAATTAGTTTTTGCATCCAGTTACTTTGTGATCACATCATAATATCCAATCAAATTAGTCAGACAAGGCTTCCTCTTAACAAACCCATGCTATGACTGACCTATAATTGCAGTCTTGTCTAGATGATGCTGCAGTGCTTCTTTACCCGGTGACTCCATTATTTTCCCTGGAGCAGAAGTTAACCTAACAGGTCTGCAATTACTTGTGTCACCCTTTGATTCCCCCCTTGTGAATTGAGGACACATTTGTACACACATATACTTGATATATATTATATAAAAATGCTCCTTCCTTCTGAAAGGTAACAACATAGTTCTTGGCTAGCACTTTAATGCATGACTTTGGCATTGGCTTTTCACATACATAACGTTCTTGTCCATTGATTTAGCCATGTTCTCAAAATTTTTGGTAATAACTTGTCTTTCTCTCATTAATATTGTTCATTTCATAGCATGGGATATACAGGGTTTTATTAAAATTGCCTTTCAAGCTTTAGCTCTATTTTTACCTTCTAATATCTTATACTTTGAACTTTGCTTTCTCTATAAAGATATTTATTTTCCTTTTGTAAATATTTATTCTATTATAACTTGGTCTTAGTAGACTTTCAACTTATTATTTTTTGAAAGAAAGTTACTGATCTTCTTCCTGTCTGTGTTTCATTATATTTAATTATTATTACCATTAATCATATCTGTTTATAATGCTTCATTTATTTTGCTTACTCATAACTATTTCTTATGTTATAAAACATGAACTTTGCCACTACTGGTGAATGGTTAGCCATTACCTTATGGATTTACCTATTTTTTTTATTTGTAATTTCAACAATAATGATCCATTTTAAAATTCCTTTATGTTTCAAAATTTCTATGTCATTTTAGCTGTGAGCATGGATCTAATCTTTCTAATATTCTATACATTCTAAAAATTTTTCATTTATCCTATTTCTTAAAAACACTTTTGTTATATGGTATTAACATACATTTTTCAACTAGCTCTTCACTAAGCTGGGACCCTCTCTTTGTGGTTGGGCCAGTCTACTCCCAACTTGACCGAGTATATCACCAGCTTTTCATCACTTTTCTATATACTAGCTTAACTTCTTTTTTCTCTTAACTGAGCTATAAAAGTTGTTTGACAGCACAGTGAATGTTATTACTTTTCTCTAATCTTCCATTATGTTATTCTCCTTTTATGAATGTACACCTAATTCTGTTTTTGCACGAACTTTTTTTACACGAATTTGATTTAACACGAATTCAAAATAAATATTTCATTCTCTTTTTACACGAGTCATTTTGATTTAACACGATTTCTATGAATTTTTTTTGCCTAAATTGTAAGAATTTTTTTTTTATTTGTGGCATATTAGTATCATTTCTATATTACACGCACCAATAGATTGGATAACAGCTAGTGTGTGCGTTTTGAAACGCGTGCTTTTGCTTACCAATGTGTACGTCTAGGTATCTATGAATCATCAACGTTTTTATTGAATTTGGTGCACATTTATGGTATTCGTGCATTGTACCTTCGGAAGACATGTAGTAGTAAGCTCTATTTCAAAGTGAAAGAATCTTTAGTGAAATTTGTGCACATATAAATTTATTAATTTTGCCAATAGTCAATAAATTGTAAGTTTACAAATTTTTCATACCTTTTTTTATTAATTATAACTGAGATATTTTTCGGTAGCTCTTATATAATGTCGAATAATTCGCCTATTACCAGAACTTAAAATTCAAATTTTAGATAGTCTTGCAACTGGACAAGTGGCTACGCCTCTAGGAAAGCATTTTGGTGTACATGAAGCTACCGTAAGAACTATTAAGAAAAATGAAGCTGCAATTAGGAAGTTCGTATGTTCTGGAACAAAAGTAAGTGTTAATTCATCATCATATACAAGAGATATTGTCAAGGAAAAAATGGAAAAGGCTCTGGTAATATGGATAGAAGATCAGTCACAAAAAAGAGTACCAGTAGATGGAAATGCCATCAAGCAAACAGCACTAAGAATTTACAGACAGATTAAAGAAAAGGAGCCAAGCACTTCATCCCAGTTAAACAGAAAGTATGAATTTTCTGCGAGTACAGGTTAGATGACAGGGTTTCTTAAAAGGAATGCTCTTCATAATATAAAAATTAAAGGTGAAACTGCATCTGCAGATGAATCGGCTGCTAAAGTATTCCAGCAGGAACTTGCAAAAATTATTGAAGATGGAGGATACACTCCTGATCAAGTGTGGAATGCAGATGAAACTGGTTTCTTCTGGAAACGAATGCAACAGAACGTATGTAGCCAAATCGCAGAAAACTGCTGGTGGTTTTAAGGTAGCTAAGGATCGCGTGACGTTATTATTTTCCTCCAACGCTTCAGGAGATCGTATGTTGAAACCACTGCTGGTAAATCGAGCCCTAAACCCACGTTCAATGAAAGGTGTAGATATCAATAAACTGCCTGTTCACTGGATGGCAAACAAGAAGGCCTGGGTGACCACTACTATTTTTACAGAATGGTTCAACAAATGTTTCGTCCCAGAAGTCAGACGTTATATGAATTTGAAAGGTCTCGAATTTAAAGTTCTTCTGATTCTTGACAATGCACCCGGCCATCCTGTCTTGGAAAACCCAAACGCACAAATTTTATTTCTGCCACCTAATACTACATCTTTGATACAACCGCTAGACCAAGGTATAATTGCTACAATTAAAACATACTACGTAAAACGAACATTCCAACACGTTTTGGACAAACTGAATGATGAAACACTAACAATCATTGATGTGTGGAAGAAATTCTCAATTATGGATTGTATCAATCAAGTTGGATTAGCGTTAACTGAATTAAAACCAGCAACTTTAAATGCGTGTTGGAAAGCGGTTTGGCCACAATGTGTAAAAAGCAAAGATCCCATCATCCCTAATACGACCGAATTTCCCAACATCATTACAATGGCATACAAAATTGGTGGAGAAGGATTCGATGATCTATCGTTTGAAGATATTGATGAATTGTTATCCGACAAAGCCCTAAGCGAAGATGAAATATTAGAGGTTGTCCTTGGGACTCCTTATCCCACAGAACGTAGTGATAATGAAGAAAATGATCCTGTTCTAAATGCAGATTTAATAAAAGAAGGTCTGAAACTGGCCAGAAAATTAGATAATCATTTTGTCAAAAATGACCCTAATGTGGAACGCGCTGGGAAGTTTCAACGTGAACTGAAGTTGTTGACAGCCTCTTACAGAGAATTATATAACGGCCTAACCAAAACACGAACACAACGATTAATAACTGAATTCGTTCGTAAAACCGGTGAAACATCAGCACCAGAGGAGACTCGTGCTAATTTTGCTCAAGAGATCACAGAAAGAATTTCATTAATAGAGGAAGAAGACGATGTCCACAACATTTCTAGTGATAGCAGTGATATTCCAGTCGTACGCAAACATATGCGCCGTTTATTATCAGAAAGTGAAAATGAATAAAATCTTTTTATGTGTAAAACAGATTTTTTTTGTTCATGAAGAATTTTTTTTCATTTCATATGCATACAAATTTATTTTAATACATTTTAATTACATATTATTACATGTGTATTTTGTTTAAATAAAATAATAAGCTTAAAATGAATATTTTTATGTGTTTTTTTTTTTAATTATTTTTACTGATTTTTTTAGATCCGGAACCAATCTTCTTTTCTTCCATAAATACAATGTCTTTTTTTACACGAATTTTTTTTACACGTATTTTTCAGGAACGTATCTATCGTGTAAAAACAGAATTAGGTGTATTTGTATTTTACAAACTAAATCAATTAACCCTCCCTATTCTCTAAGTTTTGCCCCCACCTATACCATATACCTTTACACTACTAATTACACATTTCTTACTAAAAATTACTTGAATGCCAAGGATGTCTATTAAGAAGTCTGTTTTTATGCCTGAATATATATCTTTCTTTAGCAGTTTTCTGCCACTTTCAACAACCTTGAGCAGAGTTTATTAAAATTTCAGTTATATTTACGTATTATTATGCATTTCAACTTATCTTATTTAGGTATTTTAATCATTATCTAATAACTGAAAAGCTATTACCATTCACATATTCACAGATGTGTCAGGACTAGCCTCCTTATCTATGTTAATGATCTGCTAAATTGTTTTCTCACTGAACTGTTTATCAACTTTAGACTCTTTATTGCCTTTATTGATATAGAGGTTCAGAATGCTATGTCCCATGATAGCTGTAGTCCTCTGAAGATGTTGGCCATTATGGTCTGTCTTTCATTTTTGATTGTATTAATATACTTCATTGTTTTAATACATCACCACCATCTTTAAGACCTGACAGGTTCTGACATGTGAATAGGTTTTGAAAATTGTAAAGAGTCACTTCAGAATCTATTGAAGTAAAAGTTTGTCTATATTTAGGAAGGTAGAAAAGCTTTCAGATTTTTAATCATTAACAGTTCACATAGGATTTTTATTTTGAAAGGGCACCCACCCCACCATGTTAATGAAATAGAGACTTTTCATTTACTATATTATTATCCTTAATACACTAATACTAAATAATAAATAAATAAATAAACGTATACACTGAAAATATACTTTACCTGAGTTTTAAATTCTTCTTCAGAAATAGTTGCCATTTTTTCTAAAAATGCTTCTAAAAATGTTTCAGTCCTTCTATCAATAAAGGAGCAGCTAAAAATAAAAAAAATAATAATAATAATAAAAAGACAGACTTTATGGTCAGACTAGTAGCTTTATTTTCAGCCACAAACAACAAGACAATAAAATTAGCATGAATATAAATTTTAAATTATTATACTAAAAGTAAAAGTTCTCATGAAGGGCCAGGATAAAAATGTTAAATATTAAAATATTACAAAGCATTAAAGGAAAACATGGGGGAGATCAGGAGGATGATTTCAAAAATATTATATAATATGTTTTCAAAAAATAAAAAATAAAAAATAATAATGTGATATGGAGTATTTTATAAAATGAGGAGGGTCAAATTAATGTTTATAGGGGAAAGAGGCAAAAAACTAAATTACATTATGAGTACATAATTTTTTGAATGGTCCCTAAGTAACATTTTTACAATGAACTCCCTTACAAAAGCTAAAAAGGTTTCACAGTGCTCTCTAAGGATAAAATAAATGTATAGGTTATCTCTAAATAATCTTTAAAATATTAATCTTTTATTCCTTAGAGCATTTATTTAAGGTTACAGTTCAAGTACATACTAGCTGGGAGGATCAACTCAGAAAGTTTCAATATGGCACCCAGGTAGAGTTATGTTCTCAGTATCACAAAATAGCAGGAGGGACAAAGAAAGCATTTTGTGTGTTAGTTTTACATGAAATGAGATCTTTTGTGAAAGTGCAATGACAGTTCCAGCATACGTACAGGAGAGATTTGCCAAATAAATTTCTTGATTGGTACAAGTGTTTGGTGAACAATGGTTGTGTCTGTAAAGAAAAAGGTTCCATCAGACCTTCTGTGAGTTAAAAACATTAATCAATTATTTCTGTACCATATGCAGTATTAACAGAGCAAAAATAACTCTTTAGTAAGTTATTTGAAAATGCCTTCATCCTCATGCATATTGGTTACATACTGTGCAGAAACTGAAAAATATAAATGGTAAATAAGTAGGACTTTGTTTAGTGTTCTGAGAACATGGCTAAAAATTTCATTACAAACAAGCTGAATTTTAGGGATGGTGTAACATAAACACTGGGAAAATGAAAATGAGAGTAGGGGTGTGTTATAAACTAAATTACTGTGATGAGGGATCATGTCAATTCACTGAAAAACATTTTGATGTATGCAACAATTCTATGCACAATATTTCAGTATATGTAACAATTTGGTGAAAGACAAATAGTGGTTACAATTCGGCAAACTCTTTGGGTGAATTCAGTGTATGGCAAAGCAAGACAGAAAATGCACTTTTAAAATGCCATTCCCTAAATTCATATAGGGATCACAATATCATTTTTGATGGAACATACTATCCACCTTCATTTTTGAATGCACATTTTATGTTTATTTTAGAAGATCCTAGTAAAAATTACCATGGACAGGTTAAAGATTGGGATAAAAGAGAACCCTTTTCGCATTTTATTTTCAATTCTGAAAGCTGCATTTTTTAGGATATACACATATGGGTGGGAAAGGGGAGTTGTTCCAGAGATCAAAACAGTAGGTATCATTAATGGATCCCAGCTAGTTAATGCAAGTATTTTTATTGAAATAAGTTTTTTTTGAAAGAAGTTAGTACAGCAGGCCCCCGTTATAATGCGGTTTGCTTTACGCTGATTCGCTATAACGCTGTTCTTATATTATAACCCGTATCTGACTATAACGCTGTCACAGATCACTATAACGCTCTTTTACAGATTACATTTTTGACATATTTAACGAAATAGTTTCATTTGATGGAGTCGATAGCTTGAAAATGAATAGCAAAACAGCATTAAAACGTTTCCCACGCCGACTTGAGCAATTTTCCCAAGCTCAGTGAAATTTTCTCTCACGCTAATTTAAGTACAGTCACTTGTTACGTAGTTCCGAGATCAACATTTTAAAAAATGATCAAATATATTGCTTGTAATATTTGCGTTATATGCATTTATCCGAAGTCTAGTTAGTCATCACTCAGTACAGTATTAGACATCGTGCGTAACGGACAGTTTACTTGAACATTGTATCATAATTAATTGAACCAACGCAGTTATATTTTCGAAGAGCTAATAATGACCGACAGGAATGAAAATGCAACAATGTCTGGGCGCAGTACGAAGATTATAAATGTAAGAAAAAGACTGAATTTGAAAATTAAATTAGACGTTTTGAAGCGAATCGATTCCGGTCAACGACAAGCGGATGTGTGCCATAATTTAGGACTCGCAAATTTAACTGTAAGAACAATTATGAAAAAATAAAGAATTAATTTTAGCAGCGGGAAAGATAGCTGTTCCACTGCAAGCAACTAGGACTAGACCGGCTATTAGGATTGAAATGGAAAGACTAATTTTTTTGAAGATAATATTCCAATGCAGAATTCAGTTAAGTTAAATATTAAAAAGAGAGAGAGAGAGAGAGAGAGAAAGAGATTAGCCAATACGATGATCTGAAGAAAACTCGCCTAAAAAAAAAAATGTGGAACCATTTAAAACTGGTAGAATAGATTTAAAATCCCGGGAGAAGCCGCTAGTGCAGATTAAGGAGCCGAAACTTTCAAAAAAGAACTTGTTAAAATTATTGAAGAGGGGTATTATGTGTTATACTTCTCAACAAGTTTTTAACATAGATGAAGCAGGACTTTTGTGGAAACGAATACCTAAAAGAAGTTTCATATTGAAAGAACAAAAAACATGCCAAGTTTCAAAGCGGCGAAGGATCGGTTGACTTTATTGTTGGGTGGTAACGCTGCGGGCCATTTAAAATTAATACCCCTTTTAGTTTATTTGGAAGAGGGCCAAAGTTCAACTCAAAATCCACACATTTTTAATGATTAAATTCATCCATTAAATTAAATCAATTAAATTCATTATTTTAATTGGAATTTTGTTTACTTTTGAGACGCAAGTAGTTACCACATAATTATACGTATGTAATGCAGAATATTTTATATGTGCAAATATTTGAATATTAAATATTTTGACCGACATTTGTGCATCTTTTCATTACCGTTTATTATTGATTAGGAAATATCCTATGGCACCGACCGCAGCTCACAAATACATATGTTACCTTATGGGAAAGCGGTGCTCGCTTAGCGCGGATTCACTTAGCGCTCTGTTTTTCCGGAACGAATGATCAGCGTTAAGCGGGGGTCACCTGTAGTAGGTTAGCACCCATGGATGGTTAAGGATAGGTGGAAAGCTTCCTCAATCAATTCAAGCTCCTGGAAAAGCACAGAATTCAAATGAGCATGTATGTTAAAAAAAAAAATTAATTATCTGGATTAAATGTGTTCAATATGGATAGTGCTGTGCTGAAATAGGCATGTATTTACTTTCCAACCTGCCCATGAAAAGGATCAGCATGAATCCTTTTATACAAAACAGGATAAAAATATTATTTTCTTTTTTCTAAATTTCTGCATTCCTCCTTTCTAAGTTCCCTAAATCTTTTACTTCATTCATTTTGTAAATTTATGATCACTGTGTGATAAGAAATTAATAAAATTAATATTTATTGTCATAGCCACCAATTATCTTTCACCAAATTGTCATATACACTGAACTGTCATGCACTAAATCTTCACACACACTGAATTGTCACTCACATCCAATTATCATGCACCAAGCTGACATACAAAGAATTGTCTTGCAATATATTTATGTAGACCGCTGTTATAAGTATAATGAATGATTATATAGACAAACAGAGGATGTGGATTTACTGGATGATTGTTTTCTACAGCATGTAAGAGGGGCAATGAGAAAAAGCAATACACTTGATCTGATTATCAGCAGTGACTCTTCATGCATTAAAAATAATGCTAATAAAGAATCACTAGGTGGCAGTGATCACAGTGTACTGATGTCAGATTTACTTCAAGACATAAGGAAAGGGAAGGGGTTTTGCTTTCCTAAGAGTGAATAAATTTTAAATTCCAGTTTTTAAATTCCATGCAGTGGGACCAGCTGATGATGTCATCAACAGCAAATTCTAATTGGGAAACATTAGGGGAAGTAATTGTAGAATTTACTACACTTTTATGCCAACTAAGCGATGCTGTTCAAGGCTTAGACCTAAATGGATGTCAGATAAACTGATGAGACTTATGGCAGAGAACAAAAATACATGGGAGGCATATAAATTATCAGTTGATATATAAACTTATAGTAGATATTAACTAGTCTGCACTCAAGTCTTAATGACAATGTGTCAGCTGTTTTTAGGTTTTAAAATCAATAAACCTTTTCACTTATATATAAATATATTTTTATATTAGTTTACCTCTTACATATATATATATATATATATATATTGACATAGTGAGCTAAGTAATTAGTTCACTGAAATTTTTGCTGTTATCTTGTATGGGACGTGGTTTTGGTGCATTATAACTCTAGTTGCTGATGTGCCATTGAAATCCAAACAACCAACGAACTCAAAAGTCTCAAAGGAGGTTAGGCAAGCAGATTACAATAAGTCTCTGGCAAGAAATGCAAAGAAAAGCAGCATAGACTTCTTTACTTATGTAAACACTAGAAGGAAGCAGATGAATCACGTTAGTGCACTAGATATGAATGGTTTAACTGTGATGATTCTAATCAGGTTTATGACAACTGAATAGATATTTTACATCTACATTCACTCATGAGAAATTTTTAGGGAGAGATGGAGACGACAGAAGTGTATCAAGTATTAAGATGGAACAAAATGATTTTGTGATAACAGAGAGGCAAGTGGAAGAGAAATATTTGAAGATAAATATAAAAATGGCACCTGAGGTGGATGGGATTTATCCAATTATATTAAGGGAGGAAGAAAAAGAAGTAAACCTTCAATCACAATTATGAGATTATCCTCGGATTCAGAGAATGTAGTACCTACAGACTGGAGATGTGCGAATGGATCAACAATTCACAAAGGGAAATGTGAGTAATTACAGAACTGATAGTCCGACTTTGTTCCAGGGAATATTATGGAGTCAAGTCATTCATTAAAGAAGTAATGCAGGACCATCTAAACAGGAATGCAATTATATTGTAGTCACAGCTTGGATTTTTAAAGGGTAATCTTATCTGACCAATCTGACTGGATACTATGATACAGTAAGAAAATAACTAGATGCAGAAAAATAACTCCGACATCATATATGTTAGAAAAGTTTTCAAGTTTTCCACATAAAAGACTGCTGTACAAATTGTAACAATGTAGTATTGAGGTATATTACTACTCAGGTATTTCAAGCTGGGCTTGCTATATGGGAGTCTAAAATGCTGATGGAACTGATATTTGAGTGATACACAAGTGAAGTGGACCTAATTTCAGCAAAGTCCGTTCAGTCTGTCAGCCAGATTCTCTTCTTGCACCTTCATGACAGTGGAACTGTTAGTAACCCTTGGTATAATGCCCATATGCAAGTCCTGATGGTGTTTCTCCACTTGTTCTCAAAACCTGTGTTCATGAGCTTACTCCTGTTCTGTGTTATCTTTTTGAAGTGAAACTTCTTTAGGTGACTCTGGGCAGTTTTCACATGGGAGTAACTTGCATCCGTGGGTTGTCAAAAAAAGTGCCATGAAATGATTCATCACCCCCACCACTGTACTGATCCATACCAGGCACAAGTGATGCAGTGTCATGCGTAGCAGCGACACATGACACAATCTGTACCCCTATAGTGTGGCCACGGAGTGACTTGCATGCATGTCGTATTTGCGTTTTAAATCGCTATATCTCAGCTTCTAGCAGTCCGATTTTAAAAACTAAAATATTTCTTTCATCATTATCTACTGTATTTCAAAAAAAAAAAAAAAAAAATTGACAAAAAAAATTTATAATTCAACATTTCAAAAACTAATTGTAAGCATTGTAAGGCATATACAGCACATGTAATGCATACATTACATGCATTACAGCACATGTAATGCATGTCGAGCATGTATATGTTCAATGCGACCACTGAAACAAACTGGGAGTACAAAGAAAAGAGATCTAAACTATTTTGACAGCAGAAGAAATTGTTATTCCAAAGGTATTTTCTTTTTTGCTTCGAAATTTGCTCATATCCAGCCAGTTCCTATATTGGGCATTGGGTATGTTGAGGGCCTAACGGCTCCTGGGATTTCTCCCATCTCTGCGTATGTTCTCTTTATCGAGTGACAGTACCCTGTCAATGCCAGAGGTTTATCAGCATGTGGGTCATGTAGAATGTAGTATGTTGTGTCCATTGTTCATCCGGCCTGTTTGCTGCCGGGCCTCTAGTGGGGCCCGACGTTATCATACCCAGCGTCAGGGACGCTGGCCGCGTGTACCAATAAGACTGATTGTACTCTGCCAGGTCCTGCCACCTACTTTCCTGAGATTTCAGTGGCTAGGACCTATAAAAAAAAAATAATAAAAATAAAAATTATTCACGGTTTGCTTAATAAAATGGTTTGTTTAAACATTGAGTGGGGTTTTCGCTGAATGAGTTTCTCTAGAGGTCTAATAGCTCGAGCAGTAATTTTGGTGTATTAGATTTGGACCTGTGGGGTAATATGCTGTATAGAAAAAGTTTTGGGAGGGGAGGCAGAAGACTGGGGGGTAGAAGTAGAATAAAAGGACCGATAGGGATGGTGGTCTCTGATTTTTCAGTGGGCATACCCATGCCACACCAAAGGGAAAAATGGGGTGGCGGGAGGGGGAAGAGACAGCGAAAGCATCCCCCAACCTGGGATGGGGAGGGGTAGAAAGCAGGCTGGAACAGATGTCCAGCCCCGTTTCCAGATGGCCTTCCTCAGCTTTTAAGGGAACCATCCAAGGTTCAGAGGATCTCTTCCAGTTCTTGTATTAAGTAGTCCTTTCAGGAGTCACCACACCACGTTGCACGGGGAAAGAGACAGTTTGTCATTTCCACTTAGTCATTGCGGTTTTCTCGTTTTGTCTAGTCCGGTTTTCTGGTTGTTGTCTTGTCTGGCTTCACCTTGGAAGGGTTGGTGAGAATGTAGGCATTTTGTTGAATTGAGTGTTCTGTATCACCATTTTTACGTCACTCTGTGTAAGGCAATGAGCGTTCTTCGCCTGGTGAAGAGCTGTTGAGCAAAGTTTGTTAGTGCTCCATATTCTTCACTCGAGTCCAGCAAATTTGATGCCATGTTTTTTTGGAAGTACTTTATTGTTGTCATTAACCTACATCGCAGATCCTCATAGTTTGGACAGTTATACATGACGTGTGTCCAACTCGCCACTTCACCACACACGCACCTCTGGTCTTCTACCAATCCCAGCTGAAGGTGCTTTCATTGAAGGTGCCATGGCCTGTCAGTACATATGATGTGTGAAGTCCTGGTTTGAACCAAGTGGGCATTTTCAGCAATATTTTCTCCAGGTCTGGGATGAATTTTTTCCTCTTTGCATGGCGTGCTGTTGTTGACCATATAATCTAGGAAGTTGCTGGGGAATCCCTTCACTATATGGTATTTCATTCCACTATTTGCAATTTCCAAGTCTAGGGGAAGGATGCCTGCCAGGACCTGCAGGGCGTTTGTGCTTGTGGTGCTACAGGCTCACATTATAGTGATCAATACAGTTCTTTGGATTGTGTCCAGGGTTCTCCGATTTACAGCAATTGCTGTTTTGGTGTACCATGCTGGAGCTGCGTACAGGATGGCTGGGAGGAAGACTGTTTTATAATACAGGTTGAGTGTATGTTTTGATAACCCCCAGTCCCGTTGTGCGATTCTTGCTAGTAGGCCAGCATATCTTTATTTTTGTGCGAATGTAGGATAAGTGATGCTTGAAGGAAAGATTGTTATCGAGAACAACGCCAAGGTATTTCATTTTATCGGTTAAGCCAATGGTCTTGGTGTCAATCTTAATTTGGGGCGGCCTGCAGATGTCAAGTCTGCCCTTGAATAGTATGGATGTAGTTTTTTTCGACGATACTTTTAAGTCGTGGGTCCTAGCCCAGTTTTGGAGCGTAGTCATGGCCTGGTTTGCTTTTACCTCAAGCTGGGCCCTGTTATTTGCAGTAACCATCAGGATCAAGTCATCTGCAAAGGCCTGGGAAAGCATGCCTTCCAAGTCAAGGGTGAGGAACTCATCAAGGATAATGTTCCACAGGAGAGACCCCAGGACAGAACTCTGGGGGCATCCCCTGTGGACCTGTCCATGAATTTTACCTTATGGTGCAGTAATCTGGATTCTTCTGTTGTCAAGGTATGATTTAATGGTACCAAAGAGGTTCCCAGGCAGATGAGCCCTTCTGAGCCCCGACAAGACGCTCGGCCACCATATGGTGTCAAACGCCCCGGCAAAGTCCATGGAGATCACCAAGAAATATTTTTCTTGGCATGCAGTAGCAGAACTGATGAGGTGATGCAGGGCTTCGTTAGTGGATGATCCTGGCTTAAATCCGTATTGCATTTGGGTGGTCAAGTTTGCTGTTTGATAATGGTGGCTTATTCTTGAGTGCAGCAACCTCTCGAAGCGTTTACTAGCAACTGGTAGGAAAGCAATGGGTCTGTAAGAACTTGGTAGTGTAGGTGGCTTTGTGGAATTTTTCAATATTAGTTTAACTCCAGCAACCTTCCAAGAGGTGGGAAAGGTGCTGGCATTCGGACATCTACTGTATAATTGGAGTAGTAATTGCGGAGCATATTCTACCACTTTTTTAATTATTTCCAGCTCCAGAAGATTGGGACCAGGGCATTTTTTATTTCTAATTTATGCTGCAGCCAAGTTCAATTCCTCCAGTGTGAAAGGTGGTTCCTGCTGTCCGCTGGAATATGCTTCATTCTCGGCACAGATGGCAATTTGTTCCGGCAGAGTTGGTGTTGCTGGTTCAGGATAGATAGCTTCCAGTATATTGCTAACAGATTGATGCCAGTTTGTTGTGACCTCCTGCTCTTAAACCCTAACCATCAGTAGGTTTAACTCAATTTGGCTGCTAGAAATGGATAGTGGCAGTGCTGTGTGTGTGTTGTTTGAGGAGTCCCTGTACTCCTCCTGCTGCCCCAGACTATATGATTTACCCATCTTAACTGCAATAACCTTTCATTTTCTAACACTGCTTCTGATTTAGACACGCTACCACATTGTTTCTGATTGCAGATGCAATCAGAAGCAGTGGACTGAAATAGAAAGTCTCTGTCAAGGAGTATCAGAAAAAATTATAACAGACCACTATCATTTACTAGATCTGGCTATGCTGCCAAATCTAGCACTAATCTTTTAGTGCATCATATTAGTGTAACAAGATGAGCTTATAAAACAAACAAACAATCACTTCAGTATTAAGAAAGATACTGAATACGAACAATATCAATTTTGAAGTTAGTAAGCCTTGTTTTAAGCATAGTATTTGTTTATCTTAATTTGAAATTCCTTCTGTAAAGTGCAGCACATCAGAAATTGAATAAATGTGTTCTACTGCCTCATGCTTCAATGGATATAAACATATTTTTCACTGAGAACATAAAACTTTATTTATAATCAGCCTTTTGGTATATCAGTGGGTAGCAATACTTCTCAAAAAGAATGAATTCAAACGACTAGGTTGAATTTGTTTTTTTCAGGTTGAAAACAGCATTGTCTTTTAATGACTGGCTAACAAAATTTACTGATTATTGCTCTGATTAAATTTACTGACTTTCACTTGCAGCTATCAATGATCTGGCTTTAATAAAAACATATTCATAGTAAACAGCTAATCCATTCACAGTTCTATGTTACTATTTTACTCTATAAAACTCTTCCTTTTTTTTGACATACACATCATCTCACAAACAGTGTTACATCAAGGATGTCATATGTTTCTCAATCTCAATAATGGTGTTAGCATTATTCATCTAGTCTAACAGAAAACCAAACATCTTATGCATGTTTCTCTCTGGTTGCAGTAGGCAATAACTACATAGTGGAATTATTATAATAAGAAAGGATTAAACATGCTTCTCTCAAAAGGAGCAAGTATTCGTAATTATCTTGTTTTAACATAACGCTAATAATATTTATACAGCAGGCCCCCGTTATAACGCGGTTCGCTTTACGCTGATTCGCTATAACGCTGTTCTTATATTATAACCCGTATCTGACTATAACGCTGTCACAGATCACTATAACGCTCTTTTACAGATTACATTTTTGACATATTTAACTCATTTCATTTGATGGAGTCGATATTTCATTTAATCGTTTCATTTGATGGAGTCGATAGCTTGAAAAGGAATAGCAAAACAGCATTAAAACGTTTCCCACGCCGACTTGAGCAATTTTCCCACGCTCAGTGAAATTTTCTCTCACGCTAATTTAAGTACAGTCACTTGTTACGTAGTTCCAAGATAAACATTTTAAAAAATGATCAAATATATTGCTTGTAATATTTGCGTTATATGCATTTATCCGAAGTCTAGTTGTTTGTTGTTTGTTTGGTTTTTAGGAGCATTAGCAACTAAGGCCATATTGCTCCGGGAATATGCGGTGGTCATTCCCTGACCTTTCCGCATTCTCCGTATTTGGTGGTGACGGGCTCGAACCCCGGTCTAATCAAGAAGCGTGTGCTACGCACTGCTGCTCCTTCCCACCTGGCTACGGAGGTACCCCCAAAGTCTAGTTATCACTCAGTACAGTATTAGACATCGTGCGTAACGGACAGTTTACTTGAACATTGTATCATAATTAATTCAACCAACGCAGTTATATTTTCGAAGAGCTAATAATGACCGACAGGAATGAAAATGCAACAACGTCTGGGCGCAGTACGAAGACTATAAATGTAAGAAAAAGACTGAATTTGAAAATTAAATTAGACGTTTTGAAGCGAATTGATTCCGGTCAACGACAAGCGGATGTGTGCCATAATTTAGGACTCGCAAATTTAACTGTAAGAACAATTATGAAAAAATAAAGAATTAATTTTAGCAGCGGGAAAGATAGCTGTTCCACTTCAAACAACTAGGACTAGACCGGCTATTAGGATTGAAATGGAAAGACTAATTTTTTTGAAGATAATATTCCAATGCAGAATTCAGTTAAGTTAAATATTAAAAAAAGAGAGAGAGAAAGAGATTAGCCAATACGATGATCTGAAGAAAACTCGCCTAAAAAAAAAATGTGGAACCATTTAAAACTGGTAGAATAGATTTAAAATCCCGGGAGAAGCCGCTAGTGCAGATTAAGGAGCCGAAACTTTCAAAAAAGAACTTGTTAAAATTATTGAAGAGGGGTATTATGTGTTATACTTCTCAACAAGTTTTTAACATAGATGAAGCAGGACTTTTGTGGAAACGAATGCCTAAGAGAAGTCTCATATTGAAAGAACAAAAAACATGCCAAGTTTCAAAGCGGCGAAGGATCGGTTGACTTTATTGTTGGGTGGTAACGCTGCGGGCCATTTAAAATTAATACCCCTTTTAGTTTATTTGGAAGAGGGCCAAAGTTCAACTCAAAATCCACACATTTTTCATGATTAAATTCATCCATTAAATTAAATCAATTAAATTCATTATTTTAATTGGAATTTTGTTTACTTTTGAGACGCAAGTAGTTACCACATAATTATACGTATGTAATGCAGAATATTTTATATGTGCAAATATTTGAATATTAAATATTTTGACCGACATTTGTGCATCTTTTCATTACCGTTTATTATTGATTAGGAAATATCCTATGGCACCGACCGCAGCTCACAAATACATATGTTACCTTATGGGAAAGCGGCGCTCGCTTAGCGCGGATTCACTTAGCGCTCTGTTTTTCCGGAACGAATGATCAGCGTTAAGCGGGGGTCACCTGTATACTAAAATTTTACCATACTAATTTTTGACAATCAGGCTTATGCTGTATATTAAGTAAGAAATCACTGTCAATTAACTAGTGATTTGATATTTCACCATTTTGCGAATGTGTGTATATATATATATATATATATATATACAGGGTGATTCACTACCAGTGTGACAAACTTGCAAGAGGTGTAGGGGGCACAAAGACGAATTGGAATCACATAGCATTGCAGGGTTTGAAATGCCTTCCTCATGCGGTAGAGGACGTTGAACGGGAGGTCGCATGAACAGCAATCCTGCTGGAAGCCAGCATTTGCGAACCGGTTCCCGAGGCAGTAGGATGGACGAGTATTCAAACGTTGAACTGGCCGACATGCACCTCGCGTATGGAGCTGCGGACTGTAATGGGTGCGCCGCTCTGTGCTTGTGCCAGGAACGTTTCCCGCACAGGCGTGCTCCTCATCATACGATTTTCGCACGTGTGCACAGAAGGTTACGTGAGACTGGTTGTTTCACGAGAGGTACCATGAATCGAGAGCGAATGACAAGGATGCCAGACAATGAGGAGAATGTCCTACGTCTTGCAGAAGGCAGTAAGAGTACTCGAGCGATAGGCCAACGATTGGGTATTTCCCAATCCACTGTATGAAGGATACTGTCAACAAACCAAATGAGTTCATACCATCTGCAATGCGTCCAATCATTGGAGCCTGCGGATTATCCACTCCGAAGGACTTTTGCTACTTGGTTTCTTCAACAGAAACTGTTTGCAAATGCTGACTTCCAGCGGAATCGCTGTTCACGTGACCTCCCGTTCAACGTCCTCTACCGCATGACGAAGGCATTTCGGACCCTGAAATGCTATGTGATTCCAATTCGTCTTTGTGCCCCCTACACCTCCTGCAAGTTTGTTGCACTGGTAGTGAATCACCCTGTATATATATTTTTTAATCTCAGAAATTAAAACATTTTTTAAAGGCATACAATAATAAATCTTGAGGCTTTTCTAGTTTTATAACACATGTCTGTAATTTTAACTGGTGAACCATATCAATTTAAAAAAATTCAGAAACTCAATGAACATGGTCAAAATAAGAATCATTTGTTTAACAACCAAAAATACTTTTAATTAAAGATTTTAAATATAAAAAGTCTCACCTATATTTAGTTGCAGGACTATACAGAGTGATACTAAACCCCAAAATTCCATGAGTGTTATGACATTTACAACTGACATCATATCCCAACTGTTCTTTTGTTCTCAATGTATCAAAAAGAGGTTCCGACATAAACATCTAAAACAAAATATATTAAAAAAAAAAAAAAAAATATATATATATATATATATATATATAAATACATACATATATTTGAATAATGACATAGTTAGAAAATTATAAAAATAAATTAAAATAAATATAAAGCTATCATTAGAGGCAGAAAAATACACATTCCTCCACATGATGCCCATTGCATAATCCAGTGGTTTTCAACCGGGTTGCTGCAACAACATTCCAGGGGTGCCACGTAATTTGGATTTACGTTACTTAAACTTATTATTATTTTTTAATTTATATGTTTATTTCATTATAAAAAGGTGTACAGTATCTTTTTAATTTTGTGGTAATCTATAATTGATGTTTACTTAGTTTACCTCTATATAAAGAATAAAATTATTATATACTGTATTATATAATTTGTATTATGAAATTAATTTTTATAATTATATAATTGTAATAAATATCGTATAACATATATATTTTTTAATATTATATATATACACACACACACATATATATACAGAGAGAGAGAGAATCAGATCAAACTGGCAGAAAATTGAGTAGGGGTGCCGCAAAATAAAATAAATTAATTACTTAGGGGTGCCTTTATTAAAAAAAGGTTGAAACCGATGTTAATTATAAAAGTAAAATCAAAATTAAAACATATGGCAAGTAGTATGGCAAAATCGTTGAGCAAAAATTTAAACACAGTAGATAAATTAGCATAAAGGTTAGGATTGAAATTGTAGCCGAAAGTCTCTGAATAATTTAGAAATTCAGTGAAAATAATTCCATTTAAAATATAAAGCCAATTATATAAAATTTAGTGGCACCCCCTCCGTAAGGTGCCAGTTCCAAGATACGTGAAATATCACCAATAGAGACTAAACCAACTACTGAAATAAAACAAAGTAACAAAATAATAGACTGACCATTATGCCCCACGAGGCCAATAATGGTCATGGAATCGCTGAATTTCAATCGCTAGACAAATTGTCACAAAGGCGAACTGATCAAAGGACCAAACCACCCCTCCATCCTCCAATATGTGGGAAGGAGCAGCAGTGCATAGCACACGTTTCTTGATTAGACTGGAGTTCGAGCCCCATCACCACCAAATACAGAGGATGCGGAAAGGTCAGGGAATGACCACCGCATATCCCGGAGCAATATGGCCTTAGTTGCTAATGCTCCTAAAAACCAAAATAACAAACATCCTCCAATATATATATATTTTTATATTTTATATATATTTTTTACTTTTATGTCTTATGGGTAAATATACAATGAAATAAGTATATTTCTCCAAAATAACAGCTTGTTACTTATGGTTCATAAAATAACAAAAATTCTATGAAAGTAGTGAATTTTTCATTACTTTGCTCATACGACAGTGCTATTTAACCAAAAATCACAACAAAATGCAAACTAATACTTCATTGGCCCTACCCCTTGCTTTGATGATTGCTGCACATCATCATGGTATTAACTGGATAAGGTTCTGAATGTATTCATGAGTAATCTCATGGTACCAAACACAGATTAATGTCTTCTGCAGCTCTCAAAAAAGTGTTTCTGGTTTCTTTTGCATTACTGAAACACCCATTTTGTTCCAACAATTTTCAAATGGATCAAGGTCTGGACTGTTCCCAGGACATGTTATTGTGAAAATTGATTTATCCTTCAACTACGTTTGCACCTGTGGACAGTAATTAAAACTTTTGCTAATTAGGGTTGAATTTGAAAGTGTCTGCAATTCTGCCCAGACATGATAGGAGGGATTATATGATAAGAGCCTTGTCGATCAATTCTGCCCTGAAGAGATTGTGCAAGGCTCAAGGGATAGAATTTTTTTTTCAGCCTGGTCTGTACTTGTTAACAGGAGAGACTGCTTCTACAGGGACGGGATACACTTAAATAGAAAGGGTGCAAGAATATTTGCTGATGCTATCGAGGCAGTGTTAGGTGGGTCGGAAAACTGCTAGCTTGGGGCGGGATACAAGGACTAATAGATTAACAGTAGTCACTGGCAAAGGTGAAAGTGATTCTTTCACTACTACTGGAATGAGAAGCAGCCTGGAAAAATAGATGCAGGGTATTTCAGAGACTGCTGGGAGTCACTGCGGTACAAGTAAACACACGGGGTGTGTTCGGGTAGCTAAGAATAGGAACAGGTGCATGTATACTTGCATGTACACCAATGCTAGAAGTTTGGTAAATAAATTTGTGAATTTGAGATATTGCTCAGAACATCAAAGGCAGATATTGTTGGGATATCAAGACGTGGTGTCACACAGATATAAGGAATGCACAACTGGAATTTGGGGAGCACAATGTGTACAGGAAGGATAGACAAGATAGGAAGGGAGGAGGGGTTTTGCTATTAGTTAAGAAACACATAAAATCCAAGGAAGCAAAGCCAGTCAACATCGCTAGACAGTGCAGTGTCGAGTCAGTTTGGTGTGACATAAGCACTGTGAGATCAAAATTGAGAGTAGGAGTGTGTTATAGGCCTAATGACTCTGATAAGTATAATAAGGAACTAAACAGGGAAATAGAGTGGGCCAGTAAATCAGAGAGTCTTATAATGGGGGATTTTAATTTCCCAGATATTGACTGGAATTTGTGGGTTGGTCACTCACATACTAGCAAGGCTTTTGTGGATTTATTGGATTATTGTTTTTTACATCAGCATGTTCAGGGAGGCAACTAGAGGGAGTAATACTCTTGATCTGATTATCAGCAATGATTCTTCATGCATTAAGAATCTGCAGATAAAGGAACCACTAGGTGGCAATGCTCACAGTGTGCTGAAGTGGGATTTACTCAACAGGGTAACTACCATCTGTGGTAATGGGAAGGGTTTTTGCTTTTGTAAAGGTGACTATGGTCGTCTGAGACAGTATTTAAATTCCATATGGTGGGACCAACTGATGATGTTACCAACAGCAAATTCAAAATGGAAAGAATTCAAAGAAATTATCTTGGAAGCTACTAGGCTTTACATACCAACTAAGAAATATTGTTCAAGGTTTAGGTCTAAATGGATGTCAGATGAACTAATGAGGCATTAGCATTAGTAGAGGCATATGATGCAAGAAAGCAGGCTTATGCAGCATCAGCCAAAAAAAAACAAAAAAACTTCCACTTCACCCCTCTGTTCGTTCGAAATACCTGTCCAGCTGAGTCTTAAATTTATTTAGGCTATCAACTTCCACAGAAAGGGATGGAAGTCTGTTCCACCAACCAACTACCCGCTGGCTAAAGGCAAATTTCCGCACATCTATCCTACATCTATCTTTCCTCAATTTGAATTTATGCCCTCTCAGGTGATTATTCTGAGCAAGAGGCAGAATCCCATCAGCATTGAGCATGCTCAAACCATTCAAGGCTTTGTAAACCTCTATCAGATCGCCTCGCCGGTGCCTAGTCTCCAGAATACTGTAATTTGCAAAACTTAAGCCTTTCTTCGTAAGAGCAACCCTTCGTTCTGTTCACTAACCTTGTTGCCCTTCTCTGTACTCGTTCCAGCAGCTCTACATCCTTCTTGAAATGAGGCCTCCAGACCTGTATACAGGACTCAAGGTGTGGCCTGACCATTGCCTTATACAAGGGAATAATCACCTCCTTATCCCTGCTAGAAAAATTCCTGTATATCATTGATAAGACACCATGAGCTACTCTTGAAGCCCGTCTGCACTGTTCAGAGAACTTCATATCTGCCAGCACAATTACCCCCAGGTCCTTTTCATTCACTATCACTGTCAGTGTAGTACCACAGAGTTGATACGTTGCCGTTTCCAATACGTAGTACTTTACACTTGTCAATGTTAAACTTAATTTGCCGTCTCTCAGCCCATCTGCTCAACCTTTCCAGATCCTGTTGCAGCAGCATAGCATCAGTAGTGTCCTTAACAACCCTGCCAAACCTTGTATCGTCTGCAAACTTGGACATTAAGCTTGATATGCCATCATCAATATTATTTATAAATACAGAAAACAACAATGGACCCAACACTGAACCCTGAGGGACTCCACTAATAACATTAGTCCACAATGAGCAGTGTCCATTGATTACCATTCTCTGTCTTCTCCCCCTCAACCATCCCTTTACCTATTACAGCAAATTGCCTCCAATGCCACACTGCTCCAATTTGTGCAGCAGTCTTCCATGTGCAACAGTATCAAAAGCCTTTCTAAGATCCAAGTATATAATATCAAAGTTATTCCCTACATCCAGTTCTTTTGTGACTGAATCATAGTAATCCAATCAAATTGGTCAGGCAAGACTTCCCCTTAACAAAACCATGCTGTGTCCGAGCTATAACTGAAGTCTTGTCCAGATGATCCTGCAGTGCTTCTTTAACCAGTGCCTCCATTAATTTTCCTGGAACAGAAGTTAAACTCACAGGTCTATAATTACTTGTGTCAGCCTTTGATCCTACTTTGTGAATTGGGGTCACATTTGCATAATTATGGCTAAGGTTTGCCTCTCATAATTATGGCTAAGGTTTGCTTACTTCCTTTGCTGCCTCCTTTAATATAACTGGTTAGATCCCATCCACCCCAGGTGCCTTTCTTGTGTTTATCTTCAACAATCTGTCCTCCCCTTTACTCTCAGTTATTACAAGATTATCTAGCTTACTGCCAGAGTTGAATACACCTCTGGCATTCTCCTCGCTGAATAACTATTCATGTGTGAATGTCGATGCAAAATATTCATTTAGTTTGTTAGCTGCCTGAGCAGGATCATCAACAGTTAAACCATCGATATCAAGTGGACCAATCTGATTCATCCCCTTCCTTCTAGAGTTTACATAAGTAAAGAACTCTTTGCTGTTTTTCTTTGCATCCCTTGCCAAAGATTTCTTGTAATCTGCCATCGCCTGCGTAACGTCCTTTGTAACTTGGTTACAGATCAACTTATATCTATCACAGGCTTCTGTGTCATGTGTTAATTTAAATGTATCCCATGCATTTTTCTTCTCTGCCATATGTCTCATTAGTTCATCTGACATCCATTTAGGCCCAAACTTTGAACAATATTTCTTAGTTGGTATGTAAAGCCTAGCAGCTTCCAAGATAAGTTCTTTGAATGCTTCCCATTTTGAATCTGCTGTTGGTAACATCATCAGTTGGTCCCACTGTATATAGAATTTAAATACTGTCTCAGACCATCGTAGTCGCCTTTACAAAAGCAATAATTCTTCCCTTTACCCCTGATGGTAGTTACCTCTTTGAGTAAATCCCACTTCAGCACAATGTGATCACTGCCACCTAGTGGTTCCTTTATCTGCAGATTCTTAATGCATGAAGAATCACTACTGACATGTGGCAGAGAAGAAAAATGCATGGGATACACATAAATTAATGGGTGACATGGAAGCCTATGATAGATATAAGCTGGTCTTTAACCAAGTCACAAAGGAGATTAGGCAGGCAAAGGCAGATTATGAGAAATCCTTGGCAAAGGATGCAAAGAAAAACAAAGAGTCCTTTACATAGATTGTCATCTATGTAAACTCTAGAAAGAAAGGGATGAATCAGATTGGTCCACTGGATATCGATGGTTCAGCTGTTGATGATCATGGTCAGGTGGCTAACAAACTAAATGAGTATTTTTCATCTAAATTCACCCATGAGGAGTTATTGAGGGAGGGGAATGCCAGAGTTCAGTTAAACTCTGGCAGTGAGCTGGATGATTTTGTAATAACTGAGAGGAAAGTGGAGGAGAAACTGTTGAAGATAAACATAAAAAAGGCACCCGGGGTGGACGGGATCTATCCAGTTATATTAAAGGAGGCAGCAAAGGAAGTAAGCAAACCCTTAGCTATAATTATGAGAGCTTCTTTGGACTCAGGGGAGGTACCTATGAACTGGAGATGTGCAAATGTGACCCCAATTCACAAAGGAGGATCAAAGGGCAACACAAGTAATTATAGACTTATTAGTTTAACTTCTGTTCCAGGAAAATTAATGGAGGCACTGGTTAAAGAAGCACTGCAGCAGTGGCGGATTTAGCACTTGAGAGGCCCCAGGCGCAATTCAATTTTGAGGCCCCCCTCTAAATATTTTCGGTACCACTACAGTGTGCATTCTACGTGAACGTTTTTACTATAGCACACACTCTAGATTTGGTGTTGCAGTTTTACTCATTTTGGTTGCGCAATTCTTTCATACATATTTTATTAATTGGGAATTAAAAAATTAATTCCCAATTATCACTTGCTATGAATGTCATGCCTCGTCAAACAATTCAGTTTTGATAAATACATAAAACAATACATAAGATATTACAGATACTTACGTGATAACAAAACAGAAATACTCCTACACTAAAACACCAACCACACCAAACTCTAGTAATTTGTAACAGATTTGTGTGTGATATGTTAGTTCCGAAAGCTATTCAAAAAGACGATGCTCCATTACATATGAGCCAGCGCAGTAGTGATTTCAGAGGCTTTAAAAGACTACTGTGCTTGCTTATTGGTTTCCAATTGGTTGTGAATAGTTTTGAACTGCCTCCGCAAACAAATCTAATTATTGTTTCTTGAGCAATATCGTCACACGGTTGTTATTTCTTAGTTGGTATGTAAAGCCTAGTAGCTTCCAAGATAAGTTCTTTGAATGCTTCCCATTTTGAATTTGCTGTTGGTAACATCATCAGTTGGTCCCACTGTATAGAATTTAAATACTGTCTCAGACCATCGTAGTCGCTCATGAAATTACCTCCACTAGGAAAAAACTGAAAGTGTTTAATTTAAGCATTAATGATAATATGTATTCTACTTCAGATTCACTTAGTTCACATAGATATTTCATATAATATGTAGGGATATTTGCATAAGAGTTTATTAACTTCTCATCTTAAATTATAGTTTTATTCAGTAATGGTAATAAAAATGAGTATAAAAATTTAAAATGAAACAATTTTTTTTTTTTTTTTTTTTTTTGAGACCTGAAATTTGAGGTCCCCTCGATTTAAGAAGCCCCAGGCGTGTGCCTCTTGCGCCTGTGCAGAAATCTGCCACTGCACTGCAGGATGATCTAGACAAGACTTCAGTTATAGCACAGACACAGCATGGTTTTGTTAAGGGAAAGTCTTGTCTGACCAATTTGATTGGATACTATGATGTGGTCACAAAGGAACTGGATGCAGGGAATATCTTTGATATCATATTTTTGGACTTTAGAAAGGCTTTTGATACTGTTGCACATTGAAGACTGCTGCACAAAGTGGAGCAGTGTGGCATTGGAGGCAAATTGCTGCTATGGGTAAAGGGATGGTTGAGTGGGAGAAGACAGAGAGTGGTAATCAATGGACACTGCTCATCATGGACTAATGTTATTAGTGGAGTCCCTCAGGGTTCAGTATTGGGTCCATTGTTGTTTTCTGTATTTATAAATGATATCGATGATGGTATATCAAGCTTAATGTCCAAGTTTGCAGATGATATGAAGGTTGGCAGGGTTTTTAAGGACACTAATGACAGTATGCTGCTGCTGCAACAGGATCTAGAAAAGTTGAGCACATGGGCTGAGAGGTGGCAAATTAAGTTTAACATTGACAAATGTAAAGTACTACATATGGGAAGCAGCAATATACAGGGTGTCTCAAAAATATTGGTACAAACATTTGGGGAAGGTAGGTAACATCTAAAGGAATGTGAATCGCATAGGAACCCATAACCGGATGTATGTTTGTTTGTTTGTTATTTGGAGCATTAGCAACTAAGGCCATATTGCTCTGGGATATGCGGTGGTCATTCCCTGACCTTTCCGCATCCTCCGTATTTGGTGATGACGGGCTCGAACCCCGGTCTAATCAAGAAGCGTGTGCTATGCACTGCTGCTCCTTCCCACCTGGCAACGGAGGCGCCCCCATAACCAGAAATGTCACTGTAAGTCTGTAGACGGCGCTGTTCATCAGTTCGCGAGAGGGAAAATTTCTGGTTTACTCATTCAAGCAGTAGTCGCTGCACGAAGAGCATGCATCAATATACGAACTGTGAGCTGGCAGACATGCTCCTAGTGTATGGATTAGCAGAGGGCAATGGATGAACCACTCAACAAATTTATGGAGAACACTTCTCAGACAGACATGTACCAGACCACCATTTGTTTGCGCGTGTGCATCAAAATTTGTGCGATTATGGATCATTTAGAGGTAACAGGAATAACAAGTGAAAGCAGATTAAGAGAAATCTTTGGCAAAGGATGCAAAGGAAACAGCAAAGACTTCTTTAGTTACACAAACTTTAGAAAGGAGATGAATCAGATTGGTCCACGTGATATCGATAGTTTGCCTATCGATGATCCTGCTCAGATAGCTGACAAACTGAATGAATTTTTTGCATCTACATTTACACGAGGAATTCTGTAGGAAGGTGGAAGCCAAAAGTTCATAAAATTCTAACAAGGAGCTAAATGATCCTGTAATAACTGAGAGCAAAGTGGAGGAGAAATTGTTGAAGTTAAATGTCAGAAAGGCACCTGTGGTGAATGGGATATATCTCATTATTTTAAAGGAGGCAACGAAGGAAGCAAGCACACCCTTAGCCATAATTATGAGAGCATCCTGAGAGTCAGGGAAGGTCCCCATGGACTGGAGATGTGTAAATTTATCCCCAATTCACAAAGTGGTATCGAAGAGTGACACGAGTAATTACAGACCAGCTAGTTTAACGTCTGTTCTGGGTAAAATAATGGAGTCACTGATTAAAGAAACATTGGGGATCATCTAGATAGATCGACCCGCTGAAAGTCCCTGCCGAAGTAGCGGATAGATGACCAGGTAAAAGAATGTTAGTTAACATTGATTTATTTGATGTTTGTTTGAAATACAAAATATTAACTTCATTTATTATTATTTACCATCACATGTACAGACCCCCAGGAAAAAGTTAGACTGCACAGGCTAACTGGATCTCCTGTTCCCGATACACCTAAATACCCATACAGATAGTAGATAAATACCAGTAAATGAAAAATCAACCAAACCGAAACAAAATTTATTCAATTAACCAGTGTGTGTGTGTGTGTGTGTGTGTGTATATATATATATATATATAAATACTACACATCTCACCTCTTAGTTATCCATCACATGATGTCATCATGTGATGGATAGCTAGGAGGTGGGATTTGTCTAGCTGTATTTTTATATGTTAGATAAGAACTAAAATTATGAAAAAGATTGGAGCTACTGTTTCAAATTTATGGTAATGTTTCTGTATTGGCAAGGGGGTCACGAAATTAGGCTCATCTTAAACCTACCATGTGGACCAAAAAGCTTGCTGTAAATTTTGTGCCAGTTGAGATTTATTTTTCACATTATATCATGCATGAGATATCAGGATGATATCACCATTCCTATCTTATTTTATATATTTTGATCAACTGCTTCTTCAATTAAGCAAGTTTTGATAAATTCTTAAAAATGTTTACAGCTTAATTAATTAATCGTTACTTCAAATAACTGATTTCTAACAAAGTAATTTTATGAATTGCTTTTTGACTAACTGATTTCGATGCATTGCCTTACACTGAGTTATTTTCAGTTTTTCGATTGTTTTGCCCAATTTTTTACAAAGGACCCAAAGGAGTAGTCTGCATATATGATTAAAAGTTATTCATGTAAAGAAACTGTAAGAGCTTGTGAAATTCAAGCAGAAATGGATAAATAACACTGGTACAGCTTATCAACCCACTTCTGTCAACAGTATGAAAAATATTGCCTGTTCTGTCAACAACTGACAGAAAACTACTCACTTTTTGCCAATTTCTCTCTGTGACTAATTTTTTTTACTATATGTAAGGGGATCTATGACAGTTGCTTGCAACCGCTATTCATCTCATTTTTCATCAAATTTTGAGGATGTTAGGAGTTAATAATTTGAAAGAGAATGACATATGGCATTGCTGACTGTCAAAAATCATTCAGTTAAAATTTTTAATAGAGCTTACTGCTTTTTATAATCTCCCAAAGATTCTCAATAATTATAATGAACTTTCCTATAAACCTTGTTATAGTCAATTGTTTAGTCCATTTTTTTAACAATACCCCAAGGGGTACTCTGCATATCAAATTAAAAGTCTTAAAACTTCAAAAACTATATTCACATTTTATGTGTATTGTTCCAGGTATTAAGTAATTTGTATTTATTTCTCTGTTAATATATTGTCTTTATAGCATATCTGCTAGTTCACACTGTCTGAGTAATAACAATACATTAGTTCTATCTTGCACATACCACACAATGTTTGAAACTAATACGTTGTGAGTGACTGTTAGGAGCACTCAATGCAAGAATACAAAGAGAAATAGTTAGTTAACATACATAGTGTGCTACATTTTAGGCACGTTTAATTTTTTCTTAAATTAAATGAAATTTTATTTATTTATTTTTCTTGTGGTAAGAAGTGAAAAATAAACAGTTGTTGCCTTATCAATTAATTACTAACATTATAATTTTATGCACACTTAATAAAACTATACAGTTTTACATTCTATAAACTTAGCTGTTCAATTTAATTACAACTGTATGATATTTATTACTCCCCTCTCACATACTCTTCTTTTAAGCCTGCCTCTCTCTTTCTCTGTCTTCACAAGCAATACCACATTCGCAAGTCTTACATATCAATGCATGGGCTGGACCTTGTGGGTTGGTCACTCACACAGTAGTAAGACTTTTGTGGATTTACTGGATGATTATTTCTTACAGCAGCTGGTTATAGAGGGAACAAGAATAAAACAGTAAATACTCTTGATCTTACTATCAGCAGTAACCCTTCATTAAGAATTTGGATAAAGGATTGTGATAAATGTTAATTTTAACCAATCATTTGGTATTTTACTGGTGTTAGAGATTTTATTAAAGAGTTTTGTGATTTGATTGATTTCTGTTTTGAAGAAATGGAATGTATCTACTTTGAAGTTTTCAGTTATTCAATAAAATATGCTTTTCTGGATAATTAAAGAAAGGTTTGCTATAATATTATAGGAACCAATAAGAGATGCTGTGTTTTAATTTTTTGGACACACGTATGAATTAACAGTGGGCAGACTGTTAATTCAAATTACGAATTAACAGTCTTTCGTATGAATACGAATTCATACGAAAATTGAATAGCTATGTGAAGACAACTGCCACATTTGCATATATATATATATGTGTATATATACAGTAAACCCCTGCTATTCGCGGGAGTTACGTTCCTGAGAAATGTCACGGATACCGAAAACGCGAATACTGAGTTATGGCTTCCATAGTATTAAAGGGGTTCTGTTCCAAAGTATGAAATATATAAGAAAAACTAGTCTAAAATTTTGTCTATGTATGTATTAGATGTACCTTCATAATATGACTATGTACATAGACAGTACGTAGCCAAATGCAAGCATATGGCATCGAAATGAAAATAAGAAACAATTTAATATTAAATGTAATATTTATTAGAAATTTCAAACCAGCGCCTTTGCTAGTAAAAAAACAATTTTATCTAATAACTCAATTTTATTCGCTAATGTCATCACCTTCTTTGATCTTTTCACATTTCCCTTGTTATTCGTAGCCATATTTTTTGTACAGGTTAGAAAGAACTTGTCCACAATAAAGTCACTTTCTTCCATTAATTTATAAATTTATTCAATTTATAAGCATATAAATTAAAAGCAAACGAAGAAACCTTCCATGACAAGCACATAACACATGCTGAACAAGGATTAGTGAGAAACATCCACGCTCGCGATTTTGTCACCCCTCTCCCCCACCCACTGAGCGCTATTTTGACCGGGAAAGATAATTTTAGCCATGCCCATGTTTTTTTATGGCGGAAAATATTCACGACACTTTAAAATTCACATTTTTTTAGGTTTCATTTTATATTAAATCAGCGATCGCGAATACGCGAAACCGCGGATACAGATACCGCGAATAGCGGGGGTTTACTGTATATATATATATGTAAACATACCTAAAATGGGCTCTCAATAGAGCAAATTATGGAATTTTATGCTGTATGTTTTTTGAGGAAATTCAAAAGGAGTTTCCAAATAAATGTTTGTTGTATGAAACATATAATAAATAGCAATCATCTGAGTAAAAAGATCAATTAAGCTTATATGCAGATCTGTTTTGAAGAAATGGAATGTATCTAGTTTGAGGCTTTCAGTTATTCAATAAAATATGTTTTTCTGGATAATTAAAGAAAGGCTTGCTATAATATTACAAGAACCAATAGGAGATGCTGTGTTATAATTTTTTGCTGTTCTAGGAACTCTGGCATCTAACAACTTTAAAAAAAAAACAATTGCACTCTTACAGGTGGTCAATAAAGTTTTATGCATTAACATCAGCATTTTTATTTGGAATAACTTAACAATGCATACCTACAAACATTGTTAAAATTTTGCAACAGAAATGTTTATCTTTAAATTTAAACAGGTGGTCACCATTAGCTGCTAAACATAAACAATACTTAGAATTGTTTAAAATATCTTGCTATGCCAAAATCTTTAGATTCCAAGTTATCCAAAATATATCTTAAAAACTGTAAAACTTGCCTGAGAAAAAAATATACTCACTTCTCAGTTGCTTCAACTAGGGTTCATTCATGCTACTTAATTACACAGAAAATTCAATTAAAGCTCACTTAGGTGCAGCAATTCAAAGAAATACCTTTTCTTTGAATTGCTGTGATTGCTCATGTCCTACTATGGTTGAGATGAACAAAGAATGGTGTCAAACCATCTCCCACTGACAGAACTGTAAAGGATTAAGCAGGGTAGATGTTTGTGATGAGTGAAGGGTGCAGCATGTTGTATGGGCTCAATGGCAGGTCACTGTGTGACAGTTGACATTGCAATACTATAAAGGTAATGCAAGAACAATATCCCAAATGATCATGTGCCATGCACTCAGATGCATGAGATTCCACAGCAGATGACCCAAGAGACACTCTCTCCCAGCAAACATTGTTGGAGACTTTGTTGAAAAACTTTTAGTTCAAACTTAAGTTACACACAACACAACATGACAATGTTTCACCATTACAGCATAATTAAAAAAAACAAAAAAACAAAAAAAAAAACACTATTATAGTAACTTTTGGTTTAAGATATATGATAGTGTAGAGATGACTCAGAGTACTGGTTGCTTCCACTCAGACATTCAAAATGACTCCTTTTGCTTCATTTCCATCTTTTAATTGTTGGAGATGAAACATCTGCAGCTTGATGAATTATTATATTATGCAATTTATCAGGATGATTTCCCTGTGTGGAAAATTATCCTGGTAAAGTTTATCATGGTTCTACCAAGATATATACAAAGTTTCTGCAAAGAAATACTCAATTCAATTGCTCAACATCACTTATTTTAGATATCATGGAATCAAATACACAAATGCTTGCAATTTACAAGCATTTGTATATTTTCAAATTCCTCTTTAGTTGCATTTCCTATACTCAGAGTATAAACATTTTAAGAGTTTAATGTTTAAAAGCTGTTCACAGAGGAGCAGAAGAAATGTGGGCAGTGGATGCCATCACCAGAAAGGTCAATAATGTGGGATTCTTATAAGGATTACTGATATATGAATAAAAGTGGGTGGTTAGGAGATTTCCCAGGACAAGAGCCCTAAGGGTGTCATCCTTTGATGTCTCCTGACTGTTTCATTAAATTTAAGCTTCCACCAACAAAAGTAAATGAAATACGGAACACCTTAGTTGGAAATGAATATAATACTGTATATACTGTTAGTAAATTAAACTTAAGAAGTGCACCACAAATTAAATCAATGCAAGCAGTTATCAAAGATTGATGTGCTATGGAGAGAGGCCTGTTTTTTTGATGAGCCTCCAGGCACATCGATCTTTGATAACTGCAAGCAGTTATCAAAGATTGATGTGCTTGGAGGGAGGCCAACCATAAGATGGAAGAAATCTTATTTTTAAAAGAAGATATCAAGTGACATTATAGTTTTACAATAACAAGCTGCAATCCACTCATTATTTATTTATTTATTATGTGTTTCTAAAATTATATTCACATTAAGCTGACAATTCAAACTTTCCCATGATTGTAAATGTTGCAAATATACAGTATCACATTATATTATATTATATTATTTCTCTATTTTAGATGGTGCATAAGTGATATGGTGCATAGACAATGTAATGTATTAGAAGAGAGGAATAAAGCACTTTTAATATACATTACATCTAAATATCTGTTTATTTCCAGTTGAAAATTATATAAACATGTAAATTGGACGATTCATGGTATTTTCCTACCATTTCCAACTGTAAATAAATACACCCTGTGATCACTGAATTAAGACCAGCCCATATGTAACGGACTACGCTGCATATTTGCAGTATCAAGAGCTGAACATCTTCGTATACTAAAGCAAGTGGTAATTTGCATCTGGAATTTAGTAAATATATAATGGAGTTTCAATAGGCCATCATTGTGGGACCTCATGTAGTGAGTGCTTCCATATCAGAAGCAGCACATCTTGTAGGTTGCTCATGGCCCACTGTGATTAAGGTGTACAAAGAATGGTATCAAATGTGTCAAACCATCTCCCACCTACAGAACTGTAAAGGATTAAGCAAGGTGGATGTCCGTGATGAGTGAAAGGCAGGTGACAGTTGACATCGCAATACTATATAGGGAATGCAAAAACAATATCCCAAATGATCATGTGCCACGCACTCAGACGTATGAGGCTCCATAGCAGATGACCCAAGAGACTCCCTCTCCTTGCCACTGATCATCATTGATGGCAAATAATGTAGTGTCAACAGCACACTGGTTGGACATTGGAAACTAGTACTGGTTGGATGAATCCAAATACCTGGAAAATGCCAAAGAATGCATTCATGTGTGGCACAAGCAAGACAAGTCCATGGACCCATTGTACATGGTGCCTGATATCCAGGCGGCCTCCGTAGCTGAGTGGTCAGGAGCGAGAGTGCAGTAGCACACGCTCTTTGAGTAGACCGGGGTTCAAGCCCCTGACTTCTGAATACGATCGATCTGCCAACCCCACACTGGACCAGCGTGGTAGATTATGGTCCATTTCCCTCAGCATGAATTGTTGAAGAGGCTTCCATCCTGCAGTGGGTTGAAAATGGCTGCACTTTACTTTTTTTATCCAGGCAGCTGGCAGTGGTTGCTTAATATGGGGCATGTTTTGCTGGAAAGCGCTAGGACCCCTGGTGCATATGGACCAATATTTCGGGTGAGGTCTATCGGCAGCTCTTGGGACCAGGTGCACTCTTCCATGATGCATTTTTTCCCAGACAGAAATGGAATCTTCCAAGATGATAACACACTGTTTCAGTGGACCCACAGTGTGCTCAGGTGGTTTGAGGAACAGAGTGAAGGTATAATATGTAACCCATCTTGATTAGCTTACATATTTGCCTGACCTAAATCCAATTGAACACCTGTGGATGCCTTGGAACTGGAAATAAGGTGCAACCATGATGTATTCCAACAGTGTATCTATAAAAAAAAAGCATGTACAGAAATTGAACATCTAAAGAGAGTGGAACGATTTTGTATGGATGGGTCGTTAATTAGCCTAACTGTCCTCTTTTGCATGATATCAGGGAGCTTGAGAGTGATTTTAAGCAAACCATCCCCAGATATGAGATTTGTACAGAGTGAGTAGTAGTAGTAGTAGTAGTAGTAGTGGCATGTGATGCAAGAAAGCAAATGTATGAGCTTATGCAGCATTAGCCAACAAAAAAAAAAAAAAAAAAATCACACCATTCCCTCCAAATGCCTGTCCAGTTCCTCCTTAAATTTATTCAACCTATCAACTTCCACAACGACAGATGGAAGTTTGTTCCAGCAATTAACCACCCGCTGGCTAAAGGCAAATTTCCGCACATCTATTCTACATCTGTCTTTTCTTAATTTGAATTTATGCCCCCTTAGGTTCGTAATCTGAACAAGTGGAAGGATCCCATCAGAATTCAGCATGCTCAACCCATTCAAGGCCTTATATACCTCAATCAGATCACCACGCAGGTGCCTAGTCTCCAGCCACTGCAATTTGCAGAACTTAAGCCTCTCTTGGTAAGAGGATCCCTTCATTCCCCTCACCAATCTTGTTGCCCTTCTCTGTACACGCTCAAGTAAATCTACATCCTTCCTAAAATGAGGCCTCCAGACCTGTACGCAGTACTCAAGGCGAGGCCTGACCATTGCCTTATACAGAGGGATAATCACTTCCTTTTCCCTGCTAGCAAAATTCCTATATATCATTGACAAAACCCCATGACCTGCCCTGGCAGCCTGTCTGCATTGCTCAGAAAACTTCATATCTGCCTGCACAATTACTCCCAGGTCTTTTTCATTTTCTACCACCTTAAGTGTAGTACCACACAGTTGGTACGTTTCTCTGGGGTTACTTCTACCCATATGCAGTACTTTGCATTTGTCAAGGTTAAACTTCAGTTGCCACTTCTTAGCCCATCTGCCCAAATTATCTAGATCCTGTTGCAGTAGCACACTGCCATTACTGTCATTAACAACCCTGCCAACCTTTGTATCATCTGCAAACTTCGACATTAAGCCTGATATACCTTCATCAATATCATTGATAAATATACAAAACAACAGTGGACCTAACACCGAACCCTGTGGGACTCCACTAATAACATTAGTCCAAGAAGAGCAGCACCCATTGATTACCACCCTCTGTCTTCTCGCACTTAACCATCCTTTTATCCATTGTAGCAACTTACCCTTAATACCATTCTGCTCCAATTTGTACAATAGTCTTCCATGCGCAACAGTGTCAAAAGCTTTCCTGAAATCCAAATATATGATATCAAGATGCTTAGAAGAAAAATAATGCCAAGAGAAAAAAAAGGAAACTCAGCTTTTTGATGGAACAGAAGCAATATCTGTGATGTACTTATGTTTAAAGAGATTAGAAGTCAGAGTAATCATTAATAGAGATGCGTGACCTTATCTGAAAATTTGAGTGTCAGCGAAGTTGAGCAAAGGAGCAGTTGGCTTTTTTGTGAGAAATATGAAATGTGGAATAGGTGTTGGATATTTTAGAAGCTGAGGCTGTTTCTCAAACTGGAAGATGGAATGCAATGTGCTATCATCAGCAAAACTATGGATAGGATCTCCAGCCAATGGATGAAGGTCATTAATATACAGGAGGAAAAGAGTGGGAGAGAGAACCGAACCTTAGGAAACACCAGCATTAGCGGAGAAGTTAGAAGACAGAGAACTGTCCACCATCACACACTTTTTGTAATTGGGTATCCAGTTTTCTCTGAGAGAACTGGATCAGAGAGAAAACTAAAAATCCAATTACAGAAAATTGGCCAACCATAAGATGGAAGAAATCTTATTTAGGAGACCTTTACACCAAACACAATCAATCAAAAGGCATTCAAATATCAAGAGCAACCGCTTGAATTTTACCAAACTTTTCCACTGAATTTGTCCACAGATGGATAACATAAGCCAGTATATCACCAGTGGATTGACATTGCCTGAATCCATACTGTCAATCATTGATCAGACGGAAGGTTTTGAGATAGTTTAGGAGTGGGCAACTGATGGGTTTCTTCATTACTCTGGAAAGAGTAGATGTTAAGTGGAAGGAAGTGATAATTGGAATGAATTTTTTTTTTTTTTTTTTTTGTTTTTTTTTTGGAACTGACTGGATACAAGTAATTTTCCAAGCAGAAGGAAAAACATCAGTGGAGCAATGTCATCAGGACTTGAAGCTTTCTTGGCATCAACTACTCTGTCAGAATCCACTCAATTTGACTACTTTGAAGAGTTGTTTGTGAGAAAAAAGATCAAGTGTGTTAGAATTGTCTGCTATTCTCTTCAGGTCATTAGTAATCACAAGCAGCTTTGTTTTTAGCTGAAGACACAATAGAACCATCAGGTTTTAACAAAGAATGCTGTATTAATGGACAGACAGTGTGAGCAATAGATTGGCATAGACTGATTATAAACTAGAATGCTTGACTATCATTTGGAAAAAAAGTAAGTTTCTACTCAGCTTGTTGAAAATTGAATTTGGACTAATTAATAACTATTTTACAATTGATATTTAGTGTAGGCAGAAAATGAAACTGGAGATTCAGATGAAAGTCAATGCAGTATGCTACATTCTTATCTTGAACAGCCTCAGCACATTTATTATTAACCCAAACCAAGGTTTAGATAAAGGACAAGATTTTAAGGTAGAGTGAGGAATAAAGGATTTCATCCCTACAAGAACAATTTCATTGACATGATCTGAGCAAACACTGACATCAGAAGATTTACAACAGTAATCCAACCAGAAAAAAGAAGAATAAAAATATTACAGATCAATCCATTTCATATTCTTGTAATGCCAAATAATGCAAGGCTGAGAACAGCCATGAGGGAAAGGCTCCAATGGAGAAGACACCATCACCAAGTTCTGATCTGAGGTGCTTAGAGGACCAACCACTCAACTCGACTGTGTAACTTGAAGACTTGTTCGTAAGAAAAGATCAAGTGTGTTAGATGTGTAGTTAGGATTGTCTGGTATTCTATTAGGTAAATGAACAATGTGTGTGAGGTTGTTAGTAATTGCAAAAGCCTCAGCATCTTGACCAGCTGGGTCTGTGTGACTAGAAAAGTGATGCAAGCTGGAATTGAAAACATTAAAATCACCGAGGAAAATTACCTTACTATTAGGAAAGTCATACTAGAAAAAATCCAGTTTCAAACAAAGGAAGTCAAAGGGTTCTGAGTGATTATTGGAGTTGGGAGAATAGAGGCAACAGATGAATTTGACAGAATGTGGAAAGAGATTTTAAGTGATGGGAGATCAAAAAGAAGAGACTGCAAATAAAGATCTCCGACAAGGAATACATCATCGCACAACTGCCACCTCTGAAGTAAAAGGAATCATATAGTGAATAGTTATAGCAACTGAGATGGGTAGTGGTTGAGAAAACTAGTAACTGAGATTCTGTCAGAAAAAGTAAGTGGGGCTTGGCAGATTTTAGGAGGAAATGGATATCAATGAGATCAGAACTGAGACTTTGTATATCTGTAAAATGAATGAGGAAGGATTTTGGGCAGTTTAGATCATTTTGCAGATAAGTTTGTTCTATTAGTTTCACTATTCATGATGCATTCAGTAGATAAAGTGGGAGTGAGGAGCATGCTGTATGAAGTAAAAAAAATTTTGTATATGGTGTATACACAACAAGAATACACCCAAATACATGGCATAATGTGGCCGTGACAGTGCCACCTAAATACTACACACTATTCAAAGTCCCTCCAGTCACTAGCTAGCAGAGCAGAAAGATTATACACTAGCTGATCTGAATGCCTCCTAGTGAGTTACTAATAGGTTTGGTCTGAGGGACTTTCTAGTGGACAGCCTGAAAGTATTCTGAGTTAAAAGCCACTGCAGTGAATGTGCAAAATTACAGAATTAGACAAAAAAAAAAAGAAAAACGGAAAACACAAATCAAATATAGGGACATTATGACCAATGATACTGCATTTTGAATAAAATGCACCATACTGTGTTGTTCTCAGAAATGACTGTTTCCTCACATTAATTTAGCTAATTGCAATTCCTTCAGTGTATGACTGTGGAAAAGTAGTGCTTATGTACCTATTGTTGATGGGGTTTTTGCATGCCCAAAATGTGGTGCCCATTTGCCTGTTTTTATTTTATTTGGATGTAATATGAGAAGATATCCAGCACAAACATTAAGACTGGAACACATAAAGAAATTTAAAAGTGAAACCCCATGCAGAGATAAATAAAAAACAGCTTCAGGCAGCTTTTTCATTAGCAGTATGAAAAACATAACACACTGTTTTTGCAGCAATACGCAGCATTTTCTGACCACTTTTTGCCAACTTTTCTATAAGATTAACTTTTATTACCATATGCAGGGTATTGCTCTGAGCCACTGGTAAAAATTAGGAAACCAGAAGTCCACAATGAGAAACACTGGCACAACTAATTATGGCACATAATTACCAAAAAACTACTGTAACAACCATTTAGACAACTATGTTGTTTATAACTGAATTTTTTTCAACTGTGAGCATCTTATCTTCAAATTCTAACTAATGGCCTAAGGAGGACACCAAATATAAGGTATCCTATGCAGGATCCTCTCCCTGTAGTAGATTTGATGGCTTCCACAATTGTGCCTACTACCAACATCTGCCAACTAGCAGTCATTGGTCGAAAACCTTCACGAAGAATGTATGCTGCTACTTTCAGCCAGAGCTGTTTTGCTTCTATGAAAATGCTGTGCAATGAAATAGGCTGTTCTTTCAGCAGTATGTAAAGCATCAATTCACAGTTCCTTCTACTTTCTTACATAAGTAAAACATTTAGTAATAATATTATACTAACTATTAGCTAATAAAAGGAGGAATTACCTCTACGATGTCTTGTAGAACACTTCTGTGCTGATATCCTCCATTATTGAATTAACTATGCAAATAATTTACACGAATTCCTCACACTCATAGACAAAATCAATGATCCAATGCACCATGGAATCAGAGGCCCACAGACCCCAAACCTGACCTCAAAATACATTGAACCACCAACCCAAATCTTTGAGTGAGAGGGTTGATGATTCAAGTTAGTGATTCGATGTATTTTGGGGTCAGGTTTGGGACCCATGGGTCCCAAACCTGACCCCCTCTGATTCCGTGGTGCATTGGATCACTGATTTTGTCTACAAGTGTGAGGAATTCGTGAAAATTATTTGCATGGTTAATTCAACAGCGAGTATCAGCACAGAAGCATCTACAAGACATAATAAATGTCTTGTAGACATTTATTACGTGTCACGTATTATGTCTTGTAGACATAATACTTGATAAATAATGCAGAATGTATTGAGCAATTGCAGCTCTGAATCTATTAACTAAATATTAGCATTCACATCATTGATTTACAATATTCTATAATACTGATTCATAGTTTTACCAAAATAAGGTCCAGTATACAAAATGCTTTAATTGTTCCTGGTCCAATTTGGTAGTAATTAACCATAGCAGAGTTTTGATCCTCCCTGTTAAAAGATGAGACACGACAAAAATATTCTCCAATAGGTATTTCCAGCGCACATAACTGAAAATAAAATGTTTATGACTTATTAAATATAAAACTATAAAGTTAAATAAAGACTTTTAAATAAAACATTTATAACATTTTATAAAAATCCATTTACAAAAATTATTCATAAATAATATGTAATAGCAAAATAATCAGCCCATCCTAAGTTCAAAAGATATATACATTTTAAATTTTATATATAAATATTAACAACATATATCTTTTTCAAAGGCCAATAGTTTATCTGCAGTTTTCTAACAAAATTCCAGCATAATTCTAAATAATATTCATTTTCATCAGATGCATATTCAATATCACTGTTATTTTATGTTTTACTGGTTAGGAAATATTACAATACATTTATGTTCTAGGTTCTGGAAATTTAATACATGAAATGAAATCTTCCTGCAATACTAAAAAAAAAAAAAAAAAAAAAGTAGACAAAATCATACATGGCATTATTGTTCCTAAATTAGCATTTTAATTAGGAGCAATATGGCCTTAGTTGCTAATGCTCCTAAAAACCAAATAACAAACAAACAACAAGCATTTTAATTCCTTTTTTATTACAATATTTATATTTTTAAATGAAAGAATATTGTAGCTAATGAGTACTGTGCAGGCTGACTGAAATACTTGTTGGTGATTTTGCACACTCATTGGCAATTTGTAAAGCTTGTTAGCATAATGAAATTATGTTTTGACTAGGAGTACATTATACAGTATGTATGTATAGATATGTTTATTGATATGGCTCCTATATAGCAAGTGGCTTTGCCAATTACAGACAAAATTAAGACTTCACAGATTGTAGATAATGGCACGCATTTTAAGACCAACATTCCTAAGGAGTACCAACACTCAACTATTCTGAAAGATCAGGAAAAGAGTGAAAGCTCAGAGAAATCTGCTACACAGATAGGATCAGAGCACAAAAGGCAAAGTATACAAATCTTGGAAAGGTATTCTTAGTAAGGCTAATGATGACGCAAGTAAAAAAGATTTGTTCCCACATATGGAAATCTTTTAATAACTAAGGCTGAACAGTTTGCACATTAGATGAATTCTGAAGATTAAGTCTTCTAATAGATGAGTCCAGAAATGTAAGACTCAAAATGGGATGTCTTTTTAAGGTGTGCAGCCATTGGCATTGATGCATAAAGGAATGGAAGGAATAGTGTTTTGTTGAGGTGCAACCAGAATGACATCCTCAATGCTCTTTTTTTTCCAAGTTGCTACCAGATAAAATGCTTATATTTAAAAGTGAGAAATGTAGTGGCAGAAATAAGGCAAAACAACGAATTGCTATTCCCCTAGAAGTAAATATATCTCTCACAGATAAGCTTTCTTTTAATTACTGGGAAAACCCATAAGCCCCTGATGCTTAAAAATTTGAAGAGATTGCCAACTAGCAATTAGTTGGCATATTGTTAGATGGCAAGAATTCATATAATTTTTGAGATGGTGGCCGTTGGATGACTTGAAGCCAGGAAGTCAGAAGCAGAGGTGGCATGTTGGCTTAATATGTCATGCAGTGTCATCTTAGCACTATGGAAGCAATTTCATCCATTACAAGAAGAGATGGCCAAGGTTGCTTGAGAGCTATGTCAACCAGAACAGACCTCTGCTCTAACAGCAAGACCAAACCCAAACCCTGTGATGTCCTATCGTCAACTGTCTCTCTCTCAGTGCATTCAATTGTCCCAATAGAAACTAACTTGGCAGCTCTAGGGGTAATTTTTCTCTTGGGCTCTCCCCCCCACGTGATGGGGGTCAGCCCGAAACTTTGATAGACCATATCTCGACTTCTATTGTAGCTACGGACTTGTGGCAAATTTCCTTGAACATATTTCTCTGAAATCCATCCAACCAAACACTAGGCTCTCACTAATTCAGATTACTTCGATTATCAGCACTTTCTTAAAATGCCTGAGGAAACTCAAACCAATGCCAAGAAATCACCCCCTGTGATGAAGTTGACTGCTTCTAGTGTTCCTTCCAGCTCAGACCAACATAATGAACCTGATGACACCAGGCCTGTTCTGACTCCTACTAAGTAGAAAAACAAAAAACCAACAATGCCCAAATTGGACAGGGAGATTAGAAGTCAGCAGGAACAGAAAGACAATATAGGCTCACAAACTGACCTAATTAAAGACAATAAATCACATGAGACCTTGGCCCCTCTCTTCCTGAAGGAACTGTTCCTGAAAAGACCTTCGTCTTAAGAACAGAACTTGAAGACCTACTGAAAGACTCCAACAGTAGAATAACAACGGGATTACATGGGAAAATTGACACAATTTGGACAAAACTCGAAACAATACTCGCACAAACCAACATTGAGTGTGAGAAAACCAATGCAAAACTCGAAGCATTTCTGGCAGCAGGTGTAAACCAAATGCTACAGCGTGCCCCTACCTACTCAGAAGCACTGAGGACCACAGCTGGCACACAAACAACTGGCGGCAAAGAAAGTTCTACTACCAAAACCTAACCTGGTTGTCCTGAAACCAGCCTTAACAGGGACTACTAAACCAGTGAAAAAATTAAGAACACGGTGATGGAAAACGAGAACATCGATCTTAAAAATACTCGCATAAAATCCATCAGAAAAATAAGAAACATAGGAATTATCACAGAAATGGAGACGAAGGAAGAGGCCTCCAGAATCTTCAAAAATCCAGAGACCCTTGGCTTAACTGCAAAAATATCAAGAAAACAAGGCCAATTGATCATAATTTATGACATGGACAAAGAAACGAACTGTACTGCAGAAATCTGCAATCCTACTTTCCATATACAGAACCAGAGATTAATAATGCCCAAATACATGACCAAATCGTGTTGTGGGAGCTCAAACTGGATTGTTGAACTAGCCCAAACGGTCTGGCCAATAATCTCTACCCAGAACAGAATCTACATCCAGTGGAGAAGCCACCACTTTAAAAAGCAAGTGTTTGTCCCCAATGCTACAGGTGCTGTCACTTCAGACACACCACGCACATGTGCACCAATACCCAGCCAACTTATGGCCATTGTGCCCAACTGATTTTTGTAATTGGTTATCCAGTTTTCTCTCTGATTGCTCACTGAGAGTGATGGAAGATGGCTCTCTGTCTTCTAACTTCTCCACTAATGCTAGTGTCCCCCAAGGTTCAGTTCTTTCCCCCACTCTTTTCCTCATATACATTAATGACCTTCTTCCATTGACTGGAAATCCTATCCATATTTTTGCTGATGACAGCACATTGCATTCCACTTTCCATTTTGAGAAACCTTGCCCTGCTCAATCAGCTTCAACTTCTCAAATATCCACTGCCAATTCCTTAAATGCCGATCTCTAGGTAATTCTCCAGTGGGGCAAAGACAACTTAGTTGATTTCAATCCTTCTAAAACTCAGTCTTGTCTTATATCTCGCAAAAAAGGATTCTTCTGCTCCTATGCTTATCTTTGGTGACACTCCAATTTCTAGGCAAGTTGATATATCTCTTTTGGGGATTATCCTAACTTCTAATCTCTCTCTTGGCACAAGCACATTACAAATATTGCTTCCTCTGCACCTAAAAAAACTTGATTTTCTCTTTCGCTCTCGGCATTACTTTTCTTCCAAACAGCTGTTCACTCTGTACAAATCTTAAATCCGCCCTACAATAGAATATTGTTCCCACATCTAGGGCGATGCCCACAAAACCTCTCTCAGGCTTCTAGATTCCAGTTAGGTTAATTAATGACTTCTCTCTAACAGTCTCTCTACTTGCTGTCTCATAGACGTACTGTTTCTGCTGCAGGCCTTTTCTACAGATACGTCCACGAGCACTGTTCTTCTGAATTGGCTTCTATAATTCCCACTCTCTCTTTCAAAAGAGTCCGAACATGTGCCGCCACCAGTCAACATCCATTTACTGTCCAGTTTCAAACTCACAGAACAAACTTTTCATTTTCCTCGTTTATTCATTCAACTGCCATTTCTGGAACAACCTTCTTCATATGTCTTTCCTGAAAATTACAGTCTACAGAAGTTCAAGTCTAATATCGACAAATATCTTCTCTCGTCTTCTCAACCTCCAACCCAAGCATGGTACTAACTACTATAGGTTCTAATACCTCTCATGTTTGGGGTTTCATAAAAAAAAAAAAAAGAATACAACTCATGCCCAAATAAAACTGCCAAGCCTGTTTGCACTAACTGCAAGGTGTAAAAAATCCCTCACAATCACTCACTTTGGGATACAAAGTGCCCAGTATATCAGAAATTCAAGAGTATTCATCAAAGCAGGACCGATTATGGGAACTTGGTCTAGAACAGGATTCAGCAACCTGTTTGAGTGAAGAGCCATTTCTGATCTAATTAAAAAAAAGAGAGAATCCGAAGAGAGCCACACTTCAGCTCAAGCTTAGGGAAGGAGGGTGGGGGAGTTTTTTTAAGAAATGGAATACAGTGGGAAGGTGTTCTATTAAAAAAATATATTTTTTGAAATATTATTTATTAATAATATTTCTAATTAATGTGAATTTTGCTGTTGAACTTCTTCAGCAAGTCTCTCAATATCAGGGAAGTATACCGTAATTTTCATCTTTAAGCATGCTGAGAGACTCGCACTGTTCAGGTGGTTTTTTGATTTATTTTTAATATAGTTCATGTTCACATGAACTATTTGCAAAAATTTGCAGAAATTTGTCGAACCAAAAACTGAGAGAAGTCCAAACGCAAATATTTTCAAATTTCTATACGTGTCTGGTAAGCTACACCATACATTGAACACAATTTGGTCTTGCTTTTTCAACTCATCTATCAGCATTCATTTATGTAGAATTGCAAGGGCAGCCTTTTGCCTCTCCAAATCCTCAATTTCAGTTTTAAGGTATTTTAGTCTTGCACTCCACATTGTCCTTGATCTTTAAGTCCTCTAACTTCATTTCAAAATTTGCTTCATGTGGGCTATAAGTTAAAGAGCCGCATGTGGCTCGCGAGCCACAGGTTGCCGACCCCTGGCTTAGAAGTTTCAACACCAAAGAAATCAATTTTATCCAGATAAACATGCAGCAGGCTCGAGTAGATCAGATCAGAATCAAGGCAGATGAAACAAACTCTGACATCATTCTAATTCAAGAACCCTACACCCACTGCAAAGAAGTGAGGGGTTACCCCCCTCACCTACAAAATCATCCAGCACAGCGGAGGTAGTCAGCTTGACTAGACCTAGAGGTAGTCAAGTGCAGATTACCACAATCTCTCCAAGGGCAGATCCCTTACCAGCATTGACTTCACCACCGACCCTGCAAATAGTGCCAGAGCGGAAAAAGCATGACTCACACTTAACCTTCAAAGGGCATGGCAACTGAGATGGAACCAAACCACCAAGGGATCCATCCCGGAAATCTCAAGAATCTACCCCGAATTACCCACATGGTTCTCACCAGAACTCCATGCCACCTTCCTTTTCACGGGGCACAGGTCATTCAAAGCTAAATTGGCCTGGCTTAGGATTGTGGAAGACCCAAACTGCCATTGTGGCTCCCCAGAGACCTGGGAGCATCTTCTCTACTACTGTGACATTTATGAAGACCTTAGGCACTCTTCTTATGATGAGAATTCACTACATCCCCATTAATATGGAGCACCACCTGCTTGACACAGCTGAAGAATACACAACCTTCACCACCTTTGCAAAGGACCTATTCCAGAGGCAAAAAACCCTACCCAGAACGTAAGCGACCTGGGAATTGGAATGTATTCTGCCATCAAAATTGACTGGCACCCACCACCCAATGAAGACTTGTTCATTAACTACCCTGAGCATTAATCTTTCTCAGATGGAACCTCTGTCCCATGAATGATCCCAAATTGGACCAGATACCCAAATTGGACTCTTTACCAACAGTGACAACATACTCTCTACTGCCAATTCCTGATGACGATCTATACCGGGCTCCCTTGCCTGGTATCTTTTACTCCCTTTTCCCTGGTGGGGGGGAGACAGTCAGTCCCGTCTCCTTCCCTCCCCTGCCAACCCTTATCCTTCTCCAGGTGGGGCACAGGCCTGCCTCACTGAACATTCTGGGGTCACCTTCTCTATCGTCCCCATACTTCTGTCTTTCCCCCGAGTCATCAGTACTCCCCACCCTGACTCAGCCTAATACACCAGCGTATATTCCACACAAACTGCAAAACTTTAATTTCCAAATTAAACCACATAAACCTCATTTGGCTTTTCTAAATTCAAGCACTCATCCTTACCAAGTTTTTTTTTTTTTTTTTTTAAGGCCCTAGTCACTCAAATCTCAGGAAACTAGGTGGCAGGACCTGCCAGAGTAAAAACTTCAAACTATTGAGTACCTGGTCTGCCTCCACAGGACCAAGTGGTCAACATTGGGCCTCAAGCAGGGGTCCAGCGGCTAAATGGCCAGGTGAATAATGATACATAACACTACACGTATACAAAATCCACACACTTTTAAATCTCTAGCCTTCCCAGCAAACTGGTACACCAACAATGAAAGCAACGTAGAGATGGGGAACCCCTGGAGCCGCTAGACATCCATACACTTTACTTTACACTTTGTTTCTTGAGGTTGCTGTGGCCACAGTGAAAATATTTCCAACCAGATTGTGTTAATAAGGCTCAATTCAAGTGGACTGTGTGCCATGAACATGTGACTTGGAGCTCTGACAAAGGGAATAAAGTTTTGTTCTCTGATGAGTCCCATTTTAGCCTACAAACAGATTCTAGATGTTCTTTCATCTGGAGATTAGCATTACCATTAGCAGTAGCAAAGGCACATGATGCAAGAAAGCAAGCTTATATAGCATCAGCCAAAAGAAAAAAAAAAAAACCCCTTATTTCACCCATCCACTTGCTCCAAATGTTTGTCAAGTTCTGCCTTGAATCTATTTAAGCTATCAACTTCTACAACCACAGATGGAAGTTTGTACTAACAATCAACCACCCGCTCGCTAAAGGCAAACTTCCACACATCTATCCTACAACTGTCTTTCCTCAATTTGAATTTATGCCCTCTCAGGCGATTATTTCGAGCAAGAGGAAGAATCCCATCAGCATTGAGAATGCTCAAACCATTCAAGACTTTATACACCTCAATCAGATCGCCTCGCAGGTGCCTAGTCTCCAGACACTGTAATTTGCAAAACTTAAGCCTTTCTTCGAAAGAGCAACCTTTTGTTCCATTTACTAATCTTGTTGCCCTTCTCTGTACTCGTTCCAACAGTTCTACATCCCTCTTAAAATGAGACCTCCAGACCTGTATACAGTACTCAAGGTGTGGCCTGACCATTGCCTTATACAAGGGAATAATCACCTCCTTATGCCTGCTAGAAAAATTCCTGTCAATACAGGAATATACAGGAATTCCTGTATATTCCTGTATTGACAAGGCACCATGAGCTACTCTTGCAGACCATCTGCACTGCTCAGAAAACTTCATATCTGCCTGCACAATTACCCCCAGCCTTTTCATTCTCTACCACTGTCAATGCAGTACCAGAGAGCTGATACGTTACTCTGGGGTTACTGCTTCCCATATGCATCACTTTACATTTGTCAATGTTAAACTTCATTTGCCACCTCTCAGCCCATCTGCTCAACTTTTTTAGATCCTGTTGCAGCAGCGTACTGTCATTAGTGTCATTAACAACCCTGCCTTTGTATCATCTTTGTATCATCTGCAAACTTGGACATTAAGCCTGACGAAAGATGAGGAATGTGGTGCCACCCCCTCCAACATCAATGATCAATGGCCGCATCCCCCTTCCTGTTTTTGATAGGGGTACTATAACTGTGTAGAGGTACTGAGAACAGATCCTCAAACCCTACGTGTGACTTTTTTAGGGTTGCAGTTGCTCCAGATTTTCTTTTCATGCACAACCATGCTACTGCACGTAAAGCTCAAGTGGTGGAGGAATAACTTGAAACTGAAGATATCCAACGACTGCCATGGCCAGCACGATCACTACACTTAAATTCGATCAAACGTGTGGGAGATGCTTTTGGACAACTTATTGCCTGCCGACAGCCAACTCCCTTGGTCACTTGATGAGCTAAGGTCTGTGTTGGTGGAAGAATGTGATTTTTTGCCACTGAATCTTATAGACACCCTTATACCAAGCATGGTTCACAACTGTCAGGCCTGCTTGTTTAGCCATTGGAGGGAATTATACAATGTACTGATGTCATGTGACCATATTTTCAAGCATCTTGTATCGACTTCTGCAATGTGACCTTTATTGGTAAATTCTTATACAACCCCTATGAATGTCTCTTATACCTGTTCAAAGTTTCTCACTGTCTCCTCATTTCATCATCATGGTACACCCCCATACCAAATTTTGTTCCACTTCATCGCAAGCTGCATGAGTTATACCATGTTTTCTATTAATTTTGTTGAGCAGTGTACATTAGTCTGAATCAGACAGAAATTAAACAGAAAGGAGGGGGGGGATATTAAGCAGTCAACAGTGTAAAAAAAAATCCATAACAGTTTTTGTCTTGTTTGAAATAAGACCCAGGCATTTTCCACATGGAGTGGCATACACATTCAAAGCCATTGTGTTAGTCATGAGGACAGTATAAAGGAGTCACAGTGTGTTCAGCAATATTACGATTTCTACTCATATATCTGCATTGAGCTGAGTGGAGCTGGAGTGAGTAAGGTAAAGGATATCAGTAATGCAATACAGGTGACCCCTGCTTAACGCTGATAATTCATTCCGGAAAAACAGAGTGCTAAGTGAATCTGTGGTAAGCGAGCTCAGCATTCCTGTAAGATAACATATGTATTTGTGAGTTGCGGTCGGTGCCATAGGATATTTCCTAATCAATAATAAATGGTAGTGAAAAGATGCACAACCATCGGTCAAAATATTTAATATTCAAATATTTGTACATATAAAATATTCTGCATTACATATGTATATAATTATGTGGTAACTACTTACATATCAAAATTAAACTTAAAATTCCAATTAAATTATGAATTTAATTGACCTAAATTGATTTAATTTAATTGATGAATTTAATCATGAAAAATGTGTCGATTTTGGGTTGAACTTTGGCCCTCTTCCAAATAAACTAAAAGGGGTATTAATTTTAAATCCCCTGTAGTGTTACTACTCAACAATCAAGTCAACCGATCCTTCGCCGCTTTGAAACCTGGCATGTTTTTTTCTTCTTTCAATATGAAATTTCTTTTAGGCATCCGTTTCCACAAATGTCGTGCTTCATCTATGTTAAAAACTTGTTGAGAAGTATAACACATAATATCCCTCTTCAATAATTTTAACAAGTTCTTTTTTGAAAGTTTCGGCTCCTTCTGCACTTGTGGCTTCTCCCTGGATTTTAATTCTATTCAACCAGCCCTTACTAGTTTTAAATGGTTCCACATTTTTTTTGTTAGGTGAGTTTTCTTCAGATCATCATATTGGCTAATCTCTCTCTCTCTCTCTCTCTCTCTCTTTTTTATTATTTTTTTTAATAATACTTAACTTAATTGAATTCTGCATTGGATATTATCTTCAATAAAATTAGTTAAAATCTTTCCATTTCAATCCTAATAGCCGGCCTAGCCCTAGTTGCTTGCAGTGGAACAGCTATCTTTCCCGCTGCTAAAATTAATTCTTTTTTTTTTTTTATAATTGTTCTTACAGTTAAACCTGCCAGTCCTAAATTATGGCACACATCTGCTTGTCTTTGACTGGAATCGATTCGCTTCAAAACGTCTAATTTAATTTTCAAATTCAGTCTTTTTCTTACATTTATAGTCTTTGTACTGCACCCAGACATTGCTTTTTCATTCTTATCGGCCATTATTAACTCTTTGAAAATATAACTGCATTGGTTGCATTAATTATGATACAATGTTCAAGTAAACTGTCCGTTACGCACGATGTCTAATATGGTACTGAGTGATGACTAGACTTCGGAAAAATGCATATAACGCAAATATTACAAGCAATATACTTGATCATTTTTTAAAGTGTTGATCTCGGAACTACGTAACAAGTCACTGTACTGCAATTAAATTAGCGTGCGAGAAAATTTCACTGAGCGTGGGAAAATTTCTCAAGTCAGTATGGGAAATGTTTTAATGCTGTTTTGCTATTCATTTTCAAGCTATCGACTCCATCAAATGAAACTATTTCATTAAATATGCCAAAAATGCAATCTGTAAAAGAGTGTTATAGTGATCTGTGACAGCATTATAGTCAGATAAGGGTTATAATATAAGAACAGTGTTATAGCAAATCAGCGTAATGCGAACCACGTTATAACAGGGGCCTGCTGTATTGAATTTTGGTGAGCAAACCCTCAGTTTGTCACTTATAGGAATCCCCCTCTCAAAATAAATCTCACTGAAAATTGAATAATTTTATCACTTCTCTTGTGATAAAAGAAGGTTATATCTGAACAATTCTGTTTTGTATAAATGTAATGTTTATGTTTTCATTGAAAATTTAATGCAAGATATCTTCTGTAACACAGCAGCCCTCTCTCTAGAGAGGGCTGATGCATAACATTAGGCCTGATGTAGCCTGGTCAGAAGCACGAGTGCAGTAGTCGACCGGGCTAGCCGGGTGGGTAAAGTGCCTGCCTGGCAACCCAAAGGTCACGGGTTCAAATCCCACCTAGGGCTTGGATCAGAGTACTGCAAAAACCTTTGGAGGTGCATTATGGCCACAGAAGCTGATGTGCCAGCAACTAACAAAGGGGAAAAAAAAAAAAAAAAAAAAACGAGTGCAGTAGCACACGCTGTTTGAGCAGACTGGGATTCAAGCCCATGATGATTAACATTTGTATTGATTGATTTATTGTAAACTCCACTGACCTGGTGGTTAGGCTGGAGTATAAACAAGAACTTTTTTTTTTTTATTACTCAATTATTTTTTGTTTTTTTTTGTATAAGTTTGTAATTAAATAAAAAAAAACAAAGACTTTTTTACCTTAATAAAATAAGAATGCTATTTTTAGAAAATATTTGCTTGTTACGCTTTGTGATGTCATCGCAAAGGGAGAAATTCTGTTTTAGTACAGAAGCCGAATAAATCCACGGTCATCTGCTGTTCAGAGCTGTAATAAAAAGAAAAACCCCGCTGAAAAATAGATTTTCTCCCCATCACTTCTCTTGTTTTGCTATGGTTTATGGCGAGCAATTTCACACAATCAAATCCGTGACTGCTAAATGCGGTGCGGTTTCTTGTATTCTCTCTCTCTATTTCGGGATCTCTGACCAAGTGGTCATCCCGGAGTATAAACAGAAATTTGTTCATCAGAATGCTGCCCACCAATGGCACCAATTATCAACTCTTTTACTGCCCTTCTAATTTTCAATATATGCAGAAAATCGACTTGGGCAAAATTCGAAAGTGCTACTTCAATTAGGAGCAAAAACGGTTTCCCCCAACAAAACGAATTACTTTCAGAACAATAAAAGGACAGCTACTGATAAGTTCCTGACTGGAAGGAAAAAAGGAACTTCGGCATCTTTGATGAAACATTCATTGCGACTTCAGCATCTGTGATGAAACTAATTAGAAAAGTTGCCAAAATTATTATGTTCTTGAGAATTCATAATATATTTTTTTTAAATTAAAACTATGAAAATATCATGATACAAATAAAAATAATTATTTGAACTTCCTTTGGCTTTACTGGGTTAAAAATATGACAACCGAAATTTTTTTTTTTTTTTTTTCTTATTTGCATAAAATATCAAAAAATTACAGCTGTTATAATTTCATAAACAAGAGACAAATTGAGTACTACAATAAAAAAGTGAACACAATCAGATCTTGGAAAGCCTTGCTTTTTTCAGTTCAAACTCAGTAAGCCGAAACAGGAAACAACCAAACCTGCAGAACAAGACTTTCACTTGCAATATCGAAATTCAATTGCACAGGACAAGAATACACTGCATACAAACCTTATTCGTGAAAGATTATTTATTGATAAATTGCTTGGATATCATAATAATATAATATATTGTTTACTTAGAAATAATAATTACACAAGATCAGGATTTCATTCATAATAACATTGCCAAGTTAGGGACTGTAACCACTTCAAAGTAGTTACAGCTCTGGACCTTTGACAATCTACCCTAAGGGTTTTTTTTTCCAAAAGTGAATGAAAGGAACTGGAAATTTCAGGAAAATGAACCCTGTTTTCCTTCTTTTGGCAAACAGCTACTCTGTCAGCGCAAGAGAAGTGAAATTACATTTGCAACTCAGAATGAAATTCAGGCATCCAAACGCATAACACTTTATGGTGAATTTTTCGGGCTTGTGTGTGATAATGAAAATTCAATTTTTCCTTTGAAATTTTTTGATGGTATCAAATGCATATCAAGGAAATATCGAAGTATTCAATAACAATTACTTACAATTTCCTAACACATTACTACGAGACGAGTAACGGATTGTGAAAACAATGCGTTATTCGTAGCATATTTTTTTTTTTTTTTGTTTGCAGACCAGGTAAGATGCATGCGAAGTTCCTTCGACATCAGTTTTAAAGTTTATAACGCAGCTATGAATATAAAATTTTTTTTTTGAAATTTCGTAAGAAGATCAAATATACATCCATGAAATTGCTGTTCTGATTTAGTCCTCTAAAAACAATTACAATAAAGCGAACTTCTTTTTTTATGAAATGCGCATTGTGGTGATCAGTTTTACGACAGTTTCTTTTTTCCTTCCATTTCCAGTACAGCTTCCAATAGATGAATTTCCTTGATTTTTTGTTAGTAGATACAATACATACTGAAGAAAAAAAAGAAGGCATTTTTGTTCTTCAAAACCAATTCGTTGCAATTCTTTCGTACAGCAATTTCGAAAAGCAGTAAAGCAACTGTTGTGAGAGAGCCATGCAAATTAGTGTTTGCAAGTAATGATGCTCAACTGTTTGTTTTCCACGAAAGTTGTTTACAGTTTCATTTTCTCCTTGGATCACCTTGGTAACGCTAATGACGTAAGCTTGACCAGTCAATTATCTCTCTGCGTGCGTTGATTCGTTTTAGCCAGAGGTGCCGAGCTGACGCGCGAATTTTTGAACTAATGCTGTAACGCGTTTTATTTTCAAAGCTTGGATCTTGTTTTGCCGACATCAAAATTTAATAAATTGAAATGTGATCGTACATTTTTGCTGTTTTAGAGTGAATTAATAGTTTTTGCTGAGCGCTAAAGGTAGGAAATCAAAGAATATACTTCTGTTTATGCATATTGAGAGTTTCAATTTTGTAAATTGAGTAGAAATTATGGAAATTATTAGTTTCTCTCGGTGGGGGGCAACTTTCAAGTGAGATTGAAAATTAGGGTTATGGGGGAGGCGACTGGGACAGGGTTAAATATCTAATTTGAAGTAATTTGAAAATCACCCCTTCTGGTACAGAAGGAACAATGTGTTCATAAGATACACTGTGCTGCTACTTTATTAGGTACACTCCTGCTGTGCACACAAATGGTTTGTCCAACAATGTTGCAAGTCACATGACCACAGTTGTGGATATGCATGAAGCAGAACAACCTTTCTAGTATCAGTTAAGCATACAAACTGTAGCAAGAATGTGGAAAAGGAGTGATCTAACGGACTTCGAACGTAGCATGGTAGTAGGTGCAAGACGTGCTGGACAAAGCATCTCTGAAACGGCAGTTATCCTGAACTTTTCACGCAACAGTTTCAAGGGTGTATCGAGAATGGTGCAACGCACAGAAAACATCCTATCAATGGCACTCCTGTGGAAGAAAATCGCTTGTTGGAGAAAGGTCAGAGGAGGATAGCTAGCATTGTGCAAGCAAACGGGGACGGGCCACAATGTCGTACATCACGTCAGAATATAACCTTGGTGTGCAGAACAAAATATCGCAATGGACCACTAGTCGCACTTTGTCGTCAATGGCCTATAACAGCTGACAGCCACATCGCGTACCTTTGTTATGAATGAAGAACAAGAGAGCATGCCACCTGTAAGCACAGCAACACCAGTACTGGACAATCGAGGATTGGAAAGCAGTTGCTCGGTCTGATGAGTCGAAGTTCCTGGTGCATCATATTGATGGAAGGCTCAGAATTTGGCAAAAACAACATGAATCCATGGACCCGTCATGTCTGATGACTACTGTGCAAGGTGGTGGGGACAGTGTTATGGTGTGGGGAATGTTTTCTTGGCACACGTTGAGTCCATTGATACCAATAGATTCACGTCTGAATGCCAAATCGTACCTAAACATTGTTGCTGACCAAGTGCATCCGTACGTGTTGACAGTTTATCCTCAGTCAGATGGCTATTTCCAGCAGGATAATGTGCTGGTGCACAAAGCCTGAATCACTATGGAGTGGTTCCAGGAACATGACAATGGCTTTTCTTTGCTGCAGTAGCCTGCTCAGTCCACAGATCTCAATCCTATTGAACATCTTTGGGATGAGCTGGAAAGGGCTGTTCACTGCAGGCCTACACCTCCGTTGAATCTCAAGGAACTGCGTGTCACACTCATGTCTGCATGGTACTCCATTCCTGCACATTTTCAGCATCTTGTTCAATCCATGCCTAGATGAATTCAGGCTGTTTTGAAGGCTAAAGGAGACTCAACATGCTACTAGGTAGGTGTACCTAATAAAGTGGCAGCACAGTGTATAAATTGAACACTGAAATGTAAACAATTTTCAAATTTTTTGAATGCTTGCATAAAATCTTGAAATATAGCCAAGTATCAGGGATTATACATAACTTTTGGAATGTGTTTAGCTGGAAGTTTTTCTTCTATAAACTGAATGACTGCTCACTTAAGACTCAGTACTTAGATTCAAAACTTATTCACGAGTCTCCATAAGTTCGTTATTAAGCTATCCTTTTGATAAGAGAACTAGTAACAGCTCACACCAGTGCGTTAAGTTTTAAATAAATAACAAATTTACCTCTTGGTGAAGCTATTTATATTAAAATGACATTAACAATTTAGGTAAAATTGTGGATAAAGATGTCATATCTAATGTAAAACATAAGCCTAAGCCTTGAAGGTCAAACATCAGTCTTTCTATCCCTGGAAAGACCACAATATTCCGAAGACAAAAACTGAATACAATGAGGGTTACAATTTTCAATTTACTGCATGCCTGCATAGCTCTGTAACCTTTACTACCCCATTAAATATTTATGTTGCTAATTGAGCAAACACATAAAGCAACCAGAATACACAAATCAGATATTAAGAGCAAATTTTTTTTTTAAATTTATACCATCAGTATTGTGACTAATAGAAGCTATAGATCTAATAAGAAAATACAAGTGGTAATTAAACAAAGGAAATTAATCATCAAGGTTCATTTACTAGCACATATAATATTTTAAAAATGTACCTTTGGAATTTTGTTCTCTGATATTGATGAACAGTTAAGTTTCAGTCTTATAATTTGTTCCAATTCTATTGCTTCCTGTAAGAAAACATTTGTGCGTGTGTATATATATATATATATATATATACTATTGATAAAAATAATAGGATATAATGACATTATTGAATGTCTAAGCAAGAAAGAAAAACTATTAAATTATTAAAATAGGTTATGGAACCGGGGTTACAGCAAAAATAGACAGCAACCATAATGAAATATAGACAAATATATTTTATCAGTGTACTGGGTAGGGGTGCTGACCTGTCAAGTGTAATTATAATGAAAAAAACTGAGAATGCCTGCAAGGTAAAAGCAGATTACCAGAAATTAAATGAAAGATTAAGGTTAATCTTAATTTCATTTAATTTCAGGTAATCTGCTTTAACCTTGCAGGCTTCTCAATTTTTTTCATTGTAATTACACTTGACAGGTCAGCACTCCTACCCAATACAGTACACTGATAATATACATTTCTGTGTGTAACAATATATATATATATATATATATATATATATATATACTATCATTGAATTATATTAAATAAAGTTAAATTATAATGAAATGAATAAATAAATAAATAATTAAGCATTCATTAGAGGCAGCGACATGCAATTCCTCCATATGAAGCTGAAATACATCCAATATTTTAAATTAAATAAAATAAAACATAAGCCAGTAGTATGGCAAAAACTGTAGAGTGAAAATTAACATAAAAATAACCCAAATAAACAATCGAACAAAAAGAAAGAATAGATATAAATAGTAGCCCATAAACCCTTGTATAATTTCGAACTTTAAATCCAATTAAAACTATACAAAATTTAGACTAATGCCAATTATTTATTAATTTAGCGGTACCCCCCCGAGAGGTACCAGTTCCGAAAGACGTGAAATATCACCAAAAGAGGGTTAAAGGAGCTACCAGACGATAACAAAATCAAAATAAATTAAAATAAAATAGACTGACCATCATGCCCCATATCGACAGAGGACCACGAGGCCAATAATGGTCATGGAATCGCTGCATTTCAATCGCTATACAAATCGTCGCCATGGTGAAACAATCGAAGTACCAATTCACCCTCCCTCCTCCGATCGATCCACCAATGCAGAGGATTTGCACGGCGGTGGTCCTTATGCAGCGAAAAATAAAATATAGAACAGACAGCACTCTAGAGCAGAGCCACACCACTGACATACTGTAAGCTGAATCAGCTTATATAGAAGAAAAAAGGAAAATAGATGGCAGCACAGGCGTTGCTAAATTAGCATATCGACCCATTACTATTGAATTATATTAAATGTTGACAAATGTTAAATTATAATAAAATAAATAATTAAAATTTTAATTATTTAATTAAAATTTTAATTTAAAATAAATAATTAAAATTTTAAATAATTAACATTATTAATGATGCAAAGATGCATCACTGCCAAAGATGGAAAAAAGGGAAGAGGTGGTCCTCAGTAGGAGATAGGGCCACTTCTAATGCCGATGCAGGCTTTGCACTGCCTGTTCATACTTAGAACAATGTTGTTGATAAGTTCTTGCAGTAACATTGTCCATTCCTCTGTCAGTGCCATCTTCAGCTGGTGAACATTTTCTGGTGGGTGTGGATGTGATGCTAGGCATCTCCCCAGAGTGCCCCATATGTGTTCGATGGGATTTAGATCGTCAGAACTGGCAGGCCAATCCATACGAACAATGTCCTCACCTTCCAAAAGTATATCACAGCTGCAGTGCAATGGGGTGTGGCGTTATCATCTGTAAACAAGAACTCAGGGCCAATGGCACCTCGGAACAGACACACATGGGGAATTGATTACTTCAGTACAGTAGCGTGCACCGGTTACAGTACTGCCTTCCAATATCTAAAGTTGTGTACGTCCACTCAAGATAACGCCTTGCCAGATGAGAACACCTCGACCGCCATATTGATCCCTTTCAGTGATGTTTTGCAGGGTGGTATCGTATGCCAACCTCTCGCCAGATTAGCTGATGTCCAGAATCGCTGCTGAGACTGAGACTTCTCATCAGTAAAGAGTACCGTAAGTAAAGATTTTGTAGTTGTAACCTTTAGAAATAGTGTAGGTCCTTAAGCTTTGCACACCAGTGTAGTATAAACTAGGCATAACCCAGTTATGAAGTATAAGTCCACAATATGAGAGATACCTATTGGTGTATAATAGTATAAACTAAGGCAATTGTTTTGCATGAAGCAATGGGACTACACCGTCAGGCATCTCTCATACTGTGAACTTACACTTCATAACTGGGTTGTCACTATTGCAACAACAGGGTACCTGCCCACCCACTGATGAGTAAGCCAACAGGCTTTGAAACGGTGCCATCTGGGTGGTGGTATCCGTCCAGAATAAGTAGCATTAGTCTTCTCCGCTGGTGAAGCGTTACTTATTCAAACTAGTGCAATACCTCGGCCACTCACTGTGAAGGTATTCACAATATGAGATACAATTAAAACGATGCTAATTATTGACTTGCACAGTTCACTACGAACAAAACACGGTGCAAAGGCACTGACCTGTTCAATAGTGAATCTTAAGTGTAGTCTCATTGCCTCATGCAAAATAATTGCCTTAATATATTTTTAATGTAAAACATAACAGGTAAAAGATGAGATCTATTACAAATTATAATATGAAATTTAATCATGAGATATTAAAATACCAAATAAGTATTAGTGGCTTTTTTTAAGAAGAAGAGAGAGAACTGTTCTGAAAAATGCATTCAATGAAATTCATTTGGACAATTTATACTTCTTCAGATCTCTCTCGTGAGGTGAAAATAGCTTCACTTTATTTACAGATAATCAAGAAATAAATTAATTTGTTTTCAAAGATCAGTGCAGAAATCAAATGTCAAATAAAATATCACCGAATAATATATTCTCATTAACAATCCTTTTCCTTATATTTTTATTCTAGACATTTCATTTATGAAATGTAACACAATTTCAGGCTAGCTCTGCTGATGATTTTTCAACTGGATATATATATATATATATACTCCTAGAGATACTTAAAAAGGGTATGTAGAAAGGATGAGCAAAAATGCACTGATTTAAATTATTAATAGCATCATTCAGAATTACAATGAGGATAACTGAGAACAGATGTCCACCTGAGACACTATTGCCTCTCAACCAATCAAGACTAGACAGCTCATCATTTAGTCCAAAAGGAGAGCAAAAACAACATTCCAATTATATTCCAGCAAGAGACAAATCACTTTTAATTGTTGTAGTGATCTGAATGGGCACTTGTGGAACTCTACGTTTTAAGAATGTAAGCTATTACGTAAATATTATTTACTGAGACCTATAAATTGCTTACCTTGCCTTTGAGGACGAAGATGAAAATGGATTTGTTAATGTATTCTTTTTCGTTTTCTTTTAACAGATATCCCTTCATACAATTTTATATAGAATGCTTCCTTGAATTTTCTCCTGGTGCATTGTTAGTTGGTGGAAAGAACTCTGTTATTGTTGAATTGCCATATATCCCTGGAATGCATGCAAGGTGGTGTCAGATTTTTCTATTCTGCTGTATCGCACATCTGTTTTGTTTTCCTTAATTCTGGAATTGAGTCTTCTATAAGACTTTACTATGAATGTGCCTGCACATCCACAGTCTATTTGATAAATAAGGCATCAGAGATTGTTGGGTTATTGGATCGATATTTTAGAATCTGTTTTACAGAGACCAAACCCTTGAAGAAAGTGCTAATTCCATATTTTCTTTCTTTTTTTCCTATATTTTCACCAATGTCAGGTATGTATGGTATGCAGGTTGTTGGTTTCTTGATATGCTAGGGTTTTTTTTTTTAAAACCCCAAACACGAGAGGTATTAGAACCTATAGTACTTAGTACCATGCTTGGGTTGGAGGTTGAGAAGATGAAAGAAGATATTTGTTGATATTGGACTTGAACTTCTGTAGACTGTAATTTTCAAGAAATATGTATGAAGGAAGGTTGTTCCAGACAACGGCAGTTGAATGAATAAATGAGGAAGATGAAAAGTTGGTTCTGTGAGTTTGAAGTTGGACAGTAAATGGATGTTGGCTAGTGGCTGCACGTGTTTGGACTGTTTTGAAAGAGAGAGCGGGAATTATAGAAGCCAATTCGGAAGAACAGTGCCCATGGAAATATCTGTAGAAGAGGCATGCAGCAGAAACAGTACGTCTATGAGACAGCAAATGGAGAGACTCTGTTAGAGATGAATCATTAATTAACCTAACTGCCCTCTTATGAATGGAATCAAGAAGCCTGAGAGAGGTTTTCGGGGCACCACCCCAGATGTGGGAACAATATTCCATGGTAGGGCGGATTTGCGATTTATACAGGGTAAGCAGCTGTTTCGAAGAAAAGTAACGGCGAGAGTGAAAGAGAAAACCAAGTTTTTTAGATGCAGAGGAAGCAATATTTGTAATGTGCTTGTGCCAAGAGAGAGATTAGAAATTAGGGTAATCCCCAAAAGAGATATATCAACTTGCCTAGAAATTTGAGTGTCACCAAAGATAAACATAGGAGCAGAAGTATCCTTTTTTGCAAGATATAAGACAAGACTGAGTTTTCGAAGGGTTGAAATCAACTAAGCTGTCTTTGCCCCACTGGAGAATTACCTAGAGATCGGCATTTAAGGAATTGGCAGTGGATATTCGAGAAGTTGAAGCTGATTGAGCAGGACAAGGTTTCACAAAATGGAAAGTGGAATGCAATGTGCTATCATCGCCAAAACTATGGATAGGATTTCCAGTCAATGGAAACAAGTCATTAATATACAAGAGGAAAAGAGTGGGAGAAAGAACTGAATCTTGGGGGACACTAGCATTAGTGGAGAAGTTAGAAGACAGAGAGCCATCTACCATCACCCTCAGTGAGCGATCAGAGAGAAAACTGGATAACCAATTACAAAAAACAGATAGCAAACCATAAGAAAAGTTTGTTTAGAAGACCTTTATGCCAAACACGATCGAAAGCCTTTGAGATGTCAAGAGCAACTAGTTGTGTTTGACCGAACCTTTCCACTGAATTAGTTCATAAATGGGTAACATAAGACAGAATATCACCAGTGGATCGACACTGACAGAATCCATACTGCCGATCGTCGATCAGACGCAAATTTTCTAGGTAGTTTAAGAGTTGGCAGTTAAGGGATTTCTCCATTACTTTAGAAAGAGTAGAAGTAATTGCAATGGGACGATAATTGGATGGGCGGGATTTGTCACCCTTTTTAGGAACTGACTGGATATGAGCAAATTTCCAAGCAGGAGGAAAAACACCTTTGAAATAAGAAGTGAAAAATGGAGGAAAAGAATAGGAGTAAGTTCAGGAGCACAGATTTTGAGAACAAGTGGAGAAATACCATCAGGACCTGGAGCTTTCTTAGCATCAAGATTCGTCAAAATCCTTTTGACGGAAGATCACAGGAAACATTGAATGGAGTGTGTTGGGAATGGAGGGAGGTGTTTTACTAAGATCATTAATACATGAGTTGGAAACAAAATGGGATGCTAGCAGGTCAGCTTTATCCTTGGCTGAAGTGACAACAGAACCATCTGGTTTGGACAGAGGTGGGAGCAGAGATGGGCAAAAGTTGCGGCCAATAGCTTTGGCAAGAGACCAGAATGCTCGGCTACCATTAGGGCAAGAAGCAAGTTTTCTACTCTTAGCCTGTTCAAACTCTAGTTAGGACTCATTAATAACTGCTTTACAATTGTTGCGAGCTTTGGTATAGGCAGAAAATTAAGCTGAAGAATTAGAAACAAGCCAATTATGATATGCAACGTTCTTCTCTTGAACAGTTTTAGCACATTTACTGGAAAACCAAGGTTAAGATAAAGGACAAGATTTTAAGACGAGTGTGGAATAAAGGATTCCATTCCTGCAAGAATAATTTTACTGACACGATCTGAGCAAACGTTGACATCAGAAATTTTGAAACAGTAATCCGACCAAGGAAAAGAAGAAAAGAAATCTTGCAGGTCATCCCATTTTGCCTTCTTGTAATGCCAAACAACACGAGGTTGGGAATAACCATGAGATAAAGGTTCCATTTGAGAAGAGACAATCACTAAGTCGTGATCTGAAGTGCCTAAAGGACCTCTCACTTTGACCATGTACTTAGAAGGGTTGTTTGTGAGAAAAAGATCAAGCGTATTGGCTGTATGATTAGGATTGTCCGGTATTCTTGTAGGTAAATGAACAATCTGTGCTAGATCATTAGTAATTGCAAAAGCCTCAGCATCTTGACCAGCTGGGTCGGTGTGACTAGAAATCGGAAGCCAGCTGGAGTTGTGAATATTAAAATTGCCAAGGAAAATTACCTCACTGTTAGGAAAGTTGGACTGGAGAAAGTCAAGTTGCAAAGAGATGAAGTCAAAGAGCTCCAAGTGATTAGTGGAGTTGGGAGAACAGTAGAGACAAGGGATGAATTTGACACAATGAGGTATAGGGATTTTAAGCCAGAGAAGATCAAAGAGAGGAGATTCCAAATTACCAAGTCTCTGACAGGGAATATCAGAATGGACATATGCACAAGTACCACCTTTGAGGCGAAAGGAATCATACAGCGAATAATTTGGCATCTGAGATGAGCAGTAGTTGAATCAACCGATAACTGAGATTCTGTCAGAAAAAATACATGGGGTTTGGCAGACTGTAACTGGAAATGCAAGTGGACATCGTTGAGATTAGAATTGAGACCATGTATATTTGTGAAATGAATTAGGAAGTGTTTGGGAGGTTTAGATCTTTTCACAGATAAGCTTGTTCTATTAGTAAGAAAAAGTGGGTGGGACATGCTGTATGAAGTAATGAAATTTTTGGATAGGGCGTACACATGGTAAGAATATACCCAGATCCTTGACATAACGTGGCCACGACAATGCCCCCCCACACAGATACACACTACTCGGACTCCCTCCAGTCACTATATGGCAGAGTAGAGGTAGCAAGATTATACGCTAGCTGATCTGGAAGCCACCTAGAGAGTTACCAATAGGTTCGGTCCGGTGTACTAACTAGTGGCCGGCCTGCGAACACCATTTTAGAGCTGTACCCTCGAAATGTAAGGAATAATGGATCTCGCCACGATGTTCATCATAACCTCAAAAGTCATCAATCATACTGTATGATGGAAGAGATGGGGAAGGGTTGACCAGAACTTACCTCTAGAGACTAAACATGGGTTCCACCACTTCAAGCCTCCAATAAGGAAAGTGGTGGTATTGCACTGGTTGATGAGAGTCATCTACCACCTAGTACTGCCTGTTAACATAGAGGGGCAGCATTCCTCCAAATGGTGTGGGTGCCACACCTCGACCCCTGCTTACATTGGTTCACACCTGGGTGGTCACCCACCATATACATGTGCATGGAGGTTATACCCAGGATTACTAACAGTCCCACCATCGTGAAGGTGCAAGCAGAGGATTTGGCTGTCACAGACAGTCCGGACTTTGCCGAAATTGGATCCATTTGACTTGAGTGTCACTGAATATCAGTTCCATCAGCGTTTTAGACTCGCAGATAGCAAGTACAGCTTGTCTGGCATATCTGAGAGAATGTCTGTGATAACCTCAAGGACCCAAGGTTGTTTGAAGGTCTCAGGGCTATCAGCTATTATTTTCTTTATGATCTGTAGAGGGAATCAGTTGTTTAGTTCTTGTTGGAGGTCTTCTTTCTTGAAGATTCAGTATGTGCTCTTAGGTCCTCCCCCAACGACATTAACAATTAAACAACATTAACTAGGTTCCACCTGTTGTAGAGAGCTGGCACAGTGCCAGCAGTGTACGTAAGACAAATATTTGGAATTTTATTGTAATAATTCACACCATATAGGTAATAATTCCAAAATGTCTACCGTCTACTCTTTAAAACAGTAGTTCAAGGGATATGAAGCCTCAAAACTTCGGTAGTCATCTTATTTCTCTTAACATAATACTTTTTTGGAACACACCTATTATTTTAAGTGAGGTACCCATATTATACTGTGCAAGCACATAAAATAAAATAAATTTATAATGAAAATACATACTTTAGATGTGATATTTCCTTGCACTAAACCTTTTATTTTTATGAAGGATAAAAGCTCTCTAACAAAAGTAATAAAAGAAGTCCTTGAGACAGTTAAGAGGGAACTTCTTTTCTCAACAGTTAACCAGTATGTTTTTTGTATAACAGACAGCCGTATATCCCTGTTAAAAGATTAAAGACACCATTATAAAAGAAGCACAGAGAACCACACAAACAAGATCAAATTATGCAACCTATTTATAAACTTTAATTTACAAGGATTTCTTTTTTAAATGCAAATTTTAAATCAATTATTTTTTATTCTTTCAGTGATAAACAACAGATTTTCATTACCATATGAGATGTATACTTATGAACAAAGCCTAGAAAACTAATTATTTTTTGTCTGGGTCAGTGCTGAGCATTGAAACATGTTTATCATATTATAACTTTGATTTAATTGACTGTGAATGCACCTGATATGCAATAGTACAGGACTCTAACAATATTAATGTAAATTAGTTTAAGTTAACATCTCCAATGCAGATGGAATGCAGAGCCATTCTGGAATACATGGAATTAGTTACACAATTTATGATAAACTTATGTGTTTAATACCTCACAGAGAAAACCAACTTCTCAAAATATTAACTGTAACAAACTACAGAAAACAAACTAAAGAACTGTCAGGAGAGTTGTAAAGTTAATTGACATCAACTATATAGAAATTGTATGATAATGTGAACTTTTGACCTAATTAATCCAGGAAATTTCTTAGAGGAAACCCCTTCAATACTTGAACCATACACAGTTTGTTTTGATATCTGAGGTTTGATAGTTATTATCCCATGTAAACCTTTTGTTTCCATTAAAAATTGAAAAACAAGGTTCTATTGACACCATAAATACATGCTGATAGCATTATTGGAAATGAATCAAGAAGTCAGATAAAGTTCAACTACAGCAGACTCTGCGGATTAATTGGGACACTTCAAGACTCCAAAATTAAAAAAATAATAAAAATAAACATATATATATATATATATCTACACAGGAAATCATAAAATTCATGTAATAAATAGAATAGGCATAAACAGATGTTTTGCAAGTAGTAAATAAGCGACAAAAAGCAGCATTATCTATTATCTATGTACCTATTATCCTGTAATCCCCACTGTCTTCACACCGCCGCTCAAAAAAAAAAAAAAAAAAAAAAAAGCGAACAAATATTTAGTTTATTTTAGTGCATCGTGTGGATTGTTGTGTTCCGTCGCACTGCAAAAAAGACAAATTTTGTTTATGTCAGGGATGTCGAAATTTTTTTTATGGTAAATATTTTTTTTGTTCAGAAATCACAAAAATGATGGATAAACGCAAAAGTATTGGAAATGTGTAACTATTGACATTTTGGAAAACCTAACTGTATCGGATGCAATTTACGAAGTTTCGGCAGCATGGAAATCACAATATATAACCTTAAAAATCAAAGCATAACCTTAAAGAAGTCTTGCCGTAAAATTTTATTTTTCCTATTTTTTGTAAAATTAAAATGTAAAATATTATGTTAAAAACAAAATGTGTTTTAAGCTATCAATAGACTTTTTAAGTTAAAACCAAACTTTGTGAAAATTATTGTGCATTCCCATCAGCAGTCCTTGGCGGCCAACGTTAAGCAAACATCATTACCCATAGGTATGTTTTTATACCTATGCACGCATCGTATTGGACACGCGAGTAGTGCATGGTAAGTTTTTTAATTTTTTATCTATCGCCATATTTATTAGGTACGTTGCTGAACATTTTTCGATATTTTTGAATTAATCTGGAAAGCAATTATCCGGTATTTTTTTTTTACCATCTATTCCAGAAAATTGAGAGTCTACTATATTTCATATCAATTACTACATGCTCTCAAAGTGATATATATATATATATATATATAGAGTGGGCTTCCAGTTTACAAACTTTTGACCTTATGAATGAAAAATTTTGATAGTGCAAATGTGATTTATAAACTCAAATTTTAATCTTAAAACTTTTTTGGAACTTCATTTATTACCTTTTATAAGTAAAATGGGCAATAAAAAAAATATAGTATTTTCAATTTTCATGCAATTTTACTATATTTAAAAATTTAATATACAGGGTCATCAAAAAAGGTGTCCATGATTTCCCTTTTAATTATCTTTGGAAATATTTGATCGATTGTTGTGATCACAGCAGCAAACAGTGTGGTAATGCATTAAGTTTTATTTCACACCTCAACAATGACCCTGGCTGTGCCGTGAGTGTGCGCAGAATGACCCCTATGTGCACTGCCTCAGTCAGTGTCAGTAAGATGGCCATGCAACAGAAAGCACATGTGTGTTGAAGTACGCTGAATTTAAATCTGTCATAACAGTATGACGTCAATACTGGTGTATGTAATAATAATAATAATAATAATAATAATAATGTCAGTACTGAAATTCAGAAAGCGCAGTGTGTTTGAAATTCGGGTATTGAAATTCAGAAAGTGCAGTGTGTGCATTCGATATTGAAATTCAACAGAAAGTGCAGTGCGTGTTGTGGTACGCTGAATTTAAATCTATCATAACAGTGCAACATCAATACTAACATACGTCAGTATTGAAATTCAGTGTACTACAACACACTGCGATTTCTGTTGCACAAGCATCTTACTGACACCGAGTGAGGCAGTGCACATAGGGTCATTCTACACACACTGATGGCACAGCCAAGGTCATTTTGAGGTGTGAAATAAAACTTAGTGAGTTACCACACTGTTTGCTACTACGATCACAGCAATCGATCAAATATTTCCGAAGATAATTAAAAGGGAAATCACGGACACCTTTTTCGATGATCCTGTATATTGCACGCCATTCTAGTGAAATGTACTAACAAGCATATCAGATGAAAGCACAGATTCCCAACAGATTCCAACAACTTTTGGATAAAAATGATCTCTGTGTAGAACAGTTTAATGAATTTATTGTCTATAATAAGGGGAACCGCTCATTTCTTTTTCATGTATTTCATGTTTTCCAGTGAGTAACTAACCAGCTTTTTGATCATTTTTCCTCAGTCATATAAGATGCAAATGTTATTATCTGAGAAACTGACCATAGCCTGGAGAGGTGGCGGACTGACTGACCTCAGGATTAAGAATCTGCAGGATTACTTACAGGAAAACATAGCACCAATCTACCAAGCCTTAAGAAAGACAAACAGCACATGTTGCTCAACCTTAATTCTGTATTCTGAATTGTTGAGAATACAGAATCAAGCTTAATTCTATATTCTCAACACATATATTCTTCGTAATTTAATTTAATTTTACTGTTTCCGAAATTTGATACATGGGGTTGTCACGGTATAAAGCAACTATAATATACTTAAGCAGCTACAAAAACTCTTTTTTTGCTTGGCTTCATACCTCTACAGTTCTGATAGTTTCCCCTGACTGCATGCCACTTTGGATTCAGTAAATTATTTGATTTCCACTTTACCTTTTGATTTTAACTTTCCTCTCCACCTCTGTTGGGTCAGCAATGAAATATATGTATGTCTCTTCTGTGTTTATCTCTATCATTAGGCCTAACTCCCGTCACCAATGAATTCAGATTGCTTTGCCAATGCTATGCATGCTTACATATATTTCATGTCAGAAACAGAGGCCCTACTTGTTGCTGTATTTTCTGTGATGGTTGCCGCTTGACGAAGACGTTGAAATCATAAGTTTCACAGCTTTAAGTACTTTTTATTCTTCCCATATCTTTCAGTGTTTTCCATAGCTCCAATTCATGTTGGGCAGCTCATTACCTATTCTGGTCCTCTCTATCACCTAACTTATATATTTATTATGGTCGTTGGGCTATTTCTGCCAATATATGCAGTGTTCCTAGTCCATAATCCAAATTACTATATTTTAATATTCCTCTCCAACCAGTTATAAATACAATTTATATCTATATATACAGTGGATTTTGGTTAATTGGGACACATCAAGACTAGTGCACTTTAGCCCGATTAAGTGGCTGCCTCAATTATGCAAAGTTTCGTGTAAATATTTAAAAAAATATAAAACTGAGCAACAAATTTCAAAATAAATTAGAGCCAAATATTTAATATTTAAATATTCTTCATGCAGAACTTTCCATTTTCACTCATCGTCAATATCAAGATCATTAATGACCTGTCCAAGGATACGTATGTTGTCCTTATATCTTTGACGTATGAAGTCCTTCTATCTAATCCTATTAAAGAAAAATGCACAACAAATTAGAGAAAAATATTTCTTTAAAATTTTAATTTATGTAATAAACATGTGCATTCTTGCCCTTCAACTTTTAGTTCCCAATTGTCATTGACGAAGGAATTTATCCAGTGTACCTTGCCTTTTTTTTTTTTTTTTTGATTGACTGTGAGTGAACAAAATCAGCACAGACGTCTAGTGCAGATAATGGACTGCCTTTGTTGCCTTCCTGCACCAAGTATCGTCATCACCTTTTAATGAATTTCCTGGCATCCGGTAGAGTCACTCATTCAAGTTCAGATGTGTCGCCTTCATCACTTTCCTCACCTTCTGATTCCTCATCTTGGTGTTTTGATAAAATGCTTTCAACGATTGCATCCTCACAATCTTCATTTTTGTTGTAATATTCAATATTATTGTCAAAAGCTTCAAGTTCTTCATAGTTCCTAACTTTTTGCAGTTCTGAAATGACTTCATATTCACTTTTGGCTGTTTTTGGCATCTCCAAGCCTGAAAGCTTAAAACCACAGTGAGAAAAACAGTTCTGAATTGTCTTAATGCTTATTTCTTGTCAACTATCGGCAACAAACTGTACCACCTGGAGAAGGTTAACCTTTAGTAGATTTTCTTCAATCGCTTCTAGGATGTGGTTCACTAACTTTCTGTGGTACAACATCTTCAAATTTTTTTATGATTCCCATAACCATTTCCTGCACCAAAGATGTTTTGTTGGAAAGCAGAAATTCCAGCCAGATGTTTTTCAGACATTCTGAACACTTGGGATGTGCCACACAATTGTCAAGAATCAGAAGAACTTTTCTTGATTTCTATTGTAATTCCATATCCCACCTCGTTAACCATTTCTTAAAATTTTCAGAAGTTATCCATGCATTCTTCTTAGCATAGTACTCGACCACTAAACTGTCCATTCTTAGCCCCTTAAAGCATTGAGGCTTAGCACTTTTCCCAATAACCAACAGCTTCTTTTTATCATTTCCTGATATGTTTGAACAATATAACACAGTTATGCGATCCATTGCTTTCTTTGAACCCAACAGTGTTACACAACTGTAGCACAGAGAACCATCTGGTGTGGCACGATAAAACAGGCCTGTTTCATCAGCACTGTAGATATCATCTGCATAAAATTTCTGAAGTAAAATGGGTAGTTTCTTGGATTTCCATTCTTCTGCACTTACAATATCAGCACTATCTTTTTCACCACGTGCTTTCTTGAATTTAATCTCATGCATACATTTCCATCGAGATAACCAACCATCTGTTGCTTTAAAATCATCATGACCCAGCCTCTTAGCTAACCCCTCAGACTTCTTTTTTAACATCGGACAACTGATATGCACTCCACTTCCAGTTAAAATGGAGAACCATTGATTTTGGGTGTCCTCAATGTCAGGATCCTTACCTTGATGTTTACATTTTTGGGATGCTCCCTATTTTTCATCACATGCCCATTCTTCTCGCAGTTTGCCTTGCTGGTGTATCAGCATGCAATTGTAGATTTTGGTACTCCAGTTATCTCCACCAAACAACGATGACTGATATTGGGCAGATGGCCTTTTATTTGGTCCAGTAAGGCAATTTTTTCAGCTAGTGACAAATCTTTATGTGACATCTTGTTAAGGGACCAAAATTTTATAAAATAAAAATAAAAAAAAAATTATCAAAACTCACTGCACTGAAAAATCTCTACACTACCTGATTCGGCATTGGTTCAGTATCAGTGACAGCACAAGTGCACAAACTGATGCTAATTAGAGACTGTACATTCTGAGAAGGCAAAGCGAGAGTGAGATGAGAGATGAATCATTGATGTGCAACAACTAGAAGGCAGTGGTGTGCAGGTAAATTTTTAACAACCGGCTCACCCTTTTTTTTAACAATCCCACCCTCTTTGGAAACTATGCCACAGTTTCTCCCTTTGTGAGAATTACATCCCCCCCCCGCCCGAAATAAACCAATTCCATTATGGTACTGTATAAACCAATTCCTTTATGGTACTGTATCAGTAAATATCCCCTTAAATTTGCATGGGCCGCTTCTTCTTAAGGTAATGATTTATGCTGTTCACGACAATTCTAGAAATGCAAAATCTTCGACAGACGTTGAGCATGGGAATGTCATTACCTTAAGAAGAAGAAGCGTCCTGGGCAAAATTAAGAGGATGTTTTGCTAGCAGAAATAATCCCTACACTGCTATGTAAGGAGGGAAAGCACAAAGGATGCAGGAATAAGTGTGCCCCACCATCTTTATCACCAAAATGCTACTAACCATCGTGGATTGAAATAAGTGCCATTCTACAGTTTATAGTCATTGTCAGTTTAATTAACAACCAGGTGCTGCAGTCTCCTGCATCGATTAAACAGCATGCTGTCCCAATTAAGCGAAGAAAGCTCTGGCTATTTTCTCAATTAGGTTCTGCTCTTTAAGATTTGTCCCAAATAGATGGCTGCCCCAATTAACCGGTAGCCCAAATAACCGGCATCCACTGTATATATAAAAATAACTTATGACCAAACAAACGTTCAAAATATAATAACCACTTAGGATTTTAAGCTTTCTCTCTGCATCAAACTGAAACATTGCTATATGAATTCAATACAACTCAAAAAGTTATTTCACCTTGGGCTCTAAAACAGATTATGGATGTCTGGCACCAGTAATTAATCATAACATATTGTATGTATATATGACTTATTTTATAAATGATTTTAACAGTATAATCATATATGACATTTAAAAGTGTATTAGTTCTTATATCAATTACTGGTATTTATGGTATATATTTATGTATCAAACTAAGTATTTTGTAACTAAACTTAGGTATAACTCCCATGTGCAAGTCCTGAAATACAGCACCTAGCATAGTGGAGATGACCACCCAGTTGCGAACCAACATAAGCTGAGGTTAAGGTGTGGCGCCCACACCACACGGAGGACTGCCGCCCCTCTGAATTACCATGCAAAACTAGGTGGTAGATGACATCACTTGGTGCAATACCACCACTCTGGTTATTGGAGGCTTGAAGTGTTGAAACCCATGTTTAGTCTCCAGAGCAAAGCTTTAGCAACCTCCCCATTTCTCCCATCATGCAGTATGATGGAAGTCTTTTGAGGTTACGATGGACAACATGGCGAGATCCAGTCTTCCTTACATTTCGAGGGTACAGCTCTAAAACGGTGTTAGCAGGCCGGCCGCTAAATAGACCACTGGACCAAACTTATTGATAACTCTCTAGAAGGCTTTTGGATCAGCTAGTATATAAATTTGCCATCTCTATTCTCCCAGGTAGTGACTGGAGGAAATCCGAGTAGTGTATGTAGGAGCATTGTCGAGGGCCATGTTATGTCAAGCAACTGAATATATTCTTGCCGTGTGTGTGTGTGTGTGTGCCATAACCAAAAATTTCATTACTTCATACTTTATGCGATCTCCACCTTTTCTTACTGCTGAATTCATCATGAATTGTCCAACTAATAGAACAAAACTTATCTGACAAAAGATCTAAACCTCCCAAACATTACCCCGTTCATTTCACAAATATATGTGGTCTCAGTTCTGGTGAGTATGGGCTTGGCACACCCAGGGTCCTGAGCATGATATCATCATTCTTCTCTTTCTTGGTGATTCCCTTCTACTTTTGTCTCTCTCTCTCTCTCTCTCTCTCTCTCTCTCTCTCTCTCTCTCTCTCTCTCTCTCTCTCTCTCTCTCTCAGGGTAACTCAGGGAATTTTTTTTGGCTGGTGCAGCATAAGCCTCTGGCTTCCTTGCATCATATAGCTAATAATAATAATAATAATAATAATAATAATAATAATAACTACCCAATTTTACTAGATTTTAACTCAGTTTTCTATGATTTGTTTGACAAATAAATAAATAAACAAGTATATTTAAATTTAATATATAAATATATATTAAATAAAATAATAAAATAAATAAATATATATATTAGTCAATTTTATTTAATGGTATCTATCTGTAGGAAATTAGGTGTATATACAGGGTGACTCACTACCAGTGAGACAAACTTGTAGGAGGTGTAGGGGGCACAAAGAATCACATAGCATTGCAGGGTCCGAAATGCCTTCGTCATGCGGTAGAGGACGTTGAATGGGAGGTCGCATGAACAGCGATCCCACTGGAAGTCAGCATTTGCGTACCGGTTCCCGAGGCAGTAGGATAGACGAGTATTCAAATGTTGAACTGGCCGACATGCACCTCGCGTATGGAGCTGCGGACTGTAATGGGCACACCGCTCTGCACTTGTACCAGGAACGTTTCCCGCACAGGCTTGCTCCTCATCATATGATTTTCGCACGTGTGCACAGAAGGTTATGTGAGATTGGTTGTTTCACGAGAGGTACCATGAATCGAGAGCAAACGACGAGGATGCCAGACAATGAGGAGAATTTCCTACATCTTGCAGAAGGCAATCCGAGTACAAGTACTCGAGCGATAGGCTAATGATTGGGTATTTCCCAATCCACTGTATGGAGGATACTGTCAACAAACCAAATGAGTTCATACCATCTGCAACGCATCCAATCATTGGAGCCTGCGGATTATCCACTCCGGAGGACTTTTGCTACTTGGTTTCTTCAACGGAGTGCGGCAGACAGCACATTTGCTGCGTCCGTATTGTTCACGGAAATAGGCAAGTTTCACAAGAGAGGGAACCTTCAATCAACATAACGCCCATTTGTGGGCTTTTGAGAACCCTCATGGTACGTGAACACGTGCAACTCAACGGCGTTTCTCTGTCAATGTTTGGGCCGGCATTGTTGGAGACCACCTCATTGGACCGTACCTTCTGCCCCCTCATCTGGACGGTAGGGCATACTTGATCTGTCTACAGATCAAGCAAGCCCTGCCCGAACTTATTGAAGAAGCACATGTTCCTCAGTCGTTGCGCCGCTCAATGTGGTTCCAGCATGATGGGGGCCCCCACATTACATCAATGACGTTCGCCAACACCTAAACGTTACATTTGCACAGCATTGGATAAGTCATTGTGGTCCAGTTCATTGGCCTGCTAGATCGCCGGACCTATCATGCCTGGACTTCTGCTGGGGTCAAATGAAGACATTGGTGTACGAGACCCCCGTTGATTCAGTTGAAGACCTCGTCGCTTGCATCTCTGTAACTGCTGGGGAGATTCGAGACACGCCAGGAATCTTCCAGAACATTGGGAATTCCATGTGGTGTCGCTGTGAAGCCTGTGTGACTGCTTCTGGTCGAACTTTCAAACACTTCTGTAGAATGGCTTTTTTTGCCAATGTAAAACTTGTCATTAAATTGAATATTGAAAATTGAATACCAGTTTGTCGCACTGGTAGTGAATCACCCTGTATATATACAGGGTGATTCACTACCAGTGCGACAAACTTGCCGGTGTCTCAAAAATATTGGTACAAACGTTTAGCGGAGGTAGGTAACATCTAAAGGAATGTGAATCGCATAGGAACCCGTAACCAGAAACGTCACTGTTCATCAGTTCGCGAGAGGGAAAATTTCTGGTTTACTCATTCAAGCAGTAGTCGTCGCATCAATATACGAACTGTGAGCTAGCACACATGCACCTAGTGTATGGATTAGTAGAGGGCAATGGACGAGCTGCTCAACAAATTTATGGAGAACGCTTCCCAGACAGACATGTACCACCATTTGTTTGCACGTGTGAATCAAAATTTGTGCGATTATGGGTTATTTAGAGGTAACAGGAGTAGTGTGGGCAGACCATGTTCGATGTGAACTCCCGCCATGGAAGAAAGTGTGTTGAATGCCGTCCAGAATAATCCTACTACCAGCACACGTGCCGTTGCCTCTGCCTTAGGAGTGTCTCGTTGCAGTGCACAGCATGTCTCGCACGACGATTCCTTATATCCCTTTCATCTCGAAAGGGTTCAGTTACTGCTCCCCCAAGATCATCCTGCACATGTGGCTTTTGTTCAGTGGTTTCTCCAAGAAAGTGTTCAAGACTTGAATTTTCCAGCCTGTGTTTTGGTCACTGATGAGGCTTATTCAATCAGCACAATGCTCATGTGTAGGCTCACGATAACCCACACGGTGTGCGCCCCCATGCGGCACAACATCGCCTCGCAATAAATGTGTGGGCAGGTATGGTCGGTGACTGCTTAGTTGGCTCATACCTGTTACCATCCCGCATGAACTCCGCTAAATATTGGATCTTTCTTTAACAAGTTCTACCAGGGTTACTTGACAATGTTCCAGAAAATGTGAGATGCAAAATTTGGTTTCAACATGACGGGGAGCCTGCCCATTATGGAAGGTGTGTTTGTGACCATTTGAAGAGGCGTTTTGGGCGTTGATGGATTGACCTGGGTGGACCCGTTGCCTGGCCCCCACGCTCACCTGATTTATCGAGCCTTGATTTCTTTCAGTGGGGTTCCCATCAAATCTATCGTGTATGAATCGCCTGTGGAGACAGAAATGGATCTCGTGGTGAGACTCGTCTGCACTGCTGCTACTGTCAAAGAAACTCCAGGTGTGTTTGACCGTGTCCGCCAATCCATGCTGTGTCGGTGTCACGCATGCATCACGTCTCATGGTGGGACCTTCGAGCATCTGTTGTAACATCATGAAATGCATCCATCTCATACTCCATTGTTAATATTATGTCAAATAAATGTTTGCCACTAATTACTGTCTTGCGTCATTTCTGCTTCTTGTGCCTCTGTTACTACTTTCCCGTGATGTTTCCGGTTATGGTTCCTATGCGATTCACATTCCTTTAGATGTTACCTACCTCAAATAAACGTTTGTACCAATATTTTTGAGACACCCTGTATATATATAGCAGTGCAATATTAGGAATATTTAATTGTAATAAAACTAATCACATATTCATTAATACACTATGTAACAAAAACGTGATGACACTTGGCTAGTTTGTTACAAAATAAAAAAAAAACTTACTTGCTTAATCTGCTTGATTTAATCAGCTGGTTATAATAACCCCTTAAGAGATGCAATTTTAAGCTTTCAAAAGTCTCTACATCAACCTGAAACTTTGCTATATGACTCAATATAGTTTCCAAAAGGCACTAAAAAAATAAAATTATATCTGACACTATCAAGTTGCATTATGCAAATAACATATAATATTCAAAACATTTTTCAAACAATTAAGCAACAGCTATAAACATTTTAATCACATGCACTGATTATATTTTATAATTTATAATTACCTTGTTTAACTTCACAGTAGTCACAAAGAAGTTAAGAATCATGGTAGATGCATTTAAAAAGAAAAACCCTCAGAAAATACGCCCAAGACCTCTTGGTGAGAAGAGGAACATGATACGTGCTGACAAACTAGCAAGTGACTGGAACCAGTTGCACTCTCCATGCCACTGTTCCTCTAACAGAAAATGACCATTAACCAGAATGGGGCATTCTTCGAAGAATGATTGCAGCTCTGGACAATGCCTACAGCCCAGATTGAACCTCAAACCCCAAAACCATCAAAGAAAACCAAACTTAACCCAATCAGCAACTTGGATGGGATACTCTCCGAAAAGAAAGACGGAATTCCTTCACAAGACTACAACTTGGAATGGACCCTGAACTCCTAAAAAGGAAAACTTTAACGAACTTGACACAACTACTGGATTCCTACAACAGACTCTGACTCGTGCACATGTGTCATTGGAGATCCATCATAGTGGCCACTATCTGGAACTGACCTGTGGAAAAGGATCAGACTGACCTTCTGGACAGGACATTGTCCTAGCTTTGGCCAGACCATAATACTGATGTCACCAGACTAAGAGGAAACGATTAAATTTCACCAACTGCAGCCCAGTCTTGCTGCCTATACACAACACTATGCACTATTTGGCGATCAGTACCCTGCTCCCTTGCTGGGTACCTTTGTTCCCCTTCCCTGGCAGGGGGAAAGGAGCCAGACTCCTTCCCCCCTGCATACTATTTTCCTTCTGGTGGAGCATGGACTTGCCCCACTGTCACTAACTGGGAGCATCTTCTCTATTGCACCCATTCTTCTGACTTTCCTACCCCAGCCTTTAGTCTCCCTCCCCCCACTGCCCATACATTAGAGTGTGCCCTCCAGCAATGAGAGCACAACAATACAAATGGCCCTCAGTCCCCAGCAGCTTTCACTCTCCCTCTTACGGCAGCGAGAGGATCAGAGTGGAAGTAGAGGGTGCTAAGAATCTCTGGATACGACCAGGCTGCCGTACACGGAAATTGAACTTGGCCTGTTATAACGTACGATCACTCATCGGTGAAGACAGGATATTACAGCTGGAAAAGGAATTAGAAAATGTGAATTGGAATATCATCGGTTTGGCTGAAACAAGAAGAAGAAATGAATCATTTATAAGTTTATAAAGTGGAAATCTGCTGTACACCAATGGAAACAGTGAAAGGAGTGAAGGTGGAGTTGGGTTTCTGGTCCATAAAGATTTTAAAAACAACATTTTGGAATTCAAAAGTACATCACCAAGGGTGTCAAGACTAATACTCAAGATTTCTAAGAGGTACAAACTAAAGATTATAATGATTTATGCACCAACATCGAGCCATGATGATGAAGAGGTTGAAGAAATGTACACCGAAATTGAGAGTCTTCTAGATGAGCAGAAAACCCACTACACTATTATTATGAGGGACTTCAATGCTAAGGTTGGAAAAAGGCAAAACAGCGCAGAAAGAGGAACTATAGGAAATTTTGGAATTGGTGAAAGAAATAAAAGAGGTGAAAGACTTGTGGAATTTGCAGAATCTCAAGGAATGTCAGTAATGAACACTTTTTTCAAGAAAAGGGTGAACAGAAAGTGGACATGGAAGAGTCCAAATGGATTAACAACTAATGAAATCGACTTCATCCTCACTAACAAAAGATATATTGTGAATGATGTTACCGTCCTGAATAAGGTAAATGTTGGAAGTGATCACAGAATGGTAAGATGTACACTTGATATAGATGTAGGAAAGGAAAGGAAAAAACTGACTCGAGTAAATAATACAAAGGTCTTTGAGATAACAGAGGAGGAGAAAAAGCAGTATGTACTGGAACTTAAGAACAAGTTTGAGCTTCTGCAGACTGCTCAGGACCAAGATATCGACGAGGAATATTACAACTTTCTGAAAGTGATAAAGCCCAAGAAACCTATAGGGAAACAGAAATCCAAAGAAGAAAAAATTAGTCAAGAAACACTTGTCATGATGAACCAAAGACGACAAATGAAGAGCAAGAAAAACACTGACAGGGAGAAAATTGAGTATACTGAGTTATGCAAAGCCATTAGAAAGAGACTCAGAGAGGACATAAGAAGATTTAACACAAGAAAAGTAGAACAAGCATTAAGGGAAAACAAAGGATTGAAATCAGCAGCCATGAGCAGTAATACAGAAAGACAAATGATACTGAAACTGAAGAATAGCGATGGTGTACTTATAAACAGCAGAGAAGGCATAATTCAAATAGCAGAAGACTACTATAGAGAATTATACAAGGAGCGAGGGAATGATACCAGCAGTGGGGAAGATGGATTGCAAAGTAGCAACACATACGACATACCCGATATTCTTCCTGATGAGGTAGAACATGCATTGAAGAAAATGAAGAATCGGAAAGCCCCAGGGGAAGATGAAGTTACTGTAGAGTTGTTAAAATTGGGAGGAAGAGACATAACACAAAAACTGGCAAGGCTCTTCACAAAGTGCATTAGAAAAGGTGTGATGCCTAAGCAGTGGAATAATGCAATCATAGTTTTGCTGCATAAGAAAGGAGATAAATCAGAAATTGGAAATTATAGACCAATTAGCTTGTTATCCCATATCTACAAGTTGTTCACAAGGGTCATTACTAACAGATTAGAAAGAATACTTGATGAGAATCAACCGAAAGAGCAAGCTGGCTTTAGGACAGGATTCTCAACTATGGATCACCTTCACGTAATATCACAGCTAATGGAGAAAGCAAATGAATATAAAACACCATTATGCCTGGCATTTGTGGATTATGAAAAGGCATTTGACTCCATACAGCATAAGGCAATGTTTGGGGCACTGGAAAGACAAGGCATAGATACTCCAAGGCATAGATACTCCACAGATTTTGAAGAAAATATATGAGAGTGCTACATCCTTTATTAGACTAGACAAAGACAGTAGGAAATTTAAAATCGAGAAAGGAGTTCGACAAGGAGACACAATATCTCCGAAGCTGTTTACTGTTGCCCTTGAGGAAGCTTTCAGAAGATTAGACTGGTCGCAGAAAGGAGTCAATGTGAATGGAGAGTACCTAAACCATTTACGATTTGCAGATGACATTGTGGTCATAAGCCACGACCAGTTATGCACAGTTAGTAAGGATTTTGGACTAAAGATGAATATGGCTAAAACAAAAGTAATGATGAACAAGTATGCCACGGAAAGGGAAATAATGATTGAAGGAGCAGTAATTGAAAAGGTAGAGTCATATACTTATCTGGGACAAGTTATTAGCTGTAATAATGATAAATGGCTGGAAGTCAAGAGAAGAATAAATTTTGGATGGATAGCATTCAGGAAATATAGTCACATACTGAAGAGCAATATCCCAGTTTGTCTGAAACGTAAAATAATGAATCAATGTATACTCCCCACCATGACTTATGGAAGTGAAACTTGGGCACTCACCAAAAGAATGGAAGAACTAAAGAACTAAAATGGTCTTGGGCAGGACACATAGCTAGAAGACATGATGACAGATGGACTAAGAAAATAACAGAATGGTACCCAAGAGGAGCTAGAAGAAAACCTGGAAGACAAAGGCAGAGATGGATAGATGAAATTCATGAGTTTTTGAGTAGTAAATGGATGGCCAGTACTCAAAACAGAAGGAACTGGAAAGTTGCTGGAGAGGCCTTCATCCTGCAGTGGATTGAAAATGGCTGATGATGATGATGATGATGCCCTACATGTCAAAATTTAACTGTGCAAATTGAACCTTGCCCATTGACTTTCAGCCTCCAACCTAGTGGACTTTTTGTTTAGGTCCTAACCACTGGAATCTCAGGAAATTAGGTGGCAGGACCTGCCAGAGTATATATAAGCTACTAGGTTCCTAGTCTGCCTCCACGGGGCATAAGTGGGGCAACGTTGGGCCCCAACAGAGGTCTAGCAGCTAAATGACCAGAAGAACAACGGTACAAGACACTAAACGATCCAAGACCCACATACTTAAATCTCTGGCATTTACAGCATACTCTAACACACAAAGTAATCAATGCAGAGATAGGGGAAACCCCTGGTGCTGCTTGACCCTAAATACACTTACACTTACATACTTCCCTGCCAATCCATCTCTTTGCCGGGTGAGGCATGGGCCTGCCTCACTGACCACCTGGGGTCACCTTCTCTATCATCCCCATACTTCTGCCTTTCACCCCCTCCAGTCTTCAGCCTCTCCTCCACTCTACCTGTATACCCTATCCATGGCAGGGGAAGGTAACTTTTCTTCATCTCTCCCACGTGCCATCCAAACTTCCCTCTGGTGTGGCATGGGCATGCCACACTGCCTAGCAGGGCAGTGTGGCAGCAGGGGTCATCTCCTCTATCGACCCCTCACTTCTAATTCTACACCCAACTCTCCTCCCTCACACTATTATCTTTCATCTAACATATAGCCCACATGTCTAAATTTAATAACAATAAAATTTTGCCCAACCTATTAGGCCTTTTAACACCTCTCTCTATCGTTCAACCCCAACCAGTGATTTCCTAACCGCAATCTCAATAAGAATTAACGTCAAACGCATGGAATTTTTTTTTTAGGTCCAAGCCACTGGAATCCCAGGAAACTAGGTGGCAGGACTTGACAGGACAACTTGTTGTGATTCTTGACGCATCCGGCTATCCTCCACGTAGTGAGGTATGGACAATGTCAGGCACCCCTAGGGGCCTGCCGGCCTATAAGCCACATAAACAATGGGCACAACACATCACACTGCACAGACATGGCCTACACACTTTCAAGTCTTTGGCTTGAGAGTGTACTGTCCTCGATATAGTGAACACATGCAGAGATGGGAGAAATCCCAGGTGTCATCTGACACGAACATACCTTATATTGTTATTTACAACCCTGCCAACTTTTATATCATCTGCAAACTTCAACATTAAGCTTGATATATGTTCATCAATATCATTGATAAATTTATAAAACAACAATGGGCCCAACAGCGAACCCTGGGGGGACTCCACTAATAACATTAGTCCACGAAGAGCAGGGTACACTGATTACAACTGTCTTCTCCCACTCATACATCCATTTATCCATAGCAGCAACTTGCCCTTAATGCCACACACTGCTCCAATTTGTACAGTAGTCTTTCATGTGCAACAGTATCAAAATTATTTTTTGCAACCAGTTTCTTGTTACCACATCACAGTATCCAGTCAAATTGGTCAGAGAAGACTTTCCTTTAACAAACCCATGCTGTGTCTGAATTATTACTGCAGTCTTGTCTAGATGATCCTGCAGTGACTCCATTATTTTCCTGGAACTGAAGTCAAACTAACAGGCCTTTAATTACTTGTGTCACCCCTTTGATCCCCCTTTGTGAATTGGAGATGCATTTGCACATCGCCAGTTCATGGAGACCCCCTCCACGAGTCCAATGATGCTCTCATAATTATGGCTAAGGGTTTGCTTACTTCCTTTCAGCCTCCTTTAATATAACTGGATAGATCCCATCCACCCCAGGTGCCTTTCATATGTTTAACTTCAACAATTTCTCCTCCACTTGGTTCTGAGTTATTGCAAAATCATTATGCTCTCTGCTAGAGTTTAATAAGCTTCTGTCCTCCACTTCCCTAAAGAATTCCTCTTGTGTGAATGTAGATACAAAATACTCATTTAGTTTGTCAGCTATCTGAGCAGGATCAGCAACAGTTGAACCATCAATATCAAGTGGACCAATCTGATTCATCCCCTTCTTTCTTCGCATCCTTTGAAAAAGATTTCTCATAATCTGTCTTCGCTTACCTGACCTCCATTGTGACTTGATTACAGACTAACTTATATCTACCATAGCCTTCTGTGTCACTTGATAATTTATATGCGCCTCATGCATTTTTCTTCTCTGCTACATGTCTCATTAGTTCATCTGACATCCATTTCGGTCTAAACCTAGAACAGTATTTGTTAGTTGGAACAAAAAGCTAGTAGCTTCCAAGATTACTTCCTTGAATGCTTCCCATTTAGAATTTGCTGTTGGTAATATCATCGGTTGGTCCCACTGTATAGATTTTTAAAAAATCTCTGAGACCACTGTAGTCACCTTTAAGAAAGCAAAAATCCTTTCCTTTAACCCTAATGATAATTCAATCTTTAAGTAAATCCCACTTCAGCACACTGTCATCACTGCCACCTAGTCGTTCTTTTATCTGTAAATTCTTAATGCATGAATAATCACTGCGGATAATCAGATCAAGAGTTTTACTCCCTCTGGTTGCCTCTAATATGCTGCTGCTGCAGAAAACACTCATCCAATAAATCCAGGAAAGCCTTGCTAGTGGGTGAATGACCAACCCACAAGTTCCAGTCAATATCTGGGAAGTTAAAATCCCCCATTATAAGGCATTCTGATTTACTAGCCCATTCTAATTCTCTGTATAATTGTTTATTGTACTTTTTAGAGTCATTAGGCCTATGACAAATTCCTACCCTCTTTGCTTTCCCAGTGCTTACGTCACACCAAAATGGCTCAACACTGCACTGTCTACCCATTTCAACTGGATGCATTTGCTTAGATTTTATGTTTCTTAACTAACAGCATAACCTCCCTTCCTATTCTGTCTGTCCCTTCTCTACACATTGTACTCCCTAAATCCCAATTCTGTATTCCTTATATTTGTGTGAAATTCATCAAATGCTATCTGAGCAGGATTCATTACTGCTCAGATAGCATTTGATGAACAGTAATGAATCTGAGCAGGATTCTATTCTCCTAGCATAGGTTTACATGCAAGTATACATGCACCTGTTCTTACTCTTAGTTACTCTAACACAGCTCATGTTCCATGACTTGCTTTCCAGGCTGCTGCTGATTCCAAAAGCAGTGCAAGAATCACTTCCACCTCTGCCTGTGGCTACTGTTAGTCTATTAGTTGGTGAATCCCCCGAAGCTAACAGCTTTCCGACCCACCTAGCACTGCCTTGACAGCATCAGCAAATATTCTTGCACCCTTTCTAGTTAAGTGTATCCCAACCATGTAGAAGCAATCTCTCTCTCTCTCTCTCTCTCTCTCTCTCTCTCTCTCTCTCTCTCCTGTTAACAAGGAGACCATGCTGAGATAAATTCTACCCCATGAGCCTTGCACAGTCTCTCCATGGCCGAAATTGACTGACAAGGCTCTCATCATATACTCCCTCCTATCGTGTCTGGGCAGAATTGCAGACACTTTCAAATTTAACAATAACTCGCCACTTTTTTCAACATTGATCTGTACTTATTAAGTAAATCCGCAGATCTTCTAAACTTAATGTCATTAGTGCCAACATTTACAACGATATCACCTTTTGTGCCCTTAAAGATGATATCTGCTCTACATGGTTTATTATCTTTTGCCTCTGGCAGACAAAGCCTGAACCTATTCCAGGTATGGTTATATATTGAGCATATGAGTTATATTGAGCATACTTACTGATATGCTCAAAACATAGTCAGCAATTTCTTTAAACCTTTGAAACATCAGGGTTCTGGGTTTTCTCAATTAATAAGAGAGGAAGCTTTGTCTCCGACACGTTTGCCACTAGGAGAATGGTAATCCACTGTTTAGCTTTTTTCTGTCACTACATTTCTTACTGTTTAATGTAGCATTTGTTAACAGGAGAGACTGCTTCTACAGGGATGCGATACACTTAAATAGAAAGGGTGCAAGAATGTTTGCTGATGCTATCGAGGCAGTATTAGGTGGGTCGGAAAACTGCTAGATTGGGGGGATACAAGGACTAATAGATTAACAGTAGCCACTGGCAGAGGTGAAAGTGATTCTTGCACTGCTTCTATTGGAATGAGCCGCAGCCCGGAAAATAAGATGCAGGATATTTCAGAGACTGCTGGGAATCACTGGGGTACAAATAAACACATAGGTTGTGTAAGGGTAGCTAAGAAAAAGAACAGGTGCATGTATACTTGCATGTACACCAATGCTAGGAGTTTAGTAAATAAATTTGATGAATTTGAGGTATTGCTCAAAACATCAAAGGCAGATATTGTGGGGATTTCAGAGACGTGGTGTCACATAGATATAAGGAATGCAGAACAGGAATTTGGGGAGTACAATGTCTACAGAAAGGATACACAGGATAGGAAGGGAGGAGGGGTTATGCTATTAGTTAAGAAATACATAAAATCCAAGGAAGTGAAGCCAGTCGACATTGCTGGACAGTGCAGTGTCGAGTCAGTTTTGTGTGACATTAGCATTGGGAGATCAAAATTGAGAGTAGGAGTGTGCTATAGGCCTAATGACTCTGATGAGTATAATAAGAAACTGTACAGGGAAATAGAGTGGGCCAGTAAATCAGAGAGTCTTATAATGGGGGATTTTAATTTCCCAGATATTGACTGGAATTTGTGGGTTGGTCACTCACACGCTAGCAAGGCTTTTGTGGATTTATTGGATGATTGTTTTCTACATCAGCATGTTCGGGAGGCAACTAGATTTAATTATCAGTAGTGATTCTTCATGAATTAAGAATCTGCAGATAAAGGAACCACTAGGTGGCAGTGATCACAGTGTGCTGAAGTGGGATTTATTCAAAGAGGTAACTACCATCATTGGTAAAGGGAAGGGTTTTTGCTTTCATATAAGGAGAATACGGTGGTCTGAGACAGTATTTAAATTCTATACGTTGGGACCAACTGATGACGTTACCAACAGCAAATTCAAAATGGGAAGCATTCAAAGAATTTATCTTGGAAGCTACTAGGATTTACATACCAACTAAGAATTATTGTTCACAGTTTAGGCCTAAATGGATGTCAGATGAACAAATGAGACACGTGGCAGAGAAGAAAAATGCATGGGATACATATAAATTAATGGGTGACATGGAAGTCTATGATAGGTATAAGCTTCTCTGTAACGAAGTCACAAAGGAGATTAGGCAGGCAAAGGCAGATTATCAGAAGTCCTTGACAAAGGATGCAAAGAAAAACAACAGAGTTTTTACCTATGTAAATGCTAGAAGGACAGGGATGAATCAGATTGGTCCACTGGATATTGATGGTTCAACTGTTGATGATCTTGTTCAGATGGCTAACAAACTAAATGAGTATTTTGCATCTACATTCACCCATGAGAAGTTATTCAGGGAGGGGAATGCCAGAGGTGAGTTAAACTCTGGCAGTGAGCTGGATGATTTTGTAATAACTGAGAGGAAAGTGGAGTAGAAATTGTTGAAGATAAACATAAAAAAAGGCACCTAGGAGTGGACGGGATCTATCCAGTTATATTAAAGGAGGCAACAAAGGAAGTAAGCAAACCATTAGCCATAATTATGAGAGCTTCTTTGGACATCTCCAGTCCGTGGGTACCAGGGGAGGTACCCACGGACTGGAGATGTTCAAATGTGACCCCAATTCACAAAGGAGGATCAAAGGGCAACACAAGTAATTATAGACCTCTTAGTTTAACTTCTGTTCCAGGAAAATTAATGGAAAGACTGGTTAAAGAAGCACTTCAGGATCATCTAGACAAGACTTCAGTTATAGCTCGGACACAGCATGGTTTTGTTAAGGAAAAGTCTTGCTTGACCAATTTGATTGGATACTATGATGCGGTCACAAAGGAACTGGATGCAGGGAATAACTTTGATATCATATATTTGGATCTTAGAAAGGCTTTTGATACTGTTGCCCATGGAAGACTGCTGCACAAATTGTAGCAGTGTGGCACTGGAGGCAAATTGCTGCTATGGATAAAGGGATGGTTCAGTGGAAGAAGACAAAGAGTGGTAATCAATGGACACTGCTCATCGTGGACTAATGTTATTAGTGGGGTCTCTCAGAGTTCAGTATTGGGTCCATTGTTGTTTTCTGTATTTATAAATGATATTGATAATGGTATATCAAGCTTAATGTCCAAGTTTGCAGACGATACGAAGGTTGGCAGGGTTGTTAAGGACACTAATGACAGTACACTGCTGCAACAGGATCTAGAAAAGTTGAGCAGATGGGCTGAGAGGTGGCAAATGAAGTTTAACATTGACAAATGTAAAGTACTACATATAGAAAGCAGCAACCCCAGATTGACGTATCAACTCTGTGGTACTACACTGACAGTGGTAGAGAACAAAAAGGACCTGGGGTAATTGTGCAGGCAGATATGAAGTTTTCTGAGCAGTGCATATGGTCTGCAAGAGTAGCTCATAGTGTCTTGTCAATGATATACAGGAATATTTCTAGCAGGGATAAGGAGGTGATTATCCCCTTATATAAGGCAATGGTCAGGCCACACCTTGAGTACTGTATACAGGTCTGGAGGTATCATTTTAAGAAGGATGTAGAACTGTTGGAACGAGTACAGAGAAGGGCAATAAGATTAGTGAATGGAACAAAGGGTTGCTGTTATGAAGAAAGGCTTAAATTTTGCAAATTACTCTGGAGACTAGGCACCTGCGAGGTGATCTGATTGAGATATATAAAGCCTTGAATGGTTTGTGCATGCTCAATGCTGATGGAATTCTTCCTCTTGCTCAGAATAATCATTTGAGAGGGCATAAATTCAAATTGAGGAAAGACAGGTGTAGGACAGATGTGCAGAAATTTGCCTTTAGCCAGTGGGTGGTTGGTTGGTGGAACAGACTTCCATCCTTTGTTGTGGAAGTTGATAGCCTAAATAAATTTAAGGCTGAGCTGGACAGGTACTTGGAATGAACGGAGGGGTGAAATGGGAGCTTGTTTTTTTTTTTTTGGCTGATGCTGCATAAGCTTGCTTTCTTGCTTCATATGCTAATGCTAATTTTACCCGGTAGCAACATAGAAGGAAAAAAAAAAAAAAGATTTTGTCAGCAATTAAGATATCTCTCTGGTCAAACATTTCATTCCTTCACAGATTCAGTGTCAACAGTTGCACTTTCACTGTGCACTGTTTGGAAAGATAGTCCATGACAAGTGTTAAATTTTAAGAATCGCCCATCAGAAGACTTGAAACTTAATATTCATCCGATGAATAAATGATTCAGCCATAATTTTTAAAATATTTCTGTCTATGCAAACATTTTTTTGCATGCATCATCATTAGTAAATCCAAGTTCTGGATATTTCACCCTTCATGCTCTGATCCTATCTGGTAGAGATTTCTCTAGGCTTTTAACCTTTTTTTTCAATTTTTCAGAAAGATGAACAGTGGTGTTTTCTTAGGAATACCACTTGTATTCCTAATTGTTTAGCAATGCTAGTCATATAACACACACACACACCATTATCTACAGTACTTGTAAAGTCTTAATTTTGCCTGCAATTGGCAAAGCCCACTTCATAAGAGACATATCAATAAACATACAGTCTATGATACTGTACAGTGATTTATTGCACCATGAAAAATTAATCAATTTTTTTTTAACTTATGACAAGTAAAGGTTCTTTCTGTGTAAACTTTTGTTTAATTAATTTATTATTTTTTCACAGAAATTTCATTTGGTAATCAATAATGGCAAAATTAAGGAAAATAACAATTAAGAAGGAAAATAGAGAGAACAAGAGCTGCAATATTACCTAGTTGCTGTGATAAACAGAACAATGTGTTTGCTTTTTGCCTTTTGATTGCAACAGTGAAGATATATAATGCACACCAGCATCATGTGACTCATAGGGACCACAAATATACAAAATTGGAAAGAGAACCATGAAAATCCATACTTACAAATATGAAACATAAAAAAAAAAAAAAAAGCAATTATTTAAAGTAATAACAGGACAAAGTAGTAAAATTACCAAATCAACTTACAAAACAGTATATATACTTCAGAGAAAAGTTAAGCTATATAGTGACGTGGCAGGCAACCACTTTTCATTAAGCACTATAACTGATCACCAACATGACTTGGCTGTCAATGTTCAAATGAGATGATCTGATTGAGGTGTTTAAGGATTTCCATAGCTCGAGCAAACTCAAATCTGATAGGATTCTTCCTCTTGCCCAGACCACACAATCAGAGGGCATAAATTCATACACTGGTGTGCAAAAGTTAAGGACCAGTCAGGTCCTTAACCTGTAGCTTCTCATAGGAGTGGCCTGGATATGGGAAAAGCATACGTGAGGTACAGAAATGAAGGAAACAACACCGACACAACAACGAAAACAAAGCGGTAGAGGGACTTTATTCAAAAATGGCAACATAGCACTAGCTGCCATGATACAGATGTATCACTGTCAAAGATAGAACAAAGGGAAGAGGTGGTCCTCAGTAGGAGACAGACCACCCCTAATGTTGATGCAGGCTTTGCTCCACCTGTCCATACTTAGAACAATGTTGTTGATAAGTTCTTGCAGTAACATCATCCATTCCTCTGTCAATGCCATCTTCAGATGGTGAACATTTTCTGGTGGGTGTGAACATGCTGCTAGGTGTCTCTCCAGAGTGCCCCATATGTGTTCGATGGGATTTAGATCGTCAAACGGGCAGGCCAATCCATACGAACAATGTCCTTATTTTCCAAAAGCATATCTCAGCTGCAGTGCGATGGGGTGTGGCGTTATCATCTGTAAACAAGAACTCAAGGCCAATGGCACCTCAGAATAGACACACATGGGGGAGGATTACCTCAGTACAGTAGCATGCACCAGTTATAGCACTGCCTCCCAGTATCTGGAGTTGTGTACTTCCATCCAAGATAACGTACCCAGACGAGAACACATTGACCACCATATCGATCCCTTTCAGTGATGTTTGTGGGGTGATACCATGTGCCAACCTATCGCACATAGTATCACTGAACCTACTCTCATCATAAAGAGTACCTTACCCCATTGTGCTGCTGTCTAGTCCTTGTGTTCGATGCACCACTATGAACGGTGTCTCTGATGGGTAGGTGTTAAAGGGACATAGCATACTGGCCATCGATCAAACAGTCCACCTTTGTGGAGTCGCCTGGCCACAGTAAACCACGATATCCTGCATCCTGTGCAGCTGGTTTGCAATGGATTTTGCTGTCTTTTGTCGGTCCCTCTTGGCCTGTAGGAATATATAGTGGTCATTATTGGGCATTGTTTTTGTGGACGACCCACAAAAACATCTGGTTCTTCGAACAGATGTACCTGTCATTCTGAAGGCCGACCATGCACATGAGACGATGCTATGGGCGATACCGAACTCTGCAGCCACACTCCTCGCACTTCGACCTTCCTCAAGCTTCCCAATTATTCGACCCCAGTTAAAGTCATCCAGATGTTGTCTACTGGCCATTTCGTTGTCTGTAGCACTGTATGAAACCTAAATCGAACATCTGTAACAATTATGCTCACCATTCGGTAATTTGCACATAACTGCTGCTTTTATCTGTTTATGTGAGCCCTCTCATCATGATTCAAATTTTTGCATGTGCACCAGCTTTCTACTGAACGGCCACAGTTATGCAAATTGCCACAGGCTATTTTGTTTGATTTTGTGGTTGTAACCTTAAAAATAGTGTTGGTCCTTAAGTTTTGCACACTCTTGGTGTGCAAAACTTAAGGACCAACAGGTATTAAGGAAGGATGGTTGCAGAATAGATGTGCAGAGGTTTTCCTTTAGCCAGCAGGTGGTTAATTACTGGAACAATTTTTCATCTGTTATTGTGGAAGTTGATAGCTTAAATGAATTCAAGAACTAGACAAATTATTGGAGGGAATGAATAGATGAAATGGGAGGTATCGTTTTTTTTTTTTTTTTTGGCCTGATGCTGTATAAGCTTGCTTTCCTGCATCATTTGCTACTGCTAACTTGGAATTACTTTGATTGCTGTCATCTGTAGCAATCAAAAATGGGCCATTTTCTGGAGCCATTACTACCTTTTCTTCCCCTATTTGTGAAATTTCACTAACAATGCCTGCTGTTTTTGTTATTCCACAATCGTTTTATTTTGCTACTTCCTTATCGGGAAATGTTTCTGAACATTATACCTGTATGATATGACTGCCACAACTCAAAGGAAGATTATGTTCTATGACAAAAAAAAAAAAAATAAATAAATACATATTTTTAGTGTATATAACATCATTGGCACCATGAAACAACATCAATTTTTGCATTTATTTCTATGTACTACACTGTTGTTAAGCTTATTTCTTTGCAAATATCTGATGACACCATGTTTCCCACTGATTGAAAATGAAATATCACATCTACATATGAAAAACATGTCAAACATGTTACCTTTTTCAGATTTTACAATTCATGAAATATTTTGCATATATGTTTTTTGAAATTTTATGTTATATTTCTTGGGCACCTTACTGAAAGACATTGTTAATTAGTTTTGCACCACAAAGTCTGATGAAATATCACACATTATGGTGATCAATGCTACTATGGTCATTTCTATTTTGTAACATAGATCACCACCGCACACCTGACAGCCAATTCATTAATGAAAATAAGGCAGAAATTTGCAAAATAAAAAAAATAATAATAAAAAAATAAATTTTAATGTAGTTTTATTTATTTATTTATTTTGTGAAAATAAAAAGCCAGAGATTTTTTCATAAATCTGGGGAGTTGGCAGCTATACTACTATATCTCCATCGCTGGTCTCTATGCAAGAAATTATTCTCAAAACACGTAAAGAGAGTGGATGGCTAAACTTCTCTTGTGTTTCAGAAATATTCAGTGAAACAGTGCAGAACTGTAAGGCATTATATCTTAATTTTCTGTATTTTCCTGAAGCTTTAATCTTGAATTACGATGTAAGTCTTTTTATTATTTTAATTTTTTACTGCTGATTAAAACCACAAGAAAATTGCTGTTACATACATTATTAAATTTTTTTTTTTTTTTTTTTTCAATTTTTTAGATTCATTATATGGAGTAAGTATTACTAATCCTATTATAGCCATCCTGAGCTTCACAAAGAAATTGATGAACATATGTTAATCTTATAAATCGGATCAATCAGGGTGTATCATCAGACACTGCAAACTCAAATTTACTTCCAGATTGATAAATTTAAATTGTAAATGATACCTACAAGAAACATGGCATAAGATGAAAACAAATTTCACAGTAATTTTAAAATTACTTTTTAACAACAAATAAAATTATACCTTTCCTGTGATGGTTGCTGTAATTTTTTTTTATCCTTTTTGTAGCCATGTATAAAAGTTCTTTATCTATTGTAAAAACACCACACCAAAGATGAAAGAATTATTTTAAATCAAAGAACAAATACTAAAGTAACTTACTGAAAGCTTATGATTGAAACCACTGAGCTGAATTTGAAGGCCTGATTCATCTCCAGAAAATAAATATGACAGACCAGCTGTGCTTGCTGGATATACATCTTCACTCAGTTTCTGATGAAGAAGAGAAATAAACAAATCCACCATTGATGCACTGTAAAATAAAGCATTTGTGAATAAAATAAATATCATCGTAATATATGCGTTGCTCTAAAAGCCTTAAATCTAGTGAATCCTAGGATTTAACAATTTCCTTTAGTAAAAGCCAAAATTTGGACTTTTACCAAAAGTTAACTGGCGTCTGAATCCTTTCCATTATTTGACTGAAGAACTGTATATTACACTGAAATATCAACACATTTCACTTCATTTCAAACTTTCATCTGATACAGTAAAACCTATTATTTAATGGTTCATATTGGTAAATGCCTAATTGACAACTGCATTTGCGAATTCCTTTCCATTATGACTGAAGTACTGTATATTATGCACTCTGAATATAGTAAATATGTTATTCAGGAAATTTTGCAGAATTTCGTCTTATGCCCATATTTAAAAATCAAAAAAATGAACTGAACAGGAAATTATCATGTTGCCTCTATGAAACTAATCTAATAATCTCAAACATAATAATCTCTAATAATAAACTCTTTTCTGATTTTTAAATAAGTGGAGGATATAATCCCTATTCCCAAAAGACTGTTGGTAATAGTGCAAAACTGGAAGCAATGATAATTTCCTGATTTATTTGCTTTACTGATTTTTAAACAAGGGCATAGGGAAGATATCTCATATCATCACAAGCTTGTCAGTATTATATATTCACTATATTCTGAATCAACCGGTGAAATACCACCACTTTGCTTATTGGAGGCTTGAAGTGGTGAAACCTATGTTTAGTCTCTAGAGCAAAGTTTCCGGTACCCCCCCCCCCATACTTCTCCTTCAACCCATGCACGGTACTAAATACTATAGGTTTTGATACCTTTCGTGTTGGGGTTTTCATAAAAAAAAAAAAAAAAAAAAAAAAAAGAATATAGTGAATATGGTACCAAAATAAATTTGTGGGGAAAGCAGATATAGCCTTCTATGCCTTTATTTAAAAATCAGAAAAGTGAATGAACCATTGGTGCAGAAATTTTTTTTGCTATTTTGGACTTTTTGCAATTCACTTAGGTAAAAGTCTAAATTTCAGCCTTTTTTTTTTTTTTTTTTTTTTTTTTTTTGTAAACTGCTGAATCCTAAGATTTACCAGATTTTGGTTTTTTTACAGTAACATATATAAAGTAAAAAGTTTCCCAAACCTATTTTAAAAATTAGCATCTTCTCAAATATTAGGCAATAAAAGTTTACAAGTATATTATGAAGAGAAATAATGACTTCCAAATACTTGACTTAACAAACAGAGAGTTCAAATTAAATCTGCAGAATAAATGATTATATCTTTTATAGAGGAGTGGTAATATCTTTCTTCTTAAGAGCAGAAAGGATCATTTTAAAACAAAAACAAGTTTACTTCTGATGTTACTGTTGAAGAATATCTTCGCCTTCTGAACTTTATTCTGGAGCATCCAGACTTCGCATATCTTCTGCTTTGTCTAAAAAACCAGTAATCTGAGCTTGTTTGTTTTTGCTTGATATATCTTTGTAAATTTAATGATAAGGAGCTAAGCATTTTTGAAGCTCCATTTTTAACTTTATGCTCCGTTCAGTTGAAGGAGATGCATTCAAAAAATAAGATTCTAATGGCTCGGCTAAGTTGATGCCTCCCTGTATGCTTTTTAGCATAAAATTTGGAACTTCAGAATTGTCATCTGTGCTATCATCCTCTGAATTGACTTGGTTTACCTCCAATGCCATTTCCACCATATCTGCTTCACCAGCCTCTTTTTCTACCAGTAATTCTTGAACATCTTCAGTAATCATATCATCAAAACCTTCCACTCCTACCGACTTAGCAAGTTCTACTATTGCATTGATTCCATTTTCTGTCAGTTCAACCATATTTCCTGAATGAACTGACTCTGGCCATATACTTTTATAACACGCAGTTAATGTTGACGGTTGGTTTTACTTCATTGAGCGATAAAGCTATAATTCTGACAGTCTGCAATTGAAAAATGTTTCCATGCCTCCATCACTTCAATAGATTCAAAATCATTTGTTTCCAAAATACATTGTAAAGATTTTCTTGTGTAATGAGTTTTAAAGGTATATTAAAGAAGTTGTATTAGATAATAGGAACAACTTCAACATTTGGATGACAAATCTTTTGGATGGTCTAGCACATAATGCAATAGTAATAAAACTGAAATCTAGATTTTTTTTTCCCCACAAGTTCAATAGCACAGAACCTAACACGGGGATTTCCAAACAAAATAAAATACTGGGATTTCACAAATATATATATATATATATATATATATATTTTTTTTTTTTTTAATTAAATAAAATAAAACATAAACCAGTAGTGTGGCAAATACTGCAGAGCAAAAATTAACATAAAAATAACAGATAAACAAACGAACGAAAAAGAAGAACAAAAGTTAGACATAAATAATAGCCCAGAAACCCCTATATAATTTCGAACTTTAAATCCAATTAACATGACGTATATAAAATTTAGAATAATGCCAATTACATGTTAATTTAGCAGTACCCCCCCCCCCCCCGAGAGGTACCAGTTCCAAAAGACGTGAAATATCACCAAAAAAAGGGGATTAATGGAACTACTGAAAGATAACAAAATCAGAATAAATTAAAATAAAATAGACTGACCATTATGCCCCATATCGACAGAGGACCATGAGGCCAATAATGGTCATGGAATCGCTGCATTTCAATCGCTATACCAATCATCGCAATGGTGAAAAGATCGAAGTACCAAATCACCCTTCCTTCCCCAATCAATCCTCCAATGCAGAGGACTTGTACGGTGGTGGTCCTTATGCAGCGAAAAATAAATTATAGAACAGACAGGACTCTAAAGCAGAGCCACACCACTGACATACTGTAAGCTGAATCAGCTTATATAGAAGAAAGGAAAATAGATGGCGGCACAGGTGCTGCTAAATTAGCATTTCAACCCATACTACCATTGAATTATATTAAATATTGACAAAAGTTAAATTATAATAAATTAAATAAATAAATAATTGAGCATTCATTAGAGGCAGCGACACGCAGTTCCTCCATATGAAGCCGAAATATATACTACCATTAGATATTGACAAAAGTTACATTATAATAAAATAAATAATTGAGCTCAATTATTTATTTATTTATTTAATATATTATAATTTAACTTTTGTCAATATTTAATATAATTCAATGGTAGTATGGGTTGAAATGCTAATTTAGCAGCGCCTGTGCCGCCATCTATTTTCCTTTCTTCTATATAAGCTGATTCAGCTTACAGTATGTCAGTGGTGTGGCTCTGCTTTAGAGTGCTGTCTGTTCTATAATTTATTTTTCGCTGCATAAGGACCACCGCCGTGCAGGTCCTCTGCATTGGAGGATCGATCGGGGGAGGAAGGGTGATTTGGTACTTCGATCTTTTCACCATTGTGACGATTTGTATAGCGATTGAAATGCAGCGATTCCATGACCATTATTGGCCTCGTGGTCCTCTGTCGATATGGGGCATAATGGTCAGTCTATTTTATTTTAATTTATTCTGATTTTGTTATCTTTCAGTAGTTCCATTAACCCCCTTTTTTTGGTGATATTTCACGTCTTTTGGAACTGGTACCTCTCGGGGGGGGGGGGTTCCGCTAAATTAACATGTAATTGGCATTATTCTAAATTTTATATACGTCATGTTAATTGGATTTAAAGTTCGAAATTATATAGGGGTTTCTGGGCTATTATTTATGTCTAACTTTTATTCTTCTTTTTTTGTTCGTTTGTTTATTTGGTTATTTTTATGTTAATTTTCGCTCTGCAGTTTTTGCCATACTACTGGCTTATGTTTTATTTTATTTAATTTAAAATATATTTCGGCTTCATATGGAGGAATTTCAAGTCGCTGCCTCTAATGAATGCTCAATTATTTATTTTATTATAATGTAACTTTTGTCAATATCTAATGGTAGTATATATATATATATATATATATATATTGGGAAATCCCAGTATTTTATTATAAAATATATATATATATATTTTTTTTTTTTTGCATAATGATTAGTGAGCCAAAAGCAGGGATTCAAAAAAAGAATGGAAATGTTGAAAAATTACATCAAACATAATAGCAGAGTTTTCCCCACACAAAAGCTCAAAAATACTGTTATTCGAGGTTTGCCGCAATTCCCTAACCGTGTAAGAGTGAAACCATGTTGTAGAAGTACCATGTTATACGGGGGTTGCCTATATTAATATTTCATTTTGGGGGAGGAGACATTTTCCACGTTGGTGTGCACATTGCATCAGTTGGAATGCAGGAGTAGAAAGCCTCTCCTATTCAAATAACATCCTCACCTTCTAGTGGTTCACTTTGTTTTCTCTGACAAGGCAATGGTGGCCAAGTTATGTCAAGATTCTGGACTTGTGCGAGTCCTGAAATATGGCATCTAGCACACTGTAGATGACCACCCAGGTGTGAACCAATGTAAGCAGGAGTCATGGTGTATGCCCACACCACACGGAGGAATGCCACCCCTGTGTGTTACTAGGCAATACTAAGTGGTAGATGACTCTCATCAACCGTGCAATGCCATCACACTTTGCTAACTGGAGGCTTGAAGTGATGGAACCCATGTTTAGTCTCCAGGGTAAAGCTCAGGCAAACCCTCTCCCATCTCTTCAATCATGCAGTATGATTGATGTCCTTTGAGGTTATGATGGACATCATGGCAAGATCTTCCTTACATTTCAAGGGCACAGCTCTAAAATGGTGTTCGCAGGCAGGCTGCTAGACAGTCCCCTGGACTGAACCTATTGATAACTCTCTAGGAGGCTTCTGGATCAGGTAGTGTTTAATCTCACTACCTCTACTCTGCCAGATAATGACTACGTATAAAGTGTAAAGTGTGTTCATGTCAAACGGCACCAGGGGTTTCCCCCATCTCTGCATTGCTTTCATTGTAGGTGTACCAGTTCACTGGAAAGGCCAGAGATTTAAAAGTGTATGGATCTTGTAAGCACAGTGTTGTGTATCATTGTTCTTCTGGCCTTTAGCCACTGGACCCCTACTGAAGCCCAACGTTGGCAGCACTCAGCCCCATGGAGGCAGACGAGGTACCCAGTAATTTAGATATTGACTCTGGCAGGTCCTGCCACCTAATTTCCTAAGATTTCAATGGCTAGGACCTAAAAAAAAAAAAAAAAATTTGCATGTGGGAGGCATCGCTAGTTTGAGAGGCTGAAATGGTGTACAATTTAATTTTTGATGTGTGGGGAATTCGCAGGTAGAAATGGGGTGGGAGACTGAAGGCTGGAGGGAAAAGACAGAAGTATGGGGTCAATAGGAAAGGCAATCCCAGGTTGATATCCCCGCCACCTCTATTTTCACTTCTGGTGGGGCATGCCCCACCAGAAGTGAAAATAGGGGTGGCAGGAAGGAGACAGGAGGACCATCACCTCTCCCTCCGCCAGAGAGAGAGAGAGAGAGAGAGAGGAGGAAAGTGGGCCAGGCAAGGGAGCCAGCACAGATCGCCAGTAAGGCATGGTAGCAGAATGTCAGCTGTTTTGTCAAGTCCATGGATTGTCACATCTGGGACAGGTCACTACATGAGTTCAGTCGTCTGATCAGTAATTTAAGCATTCCTGGGGCAAAGTTCCAACCTGGGTTGTAGTAAGGCACAGTAACAGTATGTCTGTTATTTTGTCTGATCCAATGGTTGTCACATCTGGGACAGATCCCGGAGGTGAGTTGTTGTCCAATCAGTATTTTAAGCATTCCTGGGATGAAGTCCCATCCAGGGTTGTTTAGTGAAGTCAGCTAGATGTCCAGAGCAGTATATCTGCTATTTTGTCGAGTCCATGGATTTTCATGTCTAAGAGAGTGTCCCACTGTGTGCTTTGTTATCTAATCAGTGGTTTAGCCTTTCCTGGGATGAAATCAACTTTATGTCTGCAGAGCAGAGTACCTGCTGTTTTGTCAGGTCCGTGGAGTTCCAGTTGTGTGTTTAGTTGTCCAGTCCATATTTTATCCATTCCTGGGATGTAGTCATGTCCTAGATTGTTCAGTCCAGTCAGCTGAGTGTCCATCGTGGAAGTTCAATGTTTGTCTTGCTTAGTCAAGTTGTTCATGGATAGGGCCCGGTGGGTATGATATTTTCTGGTGATCTATGATGGTGTCAGATTGCATGGTTCCAGTGAGGGCAAGAGAAGAGAAGGGAGATTAGGTAGGTCGTGGTAGCTGTGGTTGTAGCTGGGGTAGGTCCTTCATCTGCTGAAGAGGTCTTGTGCATATTTTGTTAAAGCCTTAGCTATTCTCTTCTTTCAAAATATGATCTTCCTGGTTTTGTGGTACAAATTGGGTTTCCATGATGAGGCTTTTTTGTTTGTTTTGTTATTTGGTTTTTAGGCGTATTAGCAACTAAGGCCATATTGCTCCGGGATATGCGGTGGTCATTCCCTGACCTTTCCACATCCTCCGTACTTGGTGGTGAACAGGCTCAAACCCCGGTCTAATCAAGAAGCGTGTGCTACGCACTGCTGCTCCTTCCCACCTGGCTACGGAGACGCTTCCACGATGAGGCAGCATCATAGATCTTCATATAATTGGCAATGATGGATGAGATGTTCCCATGTTTCGATCTGTCCACAGTGGCAGAGAGGAGTGTCACTAAGTCCAAAACCTGATAGTTTTTGTCTAATTGCACCATGGCCGGTGAGCAGATAAATAACTAAGAGGTCCTGGGGAGAACCAGTGTGGATATTTTGGGTAGACAGCCTGAATAGTAGTCGGCAGGAATTTTCAAGATATATTTCTCCCTTTGTTGAGTTTTTCCAACGTGTCTGCCAGGTGTGTTGGAGATATTGGGTAAGTCGCTTCTTCTCTGTTTCAGTGTCAAGTCTATTGTGCAGGTGGCAGTTTTACCTTTGGAGAAGTGGTAGAGGAGTCCATAATGGACTACCTCCAGATCTAAGGGGAAGGTGCCCATGAGGACTTGCAGTGCATGGGTGCTGACTGTGTTACAGACTATGGAGATTGTGAGCAGGGTATATTGTTGTATAGTATCGAGTCTTCTTCTGTTCGTTACCGTAGTCGCTTTTTTGAACCAGACCCCCCAAGGCATATAGGATGACTGGCAGGAAAACTGTTTTGTGGAAGAGGGCGAGGGCGAGGGCAAGGGTCTTCTTTCTCAGGCCCCAGTCTTTGCGGATGACTCTTGCAAAAGAGCACAGAGTAGTTCCTGATTTTGTTCCGGAGGTACATAAGTAAAGGATAGATTCCTGTCTAATATGACACCGAGGTGCTTTTGTTCCATTGTGAGTTTGATAGTGGTCCCCTGCACTTTAATTTGGAGGAGGCCTCCTAATGTCTAGATCAGTGGCGTGCAAACTTATTTCGCTCACGACCCCAATTATTAAATATAAAATTGATGCGACCCTTCAACGCAAACCCCGAGAGAAGATGACAAGATTTTTAGAGAAGAAAAATGGCATTTTAAAAATTATGTACTAGAATATTTTATTTGAGTACTGAGAAAGGAATAAAAAAATTGTTTCCTTTTTAATTTACACATTAAAATAATTGTTTAATATTTTTATTGAAAACGACAAATCAAATTCTTATTCTTCAATTAAGATTACAAAACAGTAAAAAATGGACAATTATAAAACAAAACAATTAATGAGAAGGATGAGCCTGGATAACTGATAATATTTGGATGCAATATTTGAAATTGCAAATCTCATGTCATCTTCTGATTCAAGTCTGGAATGCTGTTTTGTTTTTGTGGCTGTTAATTTTGGGAAACAAACCTCACATAAATATGTAGACCCAAAAGGCAGCTTTCTTTGTATCGCCATTTTCGATAATTCTGGATATTCATCTCGAAGAGAAAGCCAAAATTTTTCCCAAGTTGTAGTCTCGAAGCGAGCACGTAATGCTTCATCAGAAGACAGGTCGATAAGAACTTCCTTTTGCTGAATGGTAATTTCGGGACATGAAGAAATTTCAAAAGCAAAGGGATCACAAATCCAATACAACATTTTATTGTGGAGGTATATAATCGTATGGAAAAATTCTTAATTAGCATTGTCAGGTGGGTTGAAATGACATCCCTAAATTGTAAAATGTCAATATTATTGCTATTAACAAAATCAGAAAAACATGGGAACATTTCAGTATTATCATGCTCAAATTCAGTTTTCCAAAGGTTAAGTTTATTTTTGAAAGCTTCCAAGTATTAATATATTTGTCCCCTATCCTTGAAGACTTAAATTTAAATCATTAAGTTTTATCAACAAGGGAGCTAAGTTTTCCAAGCCATTTTTTAATTGTAAACAATTGAGCAATGTTCTGATCTGTATCTGATAAAAACAATAAAACTTCATGTTTGAGGCCAAAACGACATCGCAACACTTTACCACTGGACAATCACCTCACTTTTGTACATAAAATAAGCGTTTCATAAGCTGATCCCATTTCATTACAAAGTATAGTGAAAAGTCTGCTATTTAAGCTTCTATTTTCATAAAGTTGATCACACTTACTGCATCTTTCAAAACTTCGTGCAAATCAGTTTTGCATTTCCTTTGCTCCTTATGCTTCCCTATGTATAATGCAATGATTAAAAACTATATTTGAAGCAATTTCCTTTACTTTGCCTTTTAAACCTTTATTTACTCCTGTTAATGCAGCCATCAGTACAAATTGCAACACAACTGTCGTGATTTGTCTTCAATGTCTCAATCAGATCACCTCGCAGGTGCCTAATCTCCAGATGCTGCAACTTGCAGAACATGAGCCTTTCTTTGTAAGCACACTCCTTTGTTCCTCTCACCAATCTTGTTGCCCTTCTCTGTACTCATTCTAGCAACTCTACATCCTTATGCAGTACTCAAAGTATGGCCTGACCACTGCCTTATACAAAGGGATAATCACCTCCTTGTCTCTGCTAGCAAAATTCCTATATATCATTGATAAACTCCATGACCTACTCTAGCAGCCCGTCTGCACTGCTCAGAGAAGTTCATATCTGACTGCACAATTACCCCCAGGGATTTTTCATTCTCCACCTCACTGAGTGTAATCTTACACAGTCAGTAGGTTTCTCTTGGGTTACTGCTACCCATATGCAGTACTTTGCATTTGTCAATGTTAAACTTCAGTTGCTACTTCTCAGCCTATCTGCCTACCTTTTCTAAATCCTGTTGCAGTAGCATACTGTCTTTACTGTCATTAACAACCCTGCCAACCTTTGTATCATCTGCAAACTTGGACATTAACCCTGATATACCTTCATCGACATCATTGATAAATACACAAAACAACAATGGGTACAGCACTGAACCCTGAGGGACTCGACTAATAACATTAGTCCATGTAGAGCTGTGTACATTTATTACCACTCTCTGCCATCTCCCACTCAACCATCCCTTTATCCATTGCAGCAACTTGCTCTTAATGCCATACTGCTCCAATTTGTACAGCAGTCTTTAATGTGCAACAGTATCAAAAGCTTTCCTGAAATTCAAGTATATGAAATCAAAATTATTTTTTGCATCCAGTTCCTTTGTGACCACATTGTAGTATCCAATCAAATTGGTCAGACAAGACTTCCCATTAACAAACCCATGCTGTGTCTGAACTATTACTGCAGTCTTGTCCAGGTGATCCAATATCACCTCTTTAACCAGTGACTCCATTATTTTCTCCAGAACAGAAGTTAAGCTATTAGGTCTATAATTATTTGTGTCACCCTTTGAACCCCCTTTGTGAATTAGGGATACATTTGCACATCTTCAGTCCATGGGGAACTCCCCTAAATCTAAGGATGCTCTCATAATTATGGCTAGAGGTTTTCTTACTTCCTTTGCTCTCTCCTTTAATACAACTCTAAGGATGCTCTCATAATTATGGCTAAGGGTTTGCTAGCTTCACTCACTGCCTCCTTCAATATAACTGGATTGATCCCATCCACCCCAGGTGCCTTTTTTATGTTTAACTTCAACGATTTCTCCTTCACTTTGCTCTCAGTTATTACAAAATCACTCAGCTCCCTGCTAGAGTTTGATAAACTTCTGGCATTCCTCTCCTCATGTGTGAATGTAGATGCAAAATAATCATTGAGTTTATCAGCTACCTGAGCAGGATCATCAATAGTCAAACCATCCATGTTAAATGGACCAATCTGATTCATCCCTTTTCTTCTAGAGTTTACATAAGTAAAGAACTCTTTGCTGCTTTGCTGTTTTTCTTTGCACCCTTTGCCAAAGATTTCTTATAATCTGCCTTTGCTTGCCTAACTGCCTTTGTGACTTGATTACAGACTAGCTTATAACTGCCTTAGGCTTCTGTGTCACCTGATAATTTATATGCATCCCACGCTTTTTCTTCTCTGCCATGAGCCTCATTAATTCATCTGACATCCATTTAGGCCTGAACCTTGAACAGTATTTCTTACTTGATATGAAAGGCCTGATAGCCTCCAAGGTTAAGTCCCTGAAGGCTTCCCATTTAGAATTCGCTGTTGGTAACAACATCAGTTGATTCCACTGTATAGAATTTAAAAACTGTCTGAGACCACTGTAGTCACCTTTACAAAAGCAAAAACCCTTTATCTCTGGTACTTCCTGCCCTTTCCTTGTAGGTTTTCTGGATGTTGCTGGTGTATGGCACCACTATGTTAATTAGGTAAGTAGCCATTTTCTTCTTGTTGATGAGTGTAATGTTTGGTCTGTCATGCAAGATTGCCTTGTCCATTATTACGGACAACATCTGTAATAACGGACAACATGGCAGATGCCAAGTAGTGCTTGTCATACTGCTAATATGGTACACTTTCTTCAGTCAACTGGTATTTTTGTGCTAGATTCTGATCCTGCTGACCTGATCATGTCTATGAGTGTATTCCATCAAAGGAATAAACCTGCATCCCATGATGACATGCTAGATTGTTTTTGGAACCAGATGGCCTTCTTCTTATTATTATTATTATAAAAAAAAAAAAAAAAAAAAAAAACTTTTCTCCTTTTTATGTGATTTTTTTCTACTCCATGACAGGTGCTGGTACCAAGTGCATGGGATGGTTGGTTATATCCGGTTACTATTTTTATTGTTATTATTACTGTTGGTCAAGAACTCTCTCTTACTATCCTACAGGTGATCAGGATTGTGGCTTTCTGGATCCATGTAAATGTTCTCTGGGAAGCCTATTGTTGCTAAGCTCAACAATAGGCCTCCCAGATATAATAATAATAATTCTTACACTCAGCAAGAGACTACACCGATAAAAAGAGAGGAAAATAAACAACCAAATCTTCAATGAGGACCAAAGAGGCTTCTACAGGAATCTTGGAGAAGACAGGAAAGAAGGGAACGGACCACCTGAGAAGAAGACAACTGAGGAGTTCTGTGGAAACATATGGAGCAGGGAAGTAAGACATAACAGCCGAGCATCCTAGATAGAACTAGAACCCAAGAAAATCAAGGACGTACTAGAAATAAGAGGATGGGAGATTTGGAAAGAAGAAGTAAAACAGACGATCAAGAACTCTCACAACTGGCAAACTCCAGGAATAGATAATGTCCACAACTACTGGTACAAGAAGCTCACTTGCACAAACAAGCACCTGGCAGAGCAGTTCACCTGAATGATAAGGCACCCAGAGACAATCCCGAAGTTTCTCATTCAAGGAATCACATATCTGAAGCCTAAAGACACAAGAAACCCGGTGAAATATAGGCAAATCACCTGCACAAGATCCTGACCAGCTGCATAACCAGGAAGATATCAGACCACTTGGAGAGCCAGAACATAATGGCCGAACAGCACAAAGGATGTAAGCGGTTGAGCAAAGGATGCAAGGAGGAATTAACCAGAGATGCCACGGTTATGGAGCAAGCCTACAAGAAGTGCCGCAACATGTACACAGCCCACATCGATTACCGCAAGGCCTTCGACTCTGGCTAATAGAGGCACTGAAGATCTACAAAGTCAATCCGATAGTGACAAACTTCCTAGGAGAAATGATGGCAAAATGGAGTACCACCATTAAGGTCGAAAACATCACAACCAGGCCAATCCCCATCAGGAGAGGAATCTTTCAGGGAGATGCCCTGAGCCCATTGTGGTTCTGTCTAGCACTTAACCCACTATCCACCATGTTCAACAGTAGCAAGTACGGATATAAGAAGAAAGGAAGAACCTGTACACCCTCACCCACCTGATGTTTCTGGTTCAAGCTCTATGCAGAAACCGAGAAGCACTTCCGTCAACTACTCCAGATCACTGAAGAATTCAGCAATGATATTTGGATGGAATTTGGTCTAGACAAATGCAAGACCCACGGATTGCACCAGGGAAAATTAGTCAACCAAAACTACCAGCTGCAGAGTGGTGAAGAGATCGAAGCCATGGCAGAGGGAGAGGCCTACAAATAATTGAGGATGATGCAGGCTCAGCAGTTACAACACAAGGAAATTAAAGCCTGCCTGACCAAAAAATACCATCAGAGGCTCAGAAATCTGCTAAAAGCAAAGCTGAATGGAGGGAACACAGTTAAAGCCATAAATACCTATGCAGTCCGAGTGCTAACATATGCCTTTGGGGTCATTGGACTAACACCGAGCTCGAGGATATCATGAGAAAGACAAGGACAATGATGACCAAGAGCCGCCAACACCACCCGAGATCTGCCATGAAGAGACTGACAGTTGCCCGGGAAGAAGGAGCCTGATAGACCTCATTGAGCAACAGACGACAGTGATAGTTAACCTGAAGGATTACTTCCAGAAACATACAGCAGCACTCTACCAGGCCATAAGGAAGATAGACAAGCAGTATACCCCACTCAAACTAAGCGAGGAGTCCCCCCCAGCCAGGAGGTACAAATGAAGCTAGAAAGATGGGCAGAGAAGACACTCCACGGCAGAGACTACAATGATCTCCATCAAGATCAAAATAGATAAAACTGCTTCCAATGCATGGCTCACAAGTGGGATGCTCTTCCCCGAGACTGAAGGATTCATGCTCGCCATCCAAGACCAGGTAATCCACACCAGAATTTATAGAAAATACATCGCCAAGGGGCCCGGAGTGTCCGATGATACCACCTGGCCTCAGAAACAATCCAACACATCACTGTGGGGTGAAAGGTGATCACCCAGACTGAGTACACTCATAGACACGACTAGGTAGCAGGGATAATACATCAGAAGCTAGCAAGGCAATACCAGTTGACCAAAGAAAGTGTACCTTACTACAAGTACGAACCAGAGGCAGTACTAAAGATCCCAACCCACAAGCTGTACTGGGACTGCGCAGATAGGACAATTCCACACAACAGACCGGACATAACCCTTGTGGACAAGAAGGTTGTTGTTGTTGTTATTTGGTTTTTAGGAGCATTAGCAACTAAGGCCATATTGCTCCGGGGATATGCAGTAGTCATTTCCTGACCTTTCCGCTTCCTCCGTATTTGGTGGTCATGGGCTCGAACCCCAGTCTGATCAAGAAGCGTGTGCTACGCACTGCTGCCCCAGCCCACCTGGCTACGGAAGCACCTGGACAAGAAGGAAAAGACTACCTATCTGACATAGAAGAACCCAACACTGGAAACCTGCAGAAAACCCATGGGGAAAAAATCAGGAAGTACATGAACCTAAGACAGGAGATCAAAGAGATGTGGCATATGGAAGAAGTAACCACCATCCCAATCATCGTATCAACCACAGGTATGGTGCCAAAGACCCTACATAACAGCCTAGCAGCAATAGGTTTCCCAGTGAACACCTACAAGGAACTCCAGAAAGTCGCAATCCTGAACACCTGTAGGATAGTCAGAGTTCCTCGACCAACTGTAAGACCAGACATAACAACAACCACCCTATGTACTTGGTAGCAATACCCGTCACGAGGTGAAACAGCCAATCAGGGAGAAATAATAATAATTACTGTTATTGACTTACCTCATTGAACAAGAGAAGAAAGCAAATTAAATGAATCAATTCAGCCCTGGAGGGATTGTGCAAGGCTCATGGGGTAGAATTTTTCTCAGCATGGTCTGTGCTTGTTAAGAGGAGATGCTGCTTTTTACAGGAATGGGATACACTTAAATAGAAGGGGAACAAGAGCATTTGCTGATGCTATCGAGGCAGTGTTAAGTGGGTCAGAAAACCGCTAGCTTGGGGGAATTCACAGACTAAAAGGTTAAAAGTAGCCACAGGCAGGGGTGAAAGTGATTCTTGCACTGCTATTAGAATGAGCAGCAGCCTGGAAAGCAAGATGCTGCAGATTTCAGGAACTGCTGGGAGTCATGACGTTTTCTGAGCAGTGCAGACAGGATGCCAGAGTAGGTCAATGATATACAGGAATTTTGCTAGTAAGGAAAAGGTAATTATCTACCCTTTTGTATAAGGCAATAGTTAAGCCACACCTTTAGTACTGCGTACAGGTCTGGAGGCCTCATTTTAGGAAGAATATAGAGTTGCTTGAGCATGTACAGAGAAGGACAACAAGAACGAAGGGGGTCTTCTTACCAAGAAAGGCTTAAGTTCTTCAAATTGCAGAACTTAAGTGGCTGGAGACTAGACACCTGCAAGGTGATCTGATTGAGTTGCATAAGGCCTTGAATAGGTTGAGCACGCTGAATTCTGATGGGAGTCTTCCACTTGCTCAGATTACAAATATGAGGGGGCATAAATTCAAATTGAGGAAAGACAGTTGTAGATTAGATGAGCAGAAATTTGCTATTAGCCAGCTGGTGATTAATTGCTGGAACAAACTTCCACGTATAATTGTGGAAGTTAATATCTTAAATAAATTCAAGGAGGAACTGGACAAACATTTAGAGAAAAAGGAGGTATGAATTGTTTTATTTATTTATTTATTTATTTTTCTTTTTTTTTTTTTTGGGCTGATGCTACATAAGCCCATATGCTTGCTTCCTTGCAACACATACCTCCATTACTATTAAGAACCTGCATAATTACTTTCATGAAAACACAGCACCAATCTACCAAGTCATAAGAAAGAGAGATAGATGGCAAAAAACACTCAACTTCAACAAGAAGACCACACTAACGGACTTCACTGGTATGGGGGGGGGTTGATCCTGAGAAGAGGTAATTGTGCAGTCAGATATGAAGTTTTCTGAGCAGTGCAGACAGGCTTCCAAAGTACGACATCGGGCCTTGTCAATGATATACAAGAATTTTTCTAGCAGGGATAAGGAGGTGATTATCCCTTTGTATAAGGCAATGGTCAGGCCACATCTTGAGTACTGCATACAGGTCTGGAAGCCACATTTTAGGAAGGATGTAGAGCTAGAACGAGTACAGAGAAGGGCAACAAGACTGGTGAAGGGAACAAAGGAGTTCTCTTATGAAGAAAGGCTTAAGTTCTGCAAATTGCAGATTCTGGAGGCTAGGCAGCTGTGAGGGGATCTGATTGAGGTGTATAAGGCCTTGAATGGATTGAGCAGGCAGGCTCAATGCTGATAGGATTCTTCCTCTTGCTCAGATTATAAATCTGAAGTGCCATAGATTCAAACTGAGGAAAGACAGTTGTAGAATAGATGAGCAGAAGTTTGCCTTTAGCCAGCTGATAGTTGATTGCTGGAACAAACTTCCATTTGTTGTTGTGGAAGTTGATAGCTTAAATAAATTCAAGGCAGAACTAGACACACAATGAATGGATCAGTGAAATTGGATGGTTTTTTTTTTTTTTTTTTTGGCTGATGCTGTGTAAGCTTGTTTTCTTGCATCATATGCCTCTACTAATGCTAATAAACACATTCAGGTTTTAAAGGTTACTGATATGTTGTTATTCTTTATAAGGATACTGTACTTCCAATCCATGAATTTTGTTTCCATGTCTGGAATCCCTACAGGAAATATTCTGACAAAATTTAAGCAGTGGTAATATCAGGAACATATGATTCCATAAAGTAAACTTCCATGTGCCTCAAGAAACATTTCGTATATAACTACATTTCAGGTCTACTCTGCTGAGTGTGATATCACAAAGCATATTCCCCTGAACATATTCTTCAGAAATATCAACTTATCCAACATAGACTTCTTCAAGTGCAATTTTCTATCAGAGAATATGCCAATTCGCTTGGTATTTCTAGTGAAGCCAACAGCCACATATAGTAGTATTCTTTTATTTCTTATTAATTGTTTATTTATTTTCCTTCCCAGTAAGCTAGTTTTCATTTTTTAAAAAGGATTTTAGAAATATAAAACTGTATTAAGTAAGATCTGTTAAACTTACACTGTGATTTGGTTTCACTGTTACAAAGTTTCATACCTATTAAGAAATATTGTTCAAGGTTTAGGCCTAAATGGTTATCTAATGAACTAATGAGACTCGTAATAGAGAAGAAAAATGCATGGGATGCATATAAATTATCAAGCGACTCAGGCCTATGGCAGATATAAGCTAGTCTGTAAGGCAAAGGCAGATTACGAGAAATCCTTGGAAAAAGATGCTAAGAAAAACAGCAAGGATTTCTTTACTTATATAAACTCTAAAAGGAATGGGATGAATCTCATTGGTCCACTTGACATCGATGGTACCACTGTTGATGATCCTGCTCAGAGAGCAAACAAACTGAATGAGTATTTTGCATCTACATTCACACATGAGGAATTATTAAGATTTGAAAATGGCAGAAGGTTATCAAATTGTAGCAGGATACTTAATGATTTTGGAATAACTGAAAGCAAAGTGGAGGAGAAATTGTTGATGTTGTTGTTGTTATTTGGTTTTTAGGAGCATTAGCAACTAAAGCCATATTGCTCCAAGAAATTGTTGAAGTTAAACATAAGAAAAGCACCTGGGGTGGATGGGATCTATCCAGTTATATTAAAGGAAGCAGCAAAGCAACTAAGCAAATCCTTAGCCATAATTATGAGAGCGTCCTTGGACTCAGGGGAGGTTCCCACGGACTGGAGATGTGCAAATGTATCCCCAATTCACAAAGAGAGATCGAAGGGCGACACGAGTAATTACAGACCAGTTAGTTTAACTTCTGTTCCGGGTAAAATAATGGAGTCACTGGTTAAAGATGCATTGCAGGATCATCTAGACAAGACTGCAGCAATAATTCAGACACAGCATGGGTTTGTTAAGGGAAAGTCTTGTCTGACAAATTTGATAGGATATTATGATGTGGTTCAAAGGAACTGGATGCAAAAAATAATTTTGATATCATATATTTGGATTTCAGGAAAGCTTTTGACACTGTTGCGCATGGAAGACTATTGTACAAATTGGAGCAGAATGGTATTAAGGGTAAGTTTCTACAATGGATAAAAGGATGGTTAAGTGGGAGAAGACAGAGGGTGGTAATCAATGGGTGCTGCTCTTCATGGACTAATGTTATTAGTGGAGTCCCACAGGGTTCGGTGTTAGGTCCACTGTTGTTTTGTTTATTTATCAATCATATTGATGAAGGTATATCAGGCTTAATGTCGAAGTTTGCAGATGATACAAAGGTTGGCAGGGTTGTTAATGACAGTGATGGCAGTGTGCTACTGCAACAGGATCTAGATAATTTGGGCAGATGGGCTAAGAAGTGGCAACTGAAGTTTAACCTTGACAAATGCAAAGTACTGCATATGGGTAGAAGTAACCCCAGAGAAACGTACCAACTGTGTGGTACTACACTTAAGGTGGTAGAAAATGAAAAAGACCTGGGAGTAATAGTGCAGTCAGATATGAAGTTTTCTGAGCAATGCAGACAGGCTGCCATGGGGTTTTGTCAATGATATATAGGAATTTTGCTAGCAGGGAAAAGGAGGTGATTATCCCTCTGTATAAGGCAATGGTCAAGCCACGCCTTGAGTACTGCGTACAGGTCTGGAGGCCTCATTTTAGGAAGGATGTAGATTTACTTGAGCATGTACAGAGAAGGGCAACAAGATTGGTGAGGGGAATGAAGGGATCCTCTTACCAAGAGAGGCTTAAGTTCTGCAAATTGCAGTGGCTGGAGACTAGGCACCTGCGCGGTGATCTGATTGAGGTATATAAGGCCTTGAATGGGTTGAGCAGGCTGAATTCTGATGGGATCCTTCCACTTGTTCAGATTACGAACCTAAGGGGGCTTAAATTCAAATTAAGAAAAGACAGATGTAGAATAAATGTGCGGAAAATTGCTGCAACAAACTTCCATTCGTTGTGGAAGTTGATAGGTTGAATAAATTTAAGGAGGAACTGGACAGGCATTTGGAGGCAATGGTGTGATTTTTTTTTTTTTTTTTTGGCTGATGCTGCATAAGCTCATACATTTGCTTTCTTGCATCACATGCCACAACTACTACTACTACTACTACTACGTAGCAGCTGCTGCTAATGCGCCAGTAAAATTTCAAACCAATTACATACGCATTGTTTTAAATAAAAATTCTTCTCAGGTGGCTTGCTTAAATCTATTTCTAAAGGTAGTGAAAGGAAAGTATTCTGATATATCATATAATTTAATGATTTCAACAAGCTATAATTGGTATAGCAAAAAGGAATTAGAAATCCATGAAGAAATTAAAATATATTTTTTAATATTTAAAATTCCACAAACAACAACAAACTACAGAATTCTGTAGCTTGTTTTAAATAAAATTTTTAAGTGATTAAAGATAAATGCAAAAATGAGAGCGAGAGGAGAAAATCTTACTTTTCTGATGTACTATAAGCAATAGGAGAAATCAAATGAAAATAGATACACGCTGAAATTAAAAAGAGATCAATATTAGTATTTACTTTACACTCAATAGAGCCTAGTATTTAGTTTACACTCAATAGAGCACCTCTCAACATACCAAAATACTAAGTACATTCAAGTTATAAAATCTTCTAATTTATATTTCATAAATGAATAGCATCACTTGTATGACATGTATTAGTTGACTGTGGAGTCTTCTCTTAGATGACAACAATATGTATATGACAGAAGGCAGTTGACAGCAACTGCCTTCTGTTATAACAGTGATATAACAGTAAAAATGGCATTTTTCTTGCAAAAACAGCATGCCAACAGATTTTTACAGCTATATAGGAAAAACCAAATAAATAATCATAGAAAAATTCAGTGGAATGTGTCCTCAAGGTCTGACTGATGTAAAAAATATATACAGTTATGTGGATAAGTTCAACGAAGGAGAAGCATCATGTGACACTGAAACATATCAACCAAGGCCACAAACCAGATGTTCTGCAGGCAGCACAACCTACAGAACATCCTATCCTTTATAACCATTGCCTGTATTGAGGCAAAAGTTATGGAGGATAGGAGAGTCAATGAGTTGTTAGACTGTGCACATAATTTTTCATGAAGACCCGGGATGACTTCTGATTGTTTCTGGTGGGACATTTCCAAGCTTATGAGCAGTTGTTGTTATGTTATTTGGTTTTTAGGAGCATTAGCAACTAAGGCCATATTGTTCCGGGATATGCGGTGGTCATTCCCTGACCTTTCTGCATCCTCCATATTTGGTGGTGACGGGCCCGAACCCCGGTCTAATCAAGAAGCGTGTGCTATGCACTGCTGCTCCTTCCCACCTGGCTACTGAGGCGCCTCTTATGAGCAGTATTTAGTGCCATTTATCAATGGGATCAACCTATCTCTAGGAGGTGGTTCACTGCAGCCTTCACAGCTTGGCAAAAAAAAAAATCCAACAAATGTGTGAAACTTGTTGGAGACTATATTGAAAAATTATGTAAATTTCATTCCTGTATCATGTGCCATTTTTTGTTGAATAAATCAGGAGCTCTTATAACAAAATGAACCTCATAATTCAAATTATGTTTATGAAAAGATAAGGATGCAGTACTGTTTGGCATAGGAGTTTTTCATCCTTTTTAACTATGACTAAATTTTGCCATGATTTCTGAACTCAAATCTTACTCATAAATTACACTGATCAACATGATTTTTATCTCCACTAATATATCAGCTGTTTGTAGTCAGTTTTTGTGCATAGATTTAAAAAAAAAGAATTTCACATCACAATTTCATATACAGGTTTTTGGGTTTACACATAACAGGTGTATTGTACTAAAACTTAGGGAAGAAGATACGATACTGATCTGTAGTATTACCTGCAAATAATAATGTTTGCATGTGCTCAGAGATGGCAGTAATGCAGGGAGAGTTAAAAAGTACAACCTCATCTGTCTACCTCTCACTGCTCTCTTTCAGTAACAGAAAGATCGCTATATAATATTGGTGTAGATACACCATAGTTAACCCATAAAATTAAACTACATATGTAGTGAAAAGGCATCATATTGTGGAATTAACTTCACAACTGTGATGGCATGTTTACATCACCAGGGTACCTGCCCACCCACCAATGAAAGGCCAACAAGCTTTGAAACGGTGCCATCTGGATGGTAGTACCCACCAAGAATAAGTAACAGTAGTCTTCTCTCCTATAAAAGCATTATGTATTCAAAATAGTGCAATACCTGGTATCTCATTGCTAAGGTAGTCACAATATGAGACAATGCCTTTACACTACATACATAGTTTAATATTATGAGTTAACTATGGTGTATCTACACTGATATTATATAGGTAATTTAAACCCATATGGAATTAAGCCTTGTGCATTTATTCTTTAAATACACAAAGATAGCTGTAGTGCAAGTACACGTACAGTTCATATGCATGCATGTCAATTGTATATTGTTTGTTTCTTCTCTGTTTTGCTTAGCAGCATATAGTTAAAATATTTAAGAAGAAGCAGATGAAGTGTCTGAATCACCCTAATAATTTATGCTGTGTATGTGGATGGTTTATAACAAAACTCAGAGGAAGAAAATCTACCGTCATCAATGCAATCAGGATTGAGAAAGCTTAATGCATCTTCCTATTGCTCAGACTACACACAAAAGGGGGGCATAAATTCAAATTGAGGAAGGATGCTTGCAGGATATATGTGCAGATGTTTGCTTCAGCCAGTGGGTGATTGATTGCTGGAACAAACTGGCTATTTGTTATTTATTGTTATTTGTTATTTTTTTTTAGAAGCATTAGCAACTAAGACCATATTGCTCCGGGGGATATGCAGTGGTCATTCCCTGACCTTTCCGCATCCTTCGTATTTGGTGGTCACGGGCTCGAACCCCGGTCTAATCAAGAAGTGTGTGCTATGCACTGCTGCTCCTGCTCACCTGGCTATGGAGGTGCCAACAAACTGGCATCTGTTGTTGTATTAGTATTAGTATTTAGTATTAGTAACGGCCGCATGGTGCAAGAAAGCCTATGGCTTATGCTACACCAGCCAAAAAAATAAAAAATAAAAAAATCCGAACAAAACAATGATAAAAACAAAAAATAAATAAATAAATAAAATAAATAACTAAATAATAATAATTAATAAATAAAAAAAATAAAATAAAATAATAAATAAAATAAAAAATAAATAAAAAGGAAATTAAACCTATCATCCTATGCGCCTCCCTTACCCTCAAGTACTATCCAGATGACCTTTGAATTTCCCCAAACTGTCGGCCTCTACCACCCATGAAGGCAACTTATTCCAGTAATTTATAACTCGCTGGCTAAAATAAAACTTCCTGCAGTCCAATCTAAACATTTCCCCCCATAACTTGAATTTATGTCCCCTAGTTCTAGCATCATTTATAATCTTGAAAATTTTGTCCTCATTCATTTTACTGATGCCTCTCAGAGCCTTAAACACCTCAATCAAATCTCCTTTAAAAGGTGTCTAGTTTCCAAACTCTGCAACCCACATATTCAAAGTCTTTCTTCATAAGGACGCCCTTTTGCCGATCTCACCAGACGAGTTACCCTTCTTTGCACCCTTTCAAGAAGCTCGATGTCTTTCTTTAGGTGCGGTCTCCATACTTGAACACAGTATTCCATGTGTGGTCTAATATAAGCCTTATATAATGGGATTATCACGTCCCTATCTCTACTTGCAAAAGTTCGATAGATCATCGATAGGACACCATGGGCCTTCCTTGCAACCTGTTTACAATGCTCAAAGAATTTCATGTCTGACCGTATCGTAACACCCAAGTCCCTTTCCTCCAGTACTGGGTTTAGTTGAACTCCACCAAGTGAATAAGTTTTTTTGGGATTACTGTTTACCAGGTGTAATACCTTACACTTTGTTGGATTAAAGCACAGCTGCCATTTTTCTGACCATTCCTGAAGTCTATCTAGGTCTCTCTGAAGAAGCTCAGCTTGACAGTGATCATTAACTACTCTACCAATTTTAACATCATCTGCAAATTTAGACATCACGCCCTCTATCCCTTCATCAATGTCGTTTATGAAAATTAAGTTGTGGAAGTGGGTAGTCTGAATAAATTCAAGGGAGAACTAGATAAATTATTGGAGGGAACTAGATAAATTATTGGAGAGAACTAGATAAATTATTAGCAGGTGATGTGGGAAGTGTGTTTAAAATATTATTTATTTTTTTTTTTTGGTGTAAGCTTGCTTTGATACTTTATTATCTTGCTTTCTTGCATCATATGTCACTACTAATACAGCAATACTAAACATGCATTTTTTTTGTACTTTGCAAGACTGGTGACCAGGACAGAACTTGGGCTTTACACATGTGCTATATTATTGGCCGCCGTAGCCGAGTGGTCATGTGTGCAGGTGCATAAGTACATGTGCCTTGAGTGACCGGGATTCAAGCCTGTGACTGCTAAATACAATGCTGTTTCTTGTATTCTATCTATCTTGTGAACTCCTCTGACCGTTTGGTCATCCCAGAGTATAAACAGAAAATTTACTTATTTATTATTATTATCTGCACCAGAAATCTGAGGTCATGGCTAACTGGAGAAATTAAAAGTATGCCTTTTGCTGTTTCTATGGTGTGGTGAGAACCATGCAGCCACATTGAATAGCCTAACATATCAATAAAGTCTGTTCTACATAATGAAGACCTGCCAATACCAGTTCCTTAAAAATCATGGGATAAAGAAAGAGTGGCCATTCATTTCAAGATATTTGGACCACCAGTCAAAAAAGTATAATGTACAATAGTTAATTAAGCATGAAAAGATGAATTATTTAATTTGTGATTTAAACTTATCTAAAGAGTAAGCATTCCTCGGATCTAGATTATTACAGTGGAAGTTACTTGAAGCAGAAATTGAAATTGCAGTATATCAAAAATGTAACAAAGTATTACATTATGGAAGACAGTATGAGGTTCTCTAAAGATATCAGTGGTCTTATGAATGAACTGGGCATTGAACACAGTCCTAATGAATGGCATATATTTATTGATGCCTTAAAATTAAGTATAGCATTGTCTGTCTAAATATAGCACTGTAACCCCTAGCATTGTCACTGTTAGGGGTATTACTGCATCAGGCAATCATGTAACCATTCACTGCCTGCAATAAAGATATTAATAAAAGCAGTTTTCTTTTTTTCCTGCACAATGTAAATGCATTCTCATCAGTTCTGCTACTTCATACTGTTATCTTGAAAGAAACATATGAAAGTATGTCCAAGGTCCTGACTGCAATAATGTACCATGGCTTTGCCTGGAATGTCGGGAGATTTCAAAAAACACTGTTGTTCTTCTATATGTTTCCAGGACAATTGTGCAACAGAAAAACATTAAATTGTGCAGCAGTGGAAAAGAGGGAAGAATTTTTACTAGGGACAAATAACATAAAATACATTTCACTGGTTGATCCGGGGGATATGCAGTGGTCATTCCCTGACCTTTACGCATCCTTCATATTTGGTGGTCACGGGCTCAAACCCCGGTCTAATCAAGAAGCCACTTTTTGCATATAAAGCTTGGATTAATGAAGAATTTTGTCAGTGAAGAATTAGAGCTGTGGATAAAGAAGGAAGTGGAATCTGCTACCTAAGAAATAAGTAGCTGGGAGGTTCTAATCACACAGGTCGGTATATATTTTTTTGTTTTAGCTAAGACAAAGTAAGGCTATAACTAATTTAAAACTCTATGAACATAACGGTATAGTGTAATACATATAACACAAACTTGATAGTGTAATATGTATTATTGCATTTAGGTATCTATCAGCTTAGTGTAGTATTCCAAAATTAAATTGAATTTAAGTAGAAATAATGTCTCATCAGACTAGAGCAACAAAGGAACAGGCTCAAAGTAGGGGGTGGTGTGGCTCAGGGGAGAACTGAAGGGGGTAGTTCTCTTGTATATCGCAGCCTTATGAAATTTGCTACGAAAAAAGCTCCAAGTATAACAAATGACTATTTAAAGAAAAAGAATGAGACAATAAATTAGAATGTCTTATAATGAGCCATTTTAACTTTCCAGATATTGACTGGAACTTGTGGGCTGGTCACTTGCATACTAGCAAGACTTTTGTAGATTTATTGGATGACTGTTTTCTGCAGCACCATATTAGGGAGGCAACAAGAAGAAGCACTACTCTTTATCTGATTATCAGAAGCAATTCTTCATGCATTAAGAACCTGTAGGTAAAAGATCCTCTGGGGGGTGGTGGCGATTACAGTGTGCAGATGTGGTATTTACTTAAAGCCGTAACGTTAAGTAAATAAGATGTAACTGTCAAGGCTAAAAAGAAGAACTTTTGCTTTCATAAGAATGACTACACTTGTCTCAGTTTTTTGAATTCTGTACAGTGGGACCATCTTATGATATTATCAACAGCAAATACTAAGTGGAAAGCATTTGTGGAAGTAACTGCAGAAGCAAATAAGCTTTTCATACAAACTAAGAAATACTGTTCCAGGTTTAGACCTAAATGGATGTCAGATGAACTGATAAGACTTGTGGCAGAGGGAAAAAAATGCAGTGAATGCATATAAATCATTAGGTGATACAGTAGCCTATGGTAGGTATAAACTAGTCTGTAATCAAGTCACAAAGGGGGTTAGGTAAGCTAAGGCAGATTATGGGAAGTCTCTGGCAAAGAATGCAGAGAAAAAAAAGGCAAAGACTTCTGTACTTATGGTAATATTAAAAGGAATGGATTGAATCACATTGGGTTTGCCTGATATCAAGGGTTTGGCTCTTGATTATTCTGCTCATTTGTTGATAAACTAAATAGGAATTCTGCATCTATATTCATGCATGAGGATTTCTTTAGGAAGGAGATGCCAGAAGTTCACCGAAATTTCACAGGGAGCAAAATAATTTTGCAAAAGGCACCTGGGGTGGTTAGGATCTATCCAATTATACTAAGGAACGTTACAAAGGAGGTAAGCAAACCCTTAGCCATAATTATGAGAGCATCTTTGGATTCAGGAGAGGTCCTTATAGACTGGAGATGTTGGAATGTATTCCCAATTCACAAAGAGGTATCAAAAGGTGCAATGAGTAATTACAGACCTGTTAGCTTAACTTCTGTTCCAGGGAAAATAATGGCATCTCTGATCAAAGAAATAAAGTAGGATGATCTAGACGAGAATGCAATTATACTGCAATCAGAGCATGGATTTGTTAAGGGGTAACCTTTTCTAACCAATCTGATTGGATACTATGATGCAGTAACAAAGGAACTGGATGCAAAAAAAAAATTAATATCATATACTTGGATTTCAGAAAGATTTTGATACTGTAGCACATAGAACACCACTGTTCAAATTGGAGGAGTGTGGCATTAAGGGAAAGTTACTGCTCTGGATAAAGGGATGGTTCAGTAGAAGACAGAGAGTGGTTATTAATGGACTAACGTTGTTAGTGGAGTCTGCCAGCGTTCAGTGCTACCCATTTCTGTATTTATTAATGATATTGATGAAGGTATATTGGGTTTAATTTCTAAGTTTGCAGATGATACAAAAGTTGGCAAGGTGGTTAATGACAGTAATCAGAGTGAGCTACTGCAATGAGATCTAAAAAAATTAGCCAGATTGGCTGAGAAATAGCAGTTGAGGTTTATCACTGACAGGTGCTGCATGCAAGCAGCAATAATCCCAGATTAAAGTACCAACTGAATGATGAATGACTCTGTGGTATTACACTCAAGATAGTGGAAAATGAAAAAAGACTTGTGGATAATTGTACAATCAGATATGAGGTTCTCTGAGCAATGTTCTCATGAGGTTCTCATGGGGTTTTTTGTCAATGATATACAAGAACATTTCTAGCAGGGATAAGGAAGTGATTATCCCATTGTACAAGGCAATGATTAAGCTGCATCTTGAGTAGTGCAAAAAGATCTGGAGACCTCATTTTAGGAAGGATGTAGATCTGATGGAATGGGTGCAGAGAAGAGCAATGAGATTTGTGAAAGGAACGAAAAGTGGTCTTATGAAGAAAGCCTACATTTCTGCAAATTGCAGTGTTTGGAGACTAGGCACCTGCAAGGTGATCCAAATGAGGTGTTTAAGGCTTTGAATGGATGTTCAAAGCCTTAAAAACTTCTGATGTCATTCTTCCTCGTGCCCAGAGAGCAAACATGAGGAGGTATAAATGGCCGATGATTTATAAGCTTGCTTTCTTGCATAATATGCCACCACTACTACGAATAATAATAATAAATCTTTTACAGGCTTATTAGGAAATGGATACAACTGCTTTTCACATACTGCTTTCCACATAATTGCAGACAAAACATTTACATGACCTGACAATCTACTGATATTTATATACAATAAGAATTATTTGCTCTTCAACACTGTAGTATTGTCAAAATTTCCCTCTACCAGTGTTTACTTTTAATGGTTTCAGCACACCTATGCTTCTACGTCATTTGTCCACAGTAGTAAATGTTTTACAATTCACAGTCGTTGAGTCGGAAATTTTTTGGCATATCTGCAAATAGCAGCTAAAGAATTCTTATAAACTACCATTAACTAAAATCAGCTAACTTGGCAATAACAGATTTAGTGTTTCCCATAATATCAGTTTAAAAAATGCTACTCTGTAAACAATAAGGCAGTCATTGTGGAACCTAAAATTTGAGTAACAAGCATGTTGACACTAGCTACAATTGAGCAATTAGTATGTTTCATTTATAAGAGCAACACTATTCATGGTGCTGGTGTTGGTATGTATATTCTGTATTGTTTAAAGCTCATTTTATACAGTAATATTTTTATGGCATAAATTTGAACATAAATTTGTGATTAATGTTTAATAACTTGGAAATAAAGACTTCTGTGATGTATATTTATAGGAGCACTTTTTATTTTTTTAGCTTAGAATATGTTTGTTTGTTTTGTGGTTTTTAGGAGCATTAGCAACTAAGGCCATATTGCTCTAGGGATATGCGGTGGTCATTCCCTGACCTTTCTGCATCCTCCGTATTTGGTGGTCACGGGCTCGAACCCTGGTCTAATCAAGAAGCATGTGATATGCACTGCTGCTCCTGCCCACCGAGGTGCCTAGCTTAGAATATGCTCCAACATCTGTTCTATGCAATTTTTAAACACCCTATATGATAAAACATACAAGATTTTTACCATCATTTCAATTGTGTGTATACTTAATATCTGCCATTCTCACAATTATACTGCCATTAATTACTTTATTAACAGTAGATTATATTTCAAACAGCTCACACTGCATATTTTAAAAGAAAAAAAATATATAATAATTTTTATTATCAGAAGATACTAGTTGACATTGGACCCGAATTTCTGCAAATTATAATTTTCAGGAATTACACATGAAAGAAATTTGTTCTAGAAACACAATAGAAAGAATAAATGCAGAAGAGAAAAGTTAACTCTGTGACTTTGGAGTTGAACACGAAAAGGCATTGATTGGTAGAGACATGCATTCAGAAATATTAGAAAGATGGTGATTGAATTACATATGCCAGAAGAAAAGGCATGCAGCAGAATCTGAATATCTGTAAGACTGAGAGTGGAGAGACTTTGTAACAGATGTATCATTAATTAACCTGACCGCTTTCACTTCTGAACAAAGTCTAGAAGCTTGAGAGAGGTTTTGGCAGGTTTAATGAGGGCAGATTTCAGATATGTACAGAGTCATTAGCTGTTTAGATGAAAAAGTAGGAGCACAAAAGAAAACCCAGTTTTTTTGATGCAAAGGAAGCAATATTTCTGATGTGCTTATGCCAAGAGAGATTAGAAGTCAGGGTAACCCCAAAAGAGATATGTGATTTCTAAAAATCTCAGTGTCAACAAAAATGAGCATAAATGCACTAAACTTTTTTTTACAAGAAATAAGACAGAAATGAGTTTTAGGAGGACTGAAATTAACTAACTTTTCTTTGCTGTATTGGCAAATTAGGTGGCAATTGGTGTGTAAAGAATTTATGGTGGTAGATATTTGAGAGTTATAGGCTGTTTCTGCAGGACAAGGTTTCAAATTCTCGAATATCCACCCAATATGGTAAAGAGATCACCATCGTCTGCAGTTCATTGTCAGAGAGAAAACTGGCTATCCAACTGCAAAAAAGTCAGCAATCCACAAGATGGGAAGAGTACTTGTTTATAAGACTTGGATGCCAGACACAATAAAAAGCCTTGGAAGAGTCAAGAGCATCTGCTTCAGTTTCACTGAGCTTTTTCCACTGAAAATGTTTAGAGATGAGTAATAATATAAGCCAATATATCACTAATGGATTCACAATGGCAAGACCCATACTGACCACTACTGATCACATGAAAGTTTTAAGATAGCTTAACAGTTGGCAATTAATGGATTTGTCACCCTTTTTTAGGAATTGGCTAGATATGAGCAATTTCTGTGCAAAAGGAAAAAAATGGAATAAGAAAGTGTGAAAATGCAACACAAGAGAAGAATAACCTCAAGAGTACAGATTTTGAGAACAAGCAGAGAAATGCCATCAGGCTGGAGCTTTCTTGACATCAGCGGAGCAATATGGCTTTAGTTGCTAATGCTCCTAAAAACCAAATAACAACAATCTTGACATCAAGATTATTCAGAATTCTTCTAACATCCTTCTTTCAGAAGACCATAGAAAGAACTGAGTGCAATGTGTTTGGTATGACACAAGGTGATGTACAAAGATCTTTGATTTAGATCTTTGATACAGGGATTGAAATAAAGTAGGATGCTAATAAGTCAGCTTTATCTTTAGCTGAAGGATGCATTCCACCTCAGTTAGAACCATATATGGTAAAACATCACGGTCGTAACTGATGTGAAGTACAGATATTCAGAATTGAGTTTGAATTTGTATAAAAAAACATTATGGGAATCCTCATCTCAAAACTTTATTAGGCACGTTGGACAGACAACTTGTGTGATCGAGACCTGCTAATATTCATAAAAGTTTTATATTTATCATTATATTTTAAGTCAGGAAATCTTTTAACTGGGATATTTTTCAGGAATAACTGCATCCACGTAAAATGTAATCAGAATAGATGGAAATTATTTCAAAGACTTGCTTAAAGATGGAAGAACCTTGCAACAAGACAAAGGAATAAAAACAAGCTTTAACTCTAAATCCATGCATGGCGAATAGTTGAAAGTATAATTGGAGAAGATTACTTGAAGCTTGATGGGGGCTTTTCATTTATACCATCTTCAAAGGGGAAGCGAACAAGTGTCAAAGGCCGTATATATAGCCGCGGCATGTTCCATTGCCGTATTTCAAAAGCGTGGAGGTGGGGGGCGATGAGTAAGTAGGCGAAAGGAAGAGAAGCAGGATAGAAGGAAAATTCTCGCCACCTTGTATTTCACTAATAGTTTGGGAATTTGAAAAACTATGGATTTAGAACAGCTTAAAGGTCATTTAGAGGAAAGAATATGAAAGTTTCAAATCGGGGTGTGTGACTACCCCTCCCCATTAGTAAAGGTCTTGAATGGGGGAGGGGCTGTTATGTTTTGTTATTAAACTTGAACTTGTAGGATATTTGTTTCAGATCCCACTTCTCTGAAATTATTATTGGTCTATGTATGTTTATTGACTTGTTTGTCGATCTTATTGCTAGAGTTTCACTAGTTTCTAGATTAAATTTTGTGTCTTATTTGTCTAATATTAGGTGTTTTCAAAGGATGGGTAATGTCCTGTGGCTAAGTGGTGAGCTACCAACTCAGCACTCATTTTTTCTGTCCGGTCTATTTTTTCTTTATTATTTGAGGATACTTTTAAACTGCTTTTGTGTTTTTGTATTCTGCTATATCAGTGGTTTTCAACCTTTTTTTAATAACGGCACCCCTAAGTAATTTATTTTATTTTGCGGCACCCCTACTCAATTTTCTGCCTGTTAGATCCGATTCTCTCTCTCTCTCTCTCTCTCTCTCTCTCTCTCTCTCTCTCTCTATATATATATATATATATCCGATAATTAACATAAATATGATATTTAAAATAAAAATATCAGCCAGTAGTACGGCAATAATGCAGAGCGAAACAAAACGCAAAATAATGTAAAATAAACAAACAGGGAAGGGAAAGTAGGGATAATAGGACAAAAAGGTAGTCGATAATCCCCTGTATAATTTAGTCAATTAAATCATTAAACCCAATTAATAAAACATGATGTAAATTTAAAATAATGCCAATTATAAATAATTTAGCGGAACCCCCTCGAAGGTACCAGTTCCAAAAGACGTGAAATCTCACCAAAAAAGGGTTAAAGAATCTACCAAAAAACTAAAATATCAAAATAATAGACTGACCATCATGCCCCATATCGACAGAGGACCACGAGGCCAATAATGGTCATGGAATCGCTGCATTTCAATCGTCATACAAATCATCGCAAAGGCAGAAATATCGAAGAACCAAACCACCCCTCCATTCCCCGATAGATCAACCAATGCAGAGGATTTGCATGGCGGTGGTCCTTATGCAGCGAAAAATAATCTATAGAACAGACAGCACTCTAGATCAGAGCCACACCACTGACATAATGCAAGCTTAACCAGCTTATATAACTGAAAGGAAAAGATAGCCTTATTTATTTATTTTTATTACTTTTGCCTAACTTTTACCTCACATAATATAAATTAATGGTAGTAGTGGGTTGATATGCTAAATAAGCAGCGCCTGTGCTGCCATCTATTCTTTTCCTGATGGTCAGTCTATTATTTTGATATTTTAGTTTTTTGGTAGATTCTTTAACCCTTTTTTGGTGAGATTTCACGTCTTTTGGAACTGGTACCTTCGAGGGGGTTCCGCTAAATTATTTATAATTGGCATTATTTTAAATTTACATCATGTTTTATTAATTGGGTTTAATGATTTAATTGACTAAATTATACAGGGGATTATCGACTACCTTTTTGTCCTATTATCCCTACTTTCCCTTCCCTGTTTGTTTATTTTACATTATTTTGCGTTTTGTTTCGCTCTGCATTATTGCCGTACTACTGGCTGATATTTTTATTTTAAATATCATATTTATGTTAATTATCGGATATAATTAGGCATCATGTGGAGGATGTGCATTTGCTGCCTCTAATGATAGCTACATAGCCTTATTTATTTATTTTTACCTCACATAATATAAATTAATGGTAGTAATGGGTTGATATGCTAAATAAGCAGCGCCTGTGCTGCCATCTATTCTTTTCCTTTCAGTTATATAAGCTGGTTAAGCTTGCATTATGTCAGTGGTGTGGCTCTGATCTAGAGTGCTGTCTGTTCTATAGATTATTTTTCGCTGCATAAGGACCACCGCCATGCAAATCCTCTGCATTGGTTGATCTATCGGGGAATGGAGAGGTGGTTTGGTTCTTCGATATTTCTGCCTTTGCGATGATTTGTATGACGATTGAAATGCAGCGATTCCATGACCATTATTGGCCTCGTGGTCCTCTGTCGATATGGGGCATGATGGTCAGTCTATTATTTTGATATTTTAGTTTTTTGGTAGATTCTTTAACCCTTTTTTGGTGAGATTTCACGTCTTTTGGAACTAGTACCTTCGAGGGGGTTCCGCTAAATTATTTATAATTGGCATTATTTTAAATTTACATCATGTTTTATTAATTGGGTTTAATGATTTAATTGACTAAATTATACAGGGGATTATCGACTACCTTTTTGTCCTATTATCCCTACTTTCCCTTCCCTGTTTGTTTATTTTACATTATTTTGCGTTTTGTTTCGCTCTGCATTATTGCCGTACTACTGGCTGATATTTTTATTTTAAATATCATATTTATGTTAATTATCGGATATAATTAGGCATCATGTGGAGGATGTGCATTTGCTGCCTCTAATGATAGCTACATAGCCTTATTTATTTATTTTTATTACTTTTGCCTAACTTTTACCTCACATATATATATATATATATATATATATATATATATATATAAAATATTAAAAATATATATATGTTATATGATCTTTATTACAATAATATAATTATAAAAATTACGTTTCATAATACAAATTATATATATACAGTATATAATTTTATTCTTTATATAGAGGTACTAAGTAAACATCAATTATAGATCACCACAAAATTAAAAAGATACTGTATGCCTTTTTATAAGGAAATAAAGATATAAATTAAAAAATAATAATAAGTTTAAGTAACAAACCCAAATTACGGCACCCCTGGAATGTTGTTGCGGCACCCCGGTTGAAAACCACTGTGCTATATAATGATGTTCTCATGCTGCCTATATATATACATCTGCAGTCTGTTGTGCAAGGAATTACATAAACTATGTTTGCTTGTTGTTTAAACTCTATTGTTTTATTATTTTTGTTGAATTTTTAAGGTATGCCCATAATTTCTTGGAGCTGCCGAAGGCTAGGTTTACCCCAGAATTTTTGAAGATTTTTTTCAAAGATTGTTGGTAAGTTTCAATGTATGGGAGGCCTATCCATTGTTTTTTCATTACTTCTCGTTTTTGTTTTTCTTTACTATTTCTTTTTGCAGTATTTCAGGCACTGTTTATGAGCCATTTCAGGTAAGCACGGTTGGAGAATCTGTCCTTAAGTGATTCTATAGTGAAACCAATGCTGTTTGAACCAGTGCTAAGTGAGGTATTGCTGTATCAGAGCAGATATACTACTTTTAAGTGAACGGAATCATAGAGTGAATAAACAGGCCAACTGGTATGAGTCATGTTTAAAGCAACCAATAATTAGGATTTTGTCAGAAAAAGTAAGTGCAGTTTGGCAGACTGTAGTTGGAAATGAACATCATTGAGATTATCTTGAAACCACTTATATTTATGAAATGAATGAGTAAGAGAGGTTTGGATCTTTTTGCAGATAGGTCTGTTGACTATTCATGATGCATTCAGTAGATATAGTAAAAGGAGGGAGAGGGGAACGTGTATGATTAACGAACCCTTTCAATGTGGTTTACACACAGGAAGAATGGCTTCAGCAGTACCTCCTGATTCTCTCCAGCCATTACCTGGCAGAGTAGCTTTTGCTTTCATAATGGTGAATCTAGTGGTCAGCATGCAAAAACTGTTTTAAAGCTCTACCCTTGAATGTAAGAAATAGGTTCTTGCTATGATGCCCATCAAAACAGATGTCCAGGAGAGAAGACAAATAATATTTTCCAGAAAGGGGAGGAGACAGCAAACAATCAATTCACTCCTCTCCTTCCTGGATTGTGCTTTTCCTAAACCTCAGGTGTCTGGAACAGCATCTCAGGTTGAGGAAGAGGGAAGGTATCTCGGCCCATGTACTCTACAGATATCTAGGGATATCTATTCTGTTAACACTAGAACTCCCTAAATAATTCAACACACAGACTTTCTAAACAGCAAAAGCCAAACAACCAAACCAAGCTCTATCCATTTATGTTTAACTCTCCTGCCATCCTATGAAGATCACTTTGTAATCAAACCACACAGGCCAGTGCCAATCAGCATAACACAACTTGTCTGGGAACTGCTATGGAGATCAACTATCCAGCTCCCTATATCTCCAGGAAACAGTCATTTCTGAGAGTATGCAGCTCCCACAGATTGTTCGACAAAAGTAAAGAATAAAAAAAATCGTCTTCCATATTTGTTGCTGCTGCCATCAAGTTATCCCTTGCTTACTTTAGTCTATTCTCTTTACTTTATTTCATTGTTTGCATCCTTGTTTTACATCCTTTTTTTTATACCCTTGTTTACCATTCTGTATATTTTGCCTGTCTATTATTCCTGTACTTCAAAGAGCAGCAACTCCTGTTGAATATATTTCTACCTCAATTTCCATGCAAAGTAGTGTTCTATCTTTCCTACTCTTTACATCATATTATCTGCATGTGGGAGGTTACCCATCAACTTCTATATTATTTTATCTTCTCAATTTTCTACTTTTCAAATGGGCTAGCTGTAAAGAAGACAATAATAGTCTTGGCAAGCACACATCTTTTCATCACTGCTTTATTAAAGCATTTCAAAACCAGTGTGGCAAAGTGTAGTGTGGTGTTAAGTCTCCACCTCCATAGTTCATATAGGATCTCCATAAATATTATCAAACATCAGAAAATCCAACCCAAACTACAGATACACCAAAAAAATTAATTCAACTAAAACAAACTGGAGAAATGTGGCATTAAGGGCAAGTTATTGCCATGGATAAAAGGATCGTGGAGTGAGAGAAGACAGAGTAGTTACCAATGGGCAATGCTTTTTATGGACTAATGTTATTAGTGGAGTCCCCCAGTTTACAGTGATGTGCTAATTGTTGTTTTCAATATTCATTAATGATATTTGTGAAAGCAATCAGGATTAATGTCTAAGATGATACAAAGGTTGGCAGGGTTGTTACTGACAGTAATAAAGGTAAGTTACTGTAACTAGATCTAGAAAAATTAGGCTGATGGTCTGAGAAATCGACTATTACTGCTACCCATATGCAGTCCCTTACAAATGTAAGGTGGCAGTAATAGTAGTAGTGACAAATGATGCAAGAAAGCAAGCTTGTATAGCATTAGGCAAAAAAAAAAAAAAAAAACCTACACAGTACACTTGTCTACATCCTCCAATAATCTGTCTAGTTCTTCACTGAATTTATTCAAACCATCCACTTCCATAACAACAACAACAGATGGAAACCTGTTCCAGCAATCAACCAACCACCCACTGGTTGAACACATACTTCTGTACATCTATCATGCAACCATCCTTCCTCAACTTAAATTTATACCCTCGTGTGTACGTATCCTATGAGTAAAGCTGTCCCCCTCAAAATCAACCATGTGGTAGGCAATGGCATACCACCACATTATCTGATGCCACAGAGATCACAACAAAAACAGCTCCAAAAACTGCGGTTAACCAGATCCCGGATGACACTGTGTGTCTTGCAAAATTAAATTTAAGAAAGAAGGGGGGGTAAACATGGCCACATGGAATGTAAAAAGTTTAAAAGAAGGCAAGATGGATATGGACATCAATGAAATGGATAGGTATAAATAAAATTGACATTTTAGGGGCAACCGAAGTCATGTGGACAGGACAAGGTCATTTCAAAAATGGTAATGGGTTTTGAGTTGTTTTTTCTGGAAGGGACCAAGTAAAAGAACATGGTGTTGCTGTCATATTAAATAAGGAATATTCAAGGTCTCTTCTCAGATACAATCCTATTAATAGTAGAATGATGATGGTTAGACTTCAGAGCCAGCCAGTAAATCTCAGTTTTAGTTGCATATGCACTGACATCAATATCCACAGATGAAGATATGGACGTTTATTATGAAAATCTCCAATCAGCTCTTGATCTGGTCCCAAAAAAAAGAATGTTTTAATACCCTATGGGTGATTTTAATGCAAAAGTAGGAAGACAGTTTTCTTCTAGTCCGGAATATGGTAGGTTTGGTCTTGGCACTAGAAATGAACAGGGTGAAAGTTTAATTGAATTTTGCCATCTGAACAGTCTTGTCATATGTAACACCTACTTTCAGCAGCACCCGAGAAGGCTCTACACATGGAAATCTCCTGATCATAAAACAAAGAATCAGATCGATTACATCCTTATGCAGCAAAGGTGGCATTCCAGTGTAATCACAGCAAAAACATTTCCTGGAGCAGATTGTGGCAGTGATCATCAGCTACTCCACATCATTCTCAAGTTGAAGCTGAAAAAGATCACGAATAAGGTTTTCCCTAGATGATTGGATGTAGAAAATATTCTAAATGATTATATACTTGAAACAGGCAATCGTTTTCAAACTGTATTAGAACTAGATGACGATTTGTTGTCTGAGGAAATGTGGGAAAATACAAAAAGCATTACTAAGGATTCAGCAAATAGATACATTAGAGAAAGGTCAAAGATCAGGAAGCCATGGATTACCGAAACCACTTTTAAACTTATTAAACAGAGAAGAACTGCAAAAGCCCAGGGTGTACAAGGAAATGAAGAGTATCAGGAACTAAGCAAAGTCATCAAGTGCTGTTTAAGCCAGGACAAACAGGATTAAATCAATCGAAAGTGTCAAGAAATAGAATTCCACAACAAATGAAACAACACTAAGAAGATGTATGATGTAATTAAGTCCTTAAGACCAAAGTTCCACTAAAGGAAGAAATCGAAAAAGCCACCAGAGAACTGACGTGTGGCAAATCACCTGGAATTGATGAAATCGCAGCGGAACTGATTAAAGCTACAGGTGTGAGGGGCACCGAGTTTTTTCATAAAATGATTGTAAAAATTTGGGAAATAGGACAGTGGCCATCAGATTGGAAGAAACCAATTTTCATTCCCTTACCAAAAAAAGGAGATCTGAAAATTTTCTCAAATTACAGGACAATTAGCCTAATTTCTCATGCTAGCAAGATTCTTCTTAAAATCATATTAAACAGAATCTCAAGAAAACTTGAAGAAGAAATGCCAAAAGAGCCAGCAGGTTTCAGAAGGGGCAGAGGAACCAGAGATCAGATCTTAAGTCTATGACTGATTATTGAAAAATGCAAAGAATGCGATATTCCAGTCGTTTTGTGTTTTATAGATTATGCAAAAGCATTTGATTGTGTTCAACATGAGAAACGATGGCTAATATGGGTTTCCCAATCCACATAATTCAGTTGATTAAGCTACTGTACCAGGAAGGAACTGAGACCAACAAGGGAAACAGACTTTTTCACAATATGTAATGGTGTCAGGCAGGGCTGACCTTTTTAATCTTTATGCCGAAGATATCATGTGTGAAGCTTTAGAGATTTAGAGACGGGAATCAAAATTGGAGGAATGAAGATAAACAATCTTCGTTATGCAGATGATACTGTGCTAATTTGCAATTCTAAGGATCATTTTAAAGAAACTCGGGGAGAGTATGTGAAGCAAGTAAGAAAAAAGGATTGTTTCTAAATGTGTATAAAACTAAAATTATGATGATTGGTGATAATCTCGGTTCCAGTAAAGCGAAGGTTAATGGGCAAGATATCAAAGGAGTTGATGAATCTGATTACTCAGGGTCAAGAATAAATAAAAATAGTGACTGCTCAAATGATGTAAAGAGATGACAGGCAACTGCTAAAATGCTGGTCACTGATCTGGCAAAATTATGGAGAGATCAAGATCTGCCCCTAAAGATGAAACTGAGAATCATTGATTCATTAATATTTCCATTTGCCACTTATGGATGTGAAAGATGGAATCTGAAAAGAGTTGACAGGAAGAAAATTGAGGCATTTGAAATGTGGTGTTGCAGGAGAATACTGCATATTTATTACTTGGATTGAAGAACATATGATTGGGAATTGAATAAAATTGGTAGGCCTAAAATTCTTCTTCATAGCATCAACAAAAGAAAACTAAAGTTTTTTTTGTCATATAGTAATGGGGAAACTTTCCGTTGAAGAATATAATGGAAGGAAAAATCAAGAGGCCGAGGAGCAGAGGAAGACCTGCAACTAGGTGGAAGGAGGATAGGATCGGTGAACTTCTGGGTATGAAATTTTGTGATGCCACTCGTAGAGCACATGATCGATGCAGTTGGAGGAATTTGTTGTTGGCCACAACAGCTCCTCAGGAAGCTATGTGACTAGAAGAAGAAGTGTGTAATCTCTCATGTGTGGGCACAAAAGGTAATATTGTTGTACACATTGACACCAATGATATTAAGAGGAGAATAGAATTGCTTAAGTACAGGTCAATTTTGAAAAAAAGGTGTAAGTTAGGGTTGAATTTGAAAGTGTCTGCAATACGGCCCAGACACGATAGGAGTATATGATGAGAGCTTTGTCAATCAATTTGGCACTGGAGAGATTGTGCAAGGCTCATGTAGTCTACAGCAGCATGTTCGGGAGGCAAGCAGAGGGAGTAATACTCTTGATCTGATTATCCGTAGTGATTCTTCATACATTAAGAATCTGCAGATAAAGGAACCACTAGGTGGCAGTGATCACAGTGTGCTGATATGGGACTTACTCAAAGGGGTAACTACCATTAGGGGTTAAGGGAAGGGATTTTGCTTTTGTAAAGGTGATTACAGCGGTCTGAGACAGTTTTTAAATTCTGTACAGTGGGACCAACTGATGATGTTACCAACAGCAAATTCTAAATGGGAAGCATTCAAAGAATTAATCTTGGAAGCTACTAGGTTGAGTGGGAGAAGACACAAAAGAGAGAGTGTGGGACAGAGAGTGTTAATCAATGGACACTGCTCTTTGTGGACTGTTATTAGTGGAGTCCCCCAGGGCTCAGTGTTGGGTCCATTGTTGTTTTCTGCATTTATTAATGATATTGGTGAAGGTATCAGGCTTAATGTCTAAGTTTGCAGATGATACGAAGGTTGGCAGGGTTGCTAATGACACTAATAACAGTACACTACTGCAACAGGATCAAGAAAAGTTGATCAGTTGCGCTGAGAGATGGCAACTGAAGTTTAACTTTGATAAATGTACAGTACTGCATATGGGAAGCAGTAACCTCAGAGTAACGTATCAACTGCATGGTACTACACTGACAGTGGTAGAGAGTGAAAAAGACCTGGGGGGTAATTGTGCAGTCAGATATGAGCAGTGCAGATGGTCTGCAAGAGTAGCCCATTGTGTCTTTCCAATGATATACAGGAATTTTTTTTAGTAGGGATAATTAGGTGAATATCCTCGTAAGGCAATGGACCAGGCCTTGTGTACTGTATACAGGTCTGGAAGCCTCATTTTAGGAAGGATATAGAGCTGCTGAATGAGTACAGAGAGGGGCAAAAAGATTAGAAAAAGGAACAAAGGGTTGCTCTTACAGTAAACTTTGTAAATTGCAAATTGCTTTGTAAATTGCAGTGTCTGGAGTCTAGGCACCTGCAAGGTGATCTGATTGAGGTGTACAAGGCCTTGAAGGGTTTGAGCAAGCTCAATGCTGATGTGATTCTTCCTCTTGCTCAGATTACAAACCTGAGGGGCATAGATTCAAACTGAGGAATGACAGTTGTAGAATAGATGTGTGGATATTTACCTTTAGCCAGTGGTGGTTGATTAATGGAACAAACTTCCATCTGTCTTAGAAGTTGACAGCTTAAATAAATTGAAGGCAGAACTAGACAAACATTTGAAGTGAATGTCTGTCTAGTTCTGGGAAGGGTTTTTTTTTTTTTTTTTTGGCTGATGCTGTATAAGCTTGCTTCATTGCATCATATGCCTCTACTAATGCTAATGTCTTAGCAATAGGAAGAATGCTATTCCTATTCAGCTTACTCAATCCATTCAAGGCCTTAAATATCTGAATCAGATCACCCCACAGGTGCCTAGTCACCAGATGCTGCAATTTGCAGAACTGGCCTTGAAGCCTTTCTAGGTAAGAGAACCCTTTTCTTCTCTTCACCAATTCCAGTATATCTGCATCCCTCCTAAAGTGAGACCTCCAGCCCTGTATACAATACTCAAGTTCAGGCCTAACCATGGCGTTGTACAATGGGATAATCGCCTCCTTATCCCCGCTAGCAAAGTTTCTGTATATCATTGACAAAACTCCATGAGCTGTCCTGGCTGCATGTTTGCACTGCTCAGAGAATTTCATGTCCGACTACACAATTACCCCCAATCTTTTTGATTTTCCACTTCCCTGAGTGTAGTACCACAAAGTTGATAAGTTACTCTGGGATTACTGCTATGCATATGCAGTAATTTGTTCAGTGATAAACTTAGACTGCCATTTCTCAGCCCATCAACCCAATTTTCCTAGTTCTTGTTTAAGTAGCTCACCCTGATTACTGTTGTTAACCATCCTTTGTATCATCTGCAAACTTTAATATTAAGCCTAATCTTCATCAATATCATTAATAATTATTGAAAACAACAGAAGGACCCATCACTGAACCCTGGGGGACTTCACCGATAACATTAGTCCAAGAAGAGCAGTACCCATTGATAACTACTCTGTCTTCTTCCACTTAACCATCCCTTTATCCATAGCAGTATCTTGCCCTTAATGTCATATTTCTCCATTTTATACACCAGTCTTTTACGTGGAATAGTACCTTAACCTTCCTGAAATTCAAGTATATGATATCAAAATTATTTTTTGCATGCAGTTCCTTGGTCACTACATCCTAGTAACCTATCAGCTGTTGTTTGTTTGTTATTTGGATTTTAGGAGCATTAGCAACTAAGGCCATATTGCTCCAGGATATGTGGTGGTCATTCCCTGACCTTTCCACATCCTCCGTATTTGGTGGTGGTGGGCTCGAACCCCGATCTAATCAAGAAGCGTGTGCTATGTACTGCTGCTCCTTCCCACCTGGCTACGGAGGCACCAATCTATTAGCTTGTTTCGACAAGACCACCTCTTAACAAATCCATGCTGTGACTGTATTACAGTGGTTTTCAACTTGGGTGCCGTGGCACCTTAGGGTGTGGAAATAACATTCTAGGGGTGCCACATAATTTGGCTTTAAGTTACTTAAACTTTTTTTTTTAAATTTATTTATTTCATTATAAAAAGGTGTACGGTATCTTTTTAATTTTGTAGTGATCTATAATTGATATTTATTTAGTACATCTATATAAAGAATAAAATTATTATATAGGTATATATATAATTTGTATTATGAATTATAATTTTGTTTATAGTTATATTATTTTAATAACTATCATATAACTTTTTTTAATATTAGATATATATATATATACATACAGAGAGAAAGAGAGAATCAGATCAAACAGGCAGAAAATCGAGTGGGGTGCCATAAAATAAAATAAATTACTTAGGGGTGTCATTATTAAAAAAAGGTCAAAAACCACTAACATGTCTGTAATTACTCATGTCAACTTTTGATCCTCCTTTATGAATTGAGGATACATCTCCAGTCCATAAGGGCCTTCCCTGAATCCAAGGATGCTCTCATAATTATGGCTAAAGGCTTCTTGCTTACCTCCTTTGCTGCCTCCCTTAATATGATTGGATCCCATCCACCCCAGGTGTCTCTTTATATGTTCAGCTTCAACAATTTCTCTTCTACTTTCCTTTCAGTTATCACAAAGTCATTTAGCTCTGCAGTGGAGTTTGTTAAACTTCTGACATTCCCTCCCCTAAAGGATTCCTCATTTATGAATTTAAATGCAAAATACCTATTCAATTTTTCAGCAACCTGGGCAAAATCACCAATGGTTAATCCACTGACATCAAGTGGCCCAATATGATTCAATCCCTTTCTTCTACTGTTAATGTAAGAATGGAAGTCTTTGCTAATTTTGCATATCACCATCTTTAGGCTTAGAGAACACTCCTACTCTCATTTCTGTTTTCCCAGTGCTTATATCACACCAAAATGACTTAAAATTGCACTGATCACCCATGTTGACTGGATGCACTGTCTCAGATTTAGTATGCTTCTTAACTAAGAGCATAACCCCTCCACCCCATATTCAAATTGTATTCCCCATATTCAAATTCTAATGGGGAATACAATGTACACAGGAACACTTTTGTCTGAGTGACACCATGTCTCCACTATCCCGACAATGTCTGCATTTGATGACTTAATCAGTACTTCACATGCATCAATTTTATTTACGATGCTCCTAGCATTAGTGCACATGCAAGTATACATGCACATGTTCTTACTCTTAGTTACCCTTAAAGAGCCCATGTATTTACTTGTTCCATGGTGACCCACACCAGGGCCTAAAATTCACAACACCTTGCTTTCCAGGCTGCTGTATTTTCCAATAGAAACAGGGCAAGGATCACCTTCACCTGTGCCCAAGGCTCTCTTTAATATATTAGTCTGTATATTCCCCCCAATTATTTTTTTTTTTATGAAAACCCCAAACACGAAAGGTATAAAAACCTATAGTACTTAGTACCGTGCATGGGTTGAAGGAGAAGTATGGGGGGAGGGGGGTGCCGGAAACTTTGCTCTAGAGACTAAACATGGGTTTCACCACTTCAAGCCTCCAATAAGCAAAGTGGTGGTATTTCACCGGTTGATGAAAGTCATCTACCACCTACAATTAGGCTACATATCCCCCCAAGTTTTCCGACCCACCTATAACTGCCTTGATAGCATCAGCAAATATTCTTGCACCTATTCTATTTAAGTGTATCCCATCCCTATAAAAACAGTCTCTCCTGTCAATCCCAGAATAACATACCAACTGTGTGGTACCACACTCAAGGTTGGAGAATAAAGAAGATATGGGGTTAGTTGTGTAGTCAGACAAGCAGATCTTTGAGTTCATGGGGCTTTGTCAATAATATACAGGAATTTTGCCAACAGGAATAAGGAGATGATTATCCCATTGTATAAAGCAGTGGTGTCCAATCTACGGCCTGTGGGCCGGATCCAGCCCTCGATTAATTTTTATAAGGCCCGCATGGAAAGTGAACTAAAACAGCATCGATCGCCACTCCATGTACAGGCAAGTGTTCAGCTCGACTGTGTCAAACAGGTACATGTGGTTCAGGGCAGTCATATGTACGCTAAATACAGTTATGTATTTTGATATAGCTTATTCATTGCATTGGTGCCTCTGTAGCCAGGTGGACAGGAGCAGCAGTGCTTAGTACACAGTTCTTGATTAGACCGGGATTCGAGCCCGTGACCACCAAATACGGAGGATGCGGAAAGGTCAGGGAATGACCACCACATGTCCCCGGAGCAATATGGCCTTAGTTGCTAATGCTCCTAAAAACCAAATAACAACAACAACATTCATTGCATTGAATTAATTATTAATCTGTATTGAATTAAAAAAAAAAATCAATCTTAAAAATGTTCCAAAAGGGGAAAATCGATTTGGAGTGTCTTGTTTTTGATCCAAGGTGGATTGAAGACTATTTCTTCATTGATTCCCACAAAAGAGCAGTGTGTTTGGTGTGTCAGGAGACTGTGTAAGTTTTTAAAGAATATAATTTAAAACAACACTGATTCCAATCATAAATCTTATGATCAACATAAAGGAGTGCTGTGAAAAGAAAAGTCTTCAAAGTTACAAAAAAAATTAAGAAAACAACAAAACATACTGAAAACATATCAGTCAAGAAATTTATCTGCTGTACGTGTGCCAGTTATCAAATTGCACCTTTGATCGCTTTTGAAAGGAAACCATTCAATGATGGTGAATTTGTTAAGCGTTGTTTGTTAAAAGTTGTGGAAGAAATTTGTCCGAACAATAGAAGACATTAGTTTGTCTCAACACACAATTATGAGTATAAGATATTGAAAAGAATTTGTTCAAACAACTTTCGGAAAACATAAAACAAATGAAATATTTTAGTGTGACACTGGATGACAGTATTGATGTAAATGACACAACCCAACTCATCTTTATACATGGAATTGATAATTTTGTACCAGTTGAAGATTTAGCTGATCTACAGAGTATGTGGGGAACAACTACAGGTGAAAATCTTTTTTGAAAATTTGCCAATCTATCGAAAAGTTAGGATTAAATATTAAAAACCTGGTAGGAATCACAACTGGCGGTGCAAAAAATGATTGGTAAAAACATTGGGCTTATGGGTAGAATAACCAATAAAATAATAGATATCAGAGCTGAAACTCCGATTGGAATTCACTGCATTGTGCACCAAGAAGCTCTTTATGGGAAAGTATTGGATCTCCAACACTTTATGAAGTGGTTATTTCAATTGTAAATTTTACAAGATCACATGGCTTTAATGTGGCTGTTGAAACATCAAAGAATGTTTCAACACAGAATAAGGGAAACCAATAAAACAACTATCAAATATGGAGTGGCTGTTTGATCTTGTAATTTATACATACACTTCTAGCCATTTAAATGCTCAATTTAAAACTAAAAGGGAAAGGAAAATTGGTCTGATTTGTTTGGTGACATCAAATCATTTCAGAATAACTTATTATTTAAATCCCAGTTGAGCAAGACAATTTAGTTCACTTTGAATGTTTTACTAAGCTAAAGGAGAAACACATTTCCAAAGAATCGTTGCCTTTCATTATTACAATTACTTTTTGAAAAGTTTGAAAGTTGATTTTCTGATATAAAATCCCATGGAAAAACATAAGCTTTTGTTTGGGAATGTATTTACTTCTATGGCTGAAAACTACAATCCCAGATTGCAACTTGAAATTATTGATCTTCAAGCCAAAATATGATTCAAAAATAAGTATATACCTGGAAAAATAAACTATTTGACTTCTACAAGGCTTTTCCATCTGAAGATGTTCCACTAATAAAAGAAAATGCCATGAAAATGGCTACTTTGTTCGGATCAACGTATGTTTGCAAGCAGATTTTTTTCACTCTTAAAATCAAATAAATATTTAAAAAGAAACAGAATAACAGATGACCTTTTGTTTTGTTTTTTTGTTTTTTCACGAAACTCCCAAACATGAGAGGCATTAGAACCTATAGTACTTAGTACCGTGCTTGGGTTGGAGGTTAAGAAGACGAAAGATGATATTTGTTGACATTAGACATGAACTTCTATACACTAATTTTCAGGAAATACGTATGAAGGAAGGTTGTTCCAGAAAACGGCAGTTGAATGAATAAAAGAGGAAGATGAAAAGTTGATTCTGTGAGTTTGAAGTTGGACAGTAAATGGATGCTGGTTGGTGGCAGCATGTGTTCAGACTGTTTTGAGAGAGCGTGAATTATAGAACCAAAGTCAGAAGACGTGCCCATGGAAGTATCTGTAGAAAAGGCATACAGCAGAAACAGTACATCTATGAGACAGCGAGTGGAGAGACTCTGTTAGAGATGAATCATTAATTAACCTAACTGCCCTTTTCTGAATGGAATCAAGAAGCTTGAGAGAGGTTTTGGGGGCACCACCCCTGATGTGGGAACAATATTCCATGGTAGGGTGGATTTGAAGAAAAGTAATGCCGAGAGCGAAAGAGAAAACCAAGTTTTTTAGATGCAGAGGAAGCAATATTTGTAATGTGCTTGTGCCAAGAGGGATTAGAAGTCAGGGTAATTCCAAAAGAGATATATCATCTTGCCTAGAAGTCTGAGTGTCACCAAAGATAAGCATAGGAGCAGAAGAATCCTTTTTTGTGAGATATAAGACAGGAGTGAGTTTTAGAAGGATTGAAATCAAGTAAGTTGTCTTTGCCCCACTGGAGAATTACCCGGAGATCGGCATTTAAGGAATTGATTGCAGATATCCGAGAAGTCGAAGCTGATTGAGCAGGGCAAGGTTTCTCAAACTGGAATGCAATTTGCTATCATCAGATAAACTATGGATAGGATTTCCGATCAATGAAAGAAGATCATTAATATACAAGAGGAAAAGGATGGAAGGAAAGGAATGAACCTTGGGGAGGCACCAGCATTAGTAGTGAGGTTAGAAGACAGAGAGTCATCTACCATCACCCTCCGTGAGCGGTCAGAGAAAAAACTGAATAACCAATTACAAAGAACAGTTGGCAAACCATAGGATGAAAGCTTGTTTAGAAGATCTTTATGCCAAACACGATCGAAAACCTTTGAGATGTGAAGAGCAACTCTTTGTGCTTCACGAAATTTTTCCATTGAATTTGTCCATAAATTGGCAAGATAGGCCAAAATATCACCTGTGGATCAACACTGACGGAATCCATACTGACAATTGTTGATCAGATGGAAGTTTTCTAGATAGTTTAAGAGTTGACAGTTAAGTGATTTCTCCATTACTTTAAAAAGAGTGGAAGTAATTTAACTGTTTATTTTATTTTTTTATTTGTTTTTTTTTAGGAGCATTAACAACTAAGGCCATATTGCTCCGGGGATATGTGGTGGTCATTCCCTGACCTTTCCGCATCCTCCGTATTTGGTGGTCACGGGCTCAAACCCCAGTCCAATCAAAAAGCGTGTGCTATGCACTGCTGCTCCTGCCCACCTGGCTACGGAGGTGCCCAATTTAACCGTCAACTCTTAAACTATCTAGAGGCCTGAAGTAGCCCGGTGGTCAGGAGCGAGAGTGCATAGCACGTGTTCCTTGAGTGGACCGGGGTTCAAGCCCATGACTACTGAATACGATAAATATTTTGTATTGGCAATTTATTGTAAACTCTACTGACTTGGTTGTCGGCATGACAACCAAGTTTTCTGTTTATACTCCGGCACGGAGTATAAACAGAATGGCAAATTTCCAAGCAGAAGGAAAAAACACCTTTGGAATAAGAAAGTGAATAAAGGTGGCATAGAACATGAGTAAGTTCAGGAGCGCAGGTTTTGAGAACAAGTGAAGAAATACCATCAAGAAAGACCTGGAGCTCCATCAGGACATAATCTTCATTACGTATTGAGATTGGTGTCACAAATTTGCAACCAAATTCTGGATATTTAAAAATATCCAGTCTCAATCATCTCATTAAACGTTAAGTTTTGTCCAGTAAATGTTATTGTGTATTGTACTTAATAAAATTTTCGAATATTTCAATTTTAGGTTTATCATTATATTTATTTATTCACCTTAATATTGAAAAGCAGTGATCCTTTTCAGATTGTAAATTTTCTAAAATAACCATTTAAAAGCAAAAGTAAAGTATTTTTTTTAAAAACAAAAGTGAAATATTTCAAACAGAAACAAAAGTGAAGTATTTAAAAAAAAAAAAAAAAAAAAAGTAACTCATATTTTTATAATTTTAATAAAATCTAAAAAATAAATCACTGACATATATCTGTTGCACATAAAAGTGCTGGGAATTTGCATTATGTTTTATATTTATCTTGAAAAGAAAAAACGAAAACGAAAAAACTTTTACGAGTAACAAGATATAGAAAATGTGACACAATTTTTTCTCAAATTACTCTGTGTGGCCCGCGAAACAAATCTAACTTTGAATATGGCCCCCATACGGGAAAAGGTTGGACACAATTGCTTGAGTACATCATACAGGTCTGAAATCCCTATATTTGGAAGAACTCTGATCTGTTTGAATGGGTGCAGAGAAGAGCAACAAGATTGGTAAGGGGAGAGAAAGGGCATTCTTACCAGGAAAGGTTTCAGTTCTGCATTTCACAGCAGCATAAGTTTAAATTGTGGTAGGATGATTGTAGGATAAATATGCAGGATTTTCCTTCGGTCAACAAGTAGTTGATTGTTGGAACAAATTTCTATCTGGTGTTTTGGAAGTGGGTAGTTTGAATAAATTCAAGGAAGAACTAGAAGCTGTTAGAAGGGACAGACATGTGATATGGAAATTTTTTCTTTTATGATGCTGTATACATTTCCTTGCATCATTTGCCACTACTAATACTAATACACAAAAATACAATCAGATCTGCTTGTATTCTTGTATTCTACAGGATATGGAGATGCACATTGAATTATAGTGCTAAATTAAAATAGGCAGCTGGAAAAGTAGATGAATATTAAACTTAAACTTCCTTAACCCCAACAAAATCTGCATAGAAAAATGCTCATTAACCAAAAGAATAGCTCAGCACTCCTCTATTTGATTTACGCATATCACTACTATTGTCATTCCTCAGGTTTCTGCAAAATTTAGCAGCATTAAAGTCCAAAAGCAGGTTTTCTGGCTCACCACACTGTGAGTAGTAAAAGACAATGTAGAATCCGCCAAGAAACTAATTGTGTAGACCACTTGCAAAGGCTTCAACACAAATCCACCCGTTCTCAAAAATTCTAGTGCTCTGGACTGCCTGTGGCATATTTCCATACAACATAGAGATATTATGTTTACCAAAATTCCCCTCTCAGATGCCAAAAATAACTACTGATTGGCCATCTTACTCCATTAACTAACAGCTGTAAGGTCTAAAACATAGATCTTAGATCTTACAGCTGAAGAAACATATTTCCAGTTCCATGGGCTTATTTGAGAAAGAAAGGCTTCAATAGGGAGAGCCCACTGTAATTCCCTCTGACAGAAGTATCTATTTCTAATTTAGAGATCAATGCTCTTGAAGATTACCCTCGATGATCAGGGGCTATGACAGACTGCCACAGTACTGTTTGTTATGTTGTTAAATCATTTTGTCTGAGTTTTTAAGCACCCATCATCCTATATATTTTCAGTTCCCCCTGCTTACTAAACAATCTCCTGTTGCATTATAACTTAAACCTAACATCCAAAATAGAACTATAATAAAAATTCAAATGATTATCCAGCCCTTTAATGACAAAAACAACTAAATATAATAAAATTTTGAATCAAAAATTTTAAATGCAAAAAAAAAACAAAAAAAAACACAATTCTCCTACCTTTGGGTACTTTAAATTTACTGTCCTTCTTATACCATATACAACTTTGGACATTGTCTAATATTTTAACAGGATACTAAATTAAAAAAAAAAAAATATATATATATATATATATAATGTCTAACAATATGTATATAAAGTAACATTTTCATACATTTTTCTCTAAGCTATAGTCTACTATTAGCAAATATTGTTATTATCTTAGCTACACAATTTATATACCTTCTTACTTCAAGAGAAAATATGAAATAGGAAAAATGAAAAAAGCAGTTTTATTTTATTATTCTATTATGCAAAAAGAAAAAAATTTAATTCACACTTTTTACTGCCAAGATTTAGTTCATACACAAACAAGGACTGCTATACATGCCATTGTTTGAAATCAGCTTTACTTAATCTAGGATTTTTATAAATGCCAACAGTAAACTGTAGGGTAACACTTTTGGTTATAGGTAATATTTTACATTGAATGCAAGCAATTGTAATTTATTAAAAGTTATTATGGCCATTAGCAGGCCTGCTCTGCACATATTGCTTTTGTGGTTCTAATCCAATCAACTGTCCAACAATCCAATCATGGCCCAGACTAGAGCAGCAAAGCAGCATTCACAGAATAGCCAGAGTGCTGAGGCTTGTGGAAGAACTGAAGGGGGCGATTCTCCAACGCATCAAAGTCTAAAACAATGGGCGAAATGTGAAATGTTTGCAGACCGGGATAGAACAGGACATGATCTAGCCAAGGAGGATGTCTTTGTGTGTGCTAGGTGCAGAGCCTGTGAAGAAATTAGGTGCCAACTCAGTGTTCTGATTGAAGTCTATGAGTGTTTGAGGTGTAGGGTAAATGCCCTCAAAGAAATTAATATGAGGGGGGCCCATCAAGCTCTCAGCTGCCCAACTCAATGCCAGAGCTCACTCCTGTGCATCAGGCAATACAGTAGCAATCTCCAAGGCAGAATGCACTGGTCCCACAGAAACTAGTTACTGTCGGCGACTCTATTGTCAGGGAGACGGGGAATATATCATGCAAAAAGGATACACAGGACAGGAAAGAGGAGGAGGGGTTATGTTGCTAGTTAAGAAACACAAAATCTTAGGAAGTACGTCCAATAGATGTTGGTGGACAATGCAGTGTTGAGTCTGTTTGGTGTGAAATAAGCACTAGGAAAGGAAAAATGAGAGCAGGTGTGTGTTATAGGCCTAATGAATCTGATAAGTATAATGAGCAATTCCACAGAGAAATAGTGGGCCAGTAAATCAGAATGTCTTATAATGGGGGATTTTAATTTTCCAGATAGTGACTGGAAATTGTAGTTGGTCACTCGCACACTAGCAAGACTTTTTTGGATTTATTGAATGACTGTTTTGTACAGCAGCAGCATGTTCAAGAGGCAACCAGAGTGGGTAATACTCTTTATCTGATTATCAGCAGTGATTATTCATGCATTAAGAATTTGCAGATAAAGGAACCACTGGGTGACAGTTATCACAATGTACTGATATGGGGATTACTTAAAGATGTAACTACCATCAAGGCTAAAGGGAAGGGCTTTTGCTTTCATAAAGGTGACAACAGACAGTTTTTAAATTCTGTACAGTGGGATCAACTGATGATGTTACCAACGTTGAATTCTAAATGAGAAGATTTCAGGGACTTAATCTTGGAGGCTACTAGGCTTTTCATTCCAACTAAGAAATACTGTTCAAGTTTCAGGCCTAAATGGATGTCAGATGAATTAATGAGGCTTGCGGCAGAGAAAAAAAAATATATGGGATGCATATAAATTATCAGGTGACACAGAAGCCTATGGCAGATATAAGCTTTAGAAAACAGGCCTTGTGCTTTGGGTTGCATTACATCATCCAAGTTTCTTGCGATGACCGACTAACTGGTTAAAATAAATTTATTAAAATAAAGATGATATATACATAAGATAAAAAAGAAATAAAATAAGATAAGTGTTAAAATACAATAAGATAAAACTGTTAAAATATAATATAATAAAAGCATTAAAATACATAGTAGCTTTCGAAGCGAAGTGCCTCTTCATCAGCTAGTCTGTGAATGGTGTACTTCAGTATATATTGATGTTTACAATAGCACAAGTCAGCTATGCATGATCATATATCACAAGTCTTACATACAAGCTTATATGATAGACAAGCTTATATGAGATATAAGCTCGTCTGTAATCAAGTCACAAAGAAGGTTAGGCAGGCAAAGGCAGATATGAGAAATCTTTGGCAAAGGATGCAAACAAAAACAGCAAAGAGATACTTTACTTATGTAAACTGTAGAAGGAAAGGGACGAATCAGATTGGGCCACTTAACATAGATGAATGAGTATTTTGCATCTACATTCAGACCTGAGGAGTTATTGAAGGAAGGGAATGCCAGACGTTTATCAAATTCTAACAGGGAGCTAAGTGATTTTGTAATAACTGAGAGCAAAGTGGAGGAGAAATTGTTGAAGTTAAACATAAGGAAGGCACCTGGGGTGGACGGGATCTATCCCAGTAATATTAAAGGAGGCAACAAAAGAAGTAAGCAAACCCTTAGCCATAATTATGAGAGCTTCCTTGGACTCAGAGGAAGTGCCCATTGACTGGAGGTGTGCAAATGTATCACCAATTCACAAAGAGGAGGGTTAAAAAGGTGACACAAATAACAATAGACCTGTTAGTTAAACTTGTGTTCCGGGGAAAATAATGGAGTCACTGGTTAAAGAAGCACTGCAGGATCATCTAGACAAGACTGCAGTAATAGTTAGGACACAGCATGGATTTGTTAAAGGCAGGTCTTATCTGACCAATTTGATTGGATACTATTATTATTATTATCATCATCAGCCATATGGTACAAGGAAGCCTGAGGCTTATGCTGCACCAGACAAAAAAAAAAAGTTCTGTATTACCCTGAGAGTGAGAGAGAGAGAGAGAGAGAGAGAGAGATATCACCAAGAAAGAGAAGAATGATAATGTTCAGCTCAGGATCCTGGGTGTGCCAAGCCCATACTCATGAGATGCGAGTCCCTGGGAGTAAAAATAATATGGTCACAAAGGAACTGAATGTCAAAAATAATTTTGATATCATATACTTGGATTTCAGGAAAGCTTTTAATACTATTGCACACGGAAGACTGCTATACAAATTGGAGAGGTATGGCATTAAGGGTAACTAGCTACAATGGATAAAGGGATGGTTGAGTGGGAGACAACAGAGAGTGGTAATCAATGGACACTGCTCTTTGTGGACAAATGTTATTAGTGGAGTTCCCCAGGGTTTGGTGCTGGGCCCACTGTTGTTTTGTGTATTCATCAATGATATTACAGTGTCTGGAGACTAGGCACCAGCGAGGTGATCTGATAGAGGTGTATAAAGCCTTGAATGGTTTAAGCATGCTCAATGCTGATGGGATTCTTCCTCAAGCTCAGAAAAATCACGAGAGGGCATAAATTCAAATTGAGGAAAGACAGATGTAGGATAGACGTGCGGAAATTTGCCTTTAGCCAGCGGGTGGTTGGTTGGTGGAACAGACTTCCATCCCTTGTGGTGGAGGTTGATAGCCTAAATAAGTTTAAAGCTCAGCTGGACAGGTATTTTGAACGAACAGAGGGGTGAAGTGGAAGTGGGTTTTTTTTTTTTTTTCTTTTTTTTTTGGCTGATGCTGCATAAGCTTGCTTTCTTGCATCAAATGCCTCTACTAATGCTAATGATATTGATGAAGGTATATCAGGATTAACGTCCAATTTTTCAGATGATACAAAGGTTGGCAGAGTTGTCGTTAACAACCCTGCCAACCTTTGTATCATCCCTGCCAACAGTAAAGACAGTATGCTACTCCAACTGGATCTAGATAAGTTGGGAAAATGGGCTGAGAAGTGGAAACTGAAGTTTAACATTGACAAATGCAAAGTACTGCATATGGGTAGCAATAACCCAAGAGAAATATACCAACTGTGTGGTACTACACTCAGGGAAGTGGAAAGTGAAGAAGACCTGGGGGTAATTGTGCAATCAAATATGAAGTTTGCTGAGCAGTGCAGATGGGCTGCCAGGGCAGGTCATGGAGCATTGTCAATGATATATAGGAATTTTGTTAGCAGGGACAAAGAGGTGATTATCCTATTGTACAAAGCAATGGTCAGGCCACACCTAGAGTACTGTGCACAGGTCTGGAGGCTTCATTTTAGGAAGGATGTAGAGTTGCTAGAACGAGTACAAAGAAGGGCAACAAGATTGGTGAGCAGAACAATGGGGTACTCTTAGCAAGAAAGGCTTAAGTTTTGCAAACTGCAGTGCCTGAAGGTTGAGCACCTGTGAGGTGATCTGATGGAGGTGTATAAGGCCTTGAATGGGTTGAGGAAGCTGAATGCTGATGGGACTCTTCGTCTTGCTCAGATTGAGAACCTGATGGGGCACAGATTCAAATTGAGGAAAGACAGTTGTAGAATAGATGTGCGGAAATTTGCCTTTAGCCAGTGGGTAGTTGATTGGTGGAACAGACTTCCATCTTTTGTTGTGTAAGTTGATAGCGTAAATTAAGGCTGAGCTGGACAGGCATTTTGAACAAATGGAGGTGTTTTTTTTTTTTTTTTTTGGCTGATGCTGCATAAGCTTGCTTTCTTGCATCATATACCTCTGTTAATGCTAATCTTTGGTGGTTATAACTACTACCACATTTCTTTCAGCTTTGGTTTTATGTATGTTGCTGTCTAGCTTAGCTGTTTTAATACTTTCCTGTGGTTTGACGACAGGTTGTTATATTTTTTGTAAGTGTATTCATATTTATTTTTATGCAGTACATTTATGATTTCTAACTTGATTCCTGGTGTTTATGTTTTGGAAGCGAGTATGAAGTTGTGCTAGAAAATTGAGAAATGGGATTT